>NC_087447.1:26334115-26645946 GCF_036321535.1 Camelus dromedarius
GACCTTCCACAGAAGAACATGCATCTACACAGCTAATCCATTGATCTTTTTGGTGGAAGGAATATCATAAATACTTTGTACTCAGAACCAAAATAAGTTTCCCCTTCCCCACAATTCATCCGTCATGTTGCCTGGTATTTATTATTAAAGGAGAAGAGGAAATTCCTTCCTGACCTTGCAAATGATCATTTTCTTTCTTGAAGCATGAGATTTGATTGCCCTTGCAATCTGGGCTCATACTTACTGCCTGTATCGTGAATAACAGTTCCTTTCTCAGTCATAATGTTTGACTCTATGACCTCCCACAGAAAATGAATTCCAAACACAGACGGTGCATTGGAAAATGGAAATGGGAGTTCTTTGATAGTAGATGGTAGAAGTATTGAGCTAGGAGCATCCTGCTCTGAATTCTCTATACATGCAAATCTAGCTGGGTCAGAGAGGAGGTATCCAAAAAGTTTCAGGAACGTTTACCCTATGAAATTGTACTTAAAAATCCCAGGGCGGATACCGGTGGAGCTTTTTGTCCTTACGCAGATTAGAGGCAATGGAGAATATTTTGCCAATAATCATGCAAAGCAAGCCATTTTGATATATTATTAACTCAGACTTGTTTTCAGAATATGTGAAATTTTTGATGGAACCAGAGTAAAAGTTGACTTTTGTTTACTAGTTCTTTAAAAATAAAAATATTTGCATGGTGCTTTGTAGTTTATGATGTAATTTTTCTGGGTTAAAGTTCTCTCTCATTTGATTTTCTTGATCGTCCTCAAGGTAGATAAGTATTATTGTTATTGGGATACATTCCTAGTAATTGTGAAAATAATATTAGGAGAGAATACATAAAATACTCAAAAAAGCAACGGTTTTGAAGTATTCTCAGATACTTTGGAAAGGCTTATTTATATAAATAGAGTATTTATTACATATCAAACTTACCAGCTCTTTTATGCATCCAAAGGAGTTTTACACAGATTGAACAAACTGACATTGTTCAATATTTGTCCTTATGTGCATGGTTTATTTCACTTGGCAAAGTGTTTTCAGGGTTCATCCATATTGTAGTATATGTCAAGATTTCCTTCCTTTCGGGATGAGTAATATTCTACTACATGTGTATACCATCTTTTGCTTACCTGTTCTTCTGTCAGTAACATTTGGGTTGCTTTCCCCTTTTTGCTCTTGTGATTATTACTACTTTTAATTGAAGAATTTTATTATTTAAAACACTTTTGAATAATCTCAGTAGGTAAACTTATTTTTATAATGTGGTTTAAAATGTGAATATGATTACTTCCATAATTATTTTTATTATCAAATGTTATCATTCCTTTGACATGCTCAATGTATTTGCAAATATTTATTACTTTAACTTGAAAGTCCTATAATTTATCGAGCACCTGTGAGCAATGTAGCTTAGATACTGAAAAGACAGGTGTGGATAGAGGACATAAATGTGAAGGAGATCATGGCCAAATTTAGGATGTAGGTTTGAATTGTTTGACCTGCACAGTATGTGTAAATTAAAAAAAAATTAGTTACTGATATCTAGAAATAAGGAGATTTTTACATTAAATTCTGAATTTTGGTTTCTCAGAAAATCTGGAATATCTGGCAATACACTGGGCCACTTTTCCACATGACAAAATTTTGTGGAGCTGAGTAGTAGTTGCCACTTTTAGACAGAATTCATACTCTTCAGTTGAACATAGATTCTATGTAATCTACTTTTCTCATTTATACATTCCTAGCCCCCAACAGACTTGTTCTCTAAAGCTGTGCTATACTTGACATGTGACTAGTCCAAACTGAGACATGCTATCAGTGTGAAATTCACACTGAATTTGAAAAGATTTGGTATGAAATAAGATGGCAAAATATTTCATTAGTAATTTTGTATTGATTATATGCTTAAATGGTAATATTCTGGTAATATTTGGTTTGAATTACTAAAATAAATTTAAGCTCTTTTTACCTTTTTAAAACGTGGCTGCTAGACAGCTTAAGATTACAAATGTGCCTTACATTAGATTTCTCTTGGACAGTACTACTTGTGAAGGTCATGGCCTGGTACAGGGCTTGCTAAGCTATATAGTCCATGAGCCGAATTTGACTGGTCACCTGTTTTCATATGATCCACAGGTTAAGAATGATTTTTACAGATAACTGTTAGCAATCTATTTGATTATAAGGAACATTAGATTTGAATCCCAATTAAGTGAAATGTTATTCCCCCACAAAAGAATTCCATTTTTTCTCATTAGCAGACCTGTAGTACTAAACATTGTACTCAGTTATAATTATTATACTTCGAACTTCATCAAAAGTTTATGGAAATTTGCTTCTTGTCTCTTGTTACTCAAGTTTCTATATTTTATCCTTGATATTGCTTCTTGGTGTGCAAAGCCTAAGTTATTTACTATCTGTCTTTTTACAAAAAAAGTTTTACAGAAAAACCGCTGGTCCAGTAGAGAGCTGATGCAGGCAACTCTCCAATGAAGTTAAGCATAGGGGAAATGCTTAGGGTTCTGATAGACAGGGATTCCAATCCTATTAATTGATCTAATCTCTGAGTCTTAGTTTTCTTATCTGTAAAATGAAAATAATGATTCCTTTCTGAATTATTTTGAAGATTACGTAAGATACCATATAACGTGTTTTATGAAGTAGGTGACTCTGCACTTCCTCTGCCTAGAATGCTCTTTCTTCCTTGTCATACCTGACTAGGTTACTGCTTGCTCATCTTTAGTTTGGTAACGTTTTTAGGTCAGAGAAGCATTTCCTGTTCTGGCCCCAAGCCTAGGTTAGCTCTTCTCGGAAATTCTGCCCTTTCTTTTATGCTTGTCGTACTTACTGCTGTTTGTTCCACCTGTTCTCCTGCTAAGATTTTAAGGTCTATGGGGAAAATGTCTTAACCACTATTTTCTGGGACTCACACATAGTAAATATTCAATAAATATTTTGGAGTTATATTGATGCAAAATGCCATACATATGATGTACCAAAAAACTGGAAGGATTCAGAGGGAGATTTATTTTTTCCACAGAGATTTCAAAGTGTATGTCATGTCCAGATATTTGAATCATGTTTTAGGATATGTAGTTTAAATATACTTTATTCTTCCCTTCTACAATACTTGGATTTTCTCACTTATTTTTCTTAAAGACTAAGCACAGTGCCTGGCACATAGTAAGGCCTCAACAAATTCTTTCTTCTCTAATTGTGGATGATGATGATAAATCAGGATATTTAATATAAAAATAATCAAAGTAGCTATCTGCTAGATAAAATTATGATAAATATTTTGGAAAACAGAAGGGAATCCATTTTAGATAAGCAAATTAGTCATTCCAGCATCCAAATTCAAATCACTGTCAGCGACAGAAGTCAATTTCATTTTTTTTTAATGAATAGGATTTGAAATATAAGGCAGTAAATACTTAGAATCCAGATCAAGTTCTGAAAACCAAAGCTAAATTTTAAAATGTCCAGAGTTTATATATTAGTCTCAATTTCATATAGTAAATGTCTATTTGCTAAGAATATTTCTGGTCAGAATGACAGCTGACAATTGTGGCTCCCATCCTTTCAGAACATAAGGCTTAACACCTGGGAAGAAAAAGCACATAGTAGGGTCCATATTAGGCTTTTCCAGCAGGAATGGACACTAAGGTTGCAGACATGAGGGAGCTAATAATAAGATACAGCCTCAGGGTTCCCTCTTACAGCTTTACCTAATCTTGTAATGAAAGTCACCCAATATGTACTTTTAAAAGGCCAGATTTGGATGATGAAGATGGGTCTTGAAGATAGCATTATCCTCCTTAATTTTACATACATTGTAACAAATTTGAGGGATTTCTCGAATTTCTTTTGAGAATTCTATATATTCCAGCCATGGTTTTCTAGGTCTTCAGCTCTATTCAGTTTAACCAGTATTTGTCAAGTATCTACTATGTGCCGGGCACTAGGAATATAGAGTTGGATACAGACTCAGAGTCTACTTTAGAGGAGCTCAGAGTCTGGTGGGAGAGATCAGTGTGCAAGAGACACCAGTTCACTGAATAATTGCTGTGATATAGCACCCTGCACAGTTACTGTACAAGCACTGTATCAAAGATGGACCCCTGTGCTCAGGACTGAGAACCAATCAGAGCAGTCTTCCTGGACGAGTTAAACCAGAGCAGAGTCAGACTGTATGACTGTGTGTGTATGTGTGTGTGAAAGGGGTGATAATACAACCTAGAGTTATGGCAATCTATTTTTTATCCTTGTATCTTTCCTAGCCCACACTAAAACACAGGGTTATAACACAGTGAGTGACTGTGGTGGTAATTCTCAGTGCTGGTGGAGAGGCTCAGAATGGGATAGGGGATGTAAAGAATGGATCTTGAGATTCTCTCTCTATTTCAGGGTGTAGGGGCACTGGTGAGTAGTTGTAGAACATAGGAATTTTGGTGGCATAGAATAAAGCCAAGTCAGAGTTGTGGACAGAGAAGCGAAATGAGACAGGTGAGGAAGAACAAGAAGCCAGATAATGAGGCCATGATTGAGAGCTTGGGTTTTTATCCTGGGAGCAGTGGAGAGTTACTGAAGAGTTATGTGAGTGGACAGTGACATAGCCAGATTTTTACCTTAAACTAGAGCCTAAAAACAAGCTAAGTAAAAATTCAGATCTGTATGGCTCTCCCTGTTAAAGTTTTTAAAAGTTTTTGATCAACTATTGAGAAAATGTCCAAATTTTAGGACTGTGTTCCCAATTGGCAACAATGTGGTTGAAATCAATAGTGGCTGACCTGTTGGTTGAGGCATATACTGTCTTTCTCTCAGGGACCACACATTAAAGCTCATGGTAAGATTCTGTTCCAATTTTGTTACTCCTGAGCAAATCACTGTATTCACAATTATGCTGCTTTGTGATTATTCAAGACTGAGCCAATTGCCCCACCCTATAATGGCAGGGGTTGCCGTGTTTATTCTCTCTTACCCAGGATCAAATGGAGCAGGGAAAGGATCCATAACTTTAAAGATGACCAACGGTGCAGAGTGGAGGGTATAGGCCCATCCTGGTAGAGTTTAAAGATAGTAAATAACGAATCATAACAAATGTATGAGCTGGTGTGCTAGTTATGAATGGATTGCTCTGACAACGCGAAAAGCATGACAACCTCACAAAAGGCAACCTGAAGAGAGGTTAGAGAAGATTTTATTAACCAGAGATATAGGGGAAGAGAATTTTTCCCAAACAGTCCTAGAGTTTACTTATCTCAGCCAAGTTATTTCACTCTCAAGCATGTCCTAGTTTGAACAGTAGATCACACAATCACGCTATATAGAACAGCAGTATGGTGGAGACTTTTAGCCTTCCAGAAGAATCATTCTCCTTTTTTGAAACTTGGCAACAGTATCTCTCAGCATGACTTGCAGTTGGAGGTAGCAATGTGAGTAAATTCTCTTCAGTGGAATGGGAGCAAAAGTGATGTGTTCCCACAGCAAAAGAGTGAGGAAGTATGAAAGTAAAAAGCCGATATGCTGCTTTCCTTATCCCAAACTTCTCATGTCACAAATCTGGTTTGCACTATGATTAGAGGAGAGTTTAAATCGGATGTGATACTGACATTTTGAACCAGGTTGGATGAAATTTTAATACCTGAAATTACTAGGTAGTTACAGATCTGCTTAAGATGCTTTTATAAGGGATGTTTGAAGGCATTGCCATGCAATAAAAAGCAAGCTGCCAAATAATATGGCAGTGATACCATTTCTGTAAATGTAGAATCCATATGTTTTACATGTGCTTAAATTTCTAAATATGTGCATAAGAAGTCCAAACTACTAAATACAAAACTGTTACAATACCTCTGAGCACTCATTAATTATACTAATCAGTTGTATTAGAATGCATTAATACAAAGTTTCAGAATGGAAAAATAACATTGGTTGTTAATTTTGATAATCCTAGAGATGAATGTTAGGTAAATTACTTTAATATATTTGATAATAATTGCTGATAGTCAGCAGATCTTAATCCAGTTTCTTTTATGTACAAACCTAAAAGAGAATTCTCCTGGAATCCCCAAATGTAGTTAACTTTTTTTGAATTTCATCAAATGCCAATTCATGCTAATAGAACTCTGAGCTTTCATAATCAAATGCTCTAATACGGAGGAAAAATTTGCCAATTTGTCTGTTACTGTCTATCTATTTCCTCCATTTATTAATCATATTTCCTGATGTAGCCAAGACATAATTACAAATCATGGGCACTGGAGTCAGACATGCTTGGATTTGAATCTCAGTTTTTAAATTTTCTTTGCTTTGTGTTCACGAGCAAGTTCCTTAACCTCTTTAAACATCATTTACAAGGCTTCCTGAGGCTCTTTTGAGGTCTGAATGCTACAGTGAATCTGCAGTGCCCAGAACAGTGTGACAGAGGAGACAATGAGAGTCACACCCTTGTCTCTACCAGTCTTTGCTCTCATCTCAGTTCACTTTTAAGAAGCAGTGAATATAGTTTAATGCAGTTAGTAAATAAGAATTTATAAACCTTGCATTGCCTGAATTAATTTACACTACTCAGACTCTCAGAAAAGTTTAGCAGACTGTTTGTAATTTGAAAGCTAAGATGTTAATAGTATTTCATCTTTTTTTCTCTTTTTTTAAATTTCTTGTTTTATTCTGAATTATATTTTATCTTTTAAGAAGTAAAATGAGAGAAAAGGTAATTATATTAAATGTGGACAGAAGACAGATTTTAAAAATGAGTAGTTACTCGTATATATGTTGGTGGGTAACAAGAAAAGAAGCAATATTAAAAAGAGCCTGTTTTTTAATTACAAGATTCATGCATGTATATGTATTAATATTGTAGAAAATTTAGTTTATAGAGATAAGCTGACGTAAATAAGAAAAAAGTGCCACACCATCCACAGTCTTACCATTCTGAGTAGCTATTCTCAATATTTTAGTTTATATCCTCCTCAAATACTGATATATATTTAAAATTTTATTTACTTTTTGAGACCTAATTTTTTCAATTAGTTTATTGTTACCATTTCCCACTATAAAATATTCCATAGCATTGCTTTAAATGGGTGATGATGTTCTAGTCAAAAGATTTATTTTACTAATCTCCTTAATTTTTAACATTTACATATCATACAGTTTTTTTTTTACTATTGTAAATAATGCTTTGTCATCATTTTAGTCAATTTTTTGGTGCATATTCATAATTATTTCCTATTGAAAAATTCCTAGAAGTGGAATGTCTAGATCAAAAGTTGTGTGCTTTTAAAAGCTTTGTTATACATTGTCAAGTTTTCATCTAATAAGCTGTAACATTTATGCTTTCATTAGCAATACATGAAAGCACCACTTTCCCTATATTCACTATTCCTTGAATTCGCTAATCTTTATCATTAGAAAAATTTGACCACTTGATGAGTTAAACACATTGTGTGATTGTTTTAGTTTGAATTGTTTTATTAGTAGTAATACTGAACTTTTTGTGCATGTTTACTTTGGCCATTTGTATTTTTTTTAATGAACTGTGTGTTCATTTCCTTTGCTTCTCTTTTCCTTAGTGTTTATCTTTTTCTTAATTATTTTTTTGTCTACCTAAAAGTATTCTTCCCATATTAAAGATATTAACCTATTGTCATGTTGCAAATATTTTCTCAATATATTATTGCTTTTCAGTTTTATTAAAGCTTTTTTTTTCCAAGGTGCAGAAATTCAAGACTTTCCTTTAGTTAAATATATACATATTTGATTTAGACCTTTTATTTTCAGACTTTACAAATCCAGCTATATTATTTTCTAGCACTTTTATAATTATACTTAAATCTTTAAGTCACTAAATGTGTTTAAAGTACAGAATGGATCCAACATATTTTTCTATAGTTTTTTCAAAATCCACCATTTCCTTGTTGATTTGAAATTTGGACCATAATCCCTAATCTGAACTTTCTGGGGCTAGATGTATTCTGGAATTCATAATGTTTTGGATTTTGGAAAAGAGATGTAATACATAGACCATATGTTATATAACAACCCTACTGGGGTCTGAAACTGTTTCCTGTAATAAAGCACTTTAATATTTTCAAATGAAACATTCACACTAAGTGAGATAAGTAAAGTCTGTAAGTTAGTCCTTGTTAGGTTTTGCTGCCTAATGAGTTCTAAAAAAAAAAATTGCAGTTTTCAGAAATTTTTGAATTTTGGAGTTGTGGTTAAGAGATTGTAGACTTGTATCAAATTAACATGCAAAAAAGTCCTAATTTTTTAAGTTGTGCCTATTTTGGCCAGGTATGTAGTTCTGTTATCTGTCTTATGATACACAGTGTGATACACTACTTATTGAATTTGTTTTAACATATGTTTAAATATTAGTTTTACTATTTCCTCTTTTTTTCCAAAAATTTCTTGGTCATAATTTTTTTAGATGTATTATAGAATATTTTCCTCAAGGCCCAAATTACATGGGAAAATTATAGCTTGATTTGGGGGAAGCACAGCAAACAGGATTGAGCCATGTTGACAATAGACAGAGTTGTGTTGGGTACTGAGTCACTTTTATATGCACTCTTGAATAAACTCTTAGAGGTCCATCCTCATCTTTCAAGACCAACTTGAGAATTGCTGATCTCTTGACAAGTTTCTGAAAGTATATCTGGCTGACACCCTGAGGTGCTCTCATAGTTATTAATAGTATCTATTAGCGTCTTAAAGGCTTCTGTGAGCCATGCTATAAAGAAACCCACTTACCTTGGTTTATCCTAGTGTTTAAGAAAACCATTTGACCACAAAATCCCCATGTCACAATACCTAGCACATAGTTTAGTAAATAGTTGTCCAGTGAAAAATAAAAGTACTTAGAATTTGAGGACTTCCATCTATCGCTAATCCATCACAGGTGTTTACTGAATGTCTGTTATCTTCCTGTTACGGTTGGATTTATTGGGGGATACAGAAGAATTATAAGATATGATACCTTTCCTCAGGAGCAAGTACAGTGGAAACAATTAGGGCAGTGTTGACTGTGGAATTGTAGTTCTCCAATTAACCCTCGGATGGTACAGAGGAATCTAACTGATATTTGTATCACCAGAACCAGTACAGTGCATTGTTTATATCAGCACTGGCATTCAGTAGATATTCTAGATAAAAGAGTGAAAGAAGGGGTAGAGAAAGGGGCACTATCTGTAGGATGTGACAGTATATTTCAGCTCATACCTTCACATGAAGAGAGGACAAAGCCAGAGTGGGCTTCATAAAAGAGACTGGATCAAAGCCTGGCAACAAAGTATTGATGGGGACATTTCCCCCATCACTGTGGGAAATTATAATTGAAAATATTCTTATTGAAGATGGACGGTTCATCACACCCAGCCTAATACTGTTCAGACACTGTCCTATAAGAATAGTGGCCCATCTGGCTTATCCTTTCTAGGCCCCAGAGTCCTAACTCTGGTTCTCAAGGAGTTCTCTGATTCAGATAGCTGCTTCAGTGGGTGAGAGAAAACGTGGTTCATCACTTTGTCTTAAGTAGTGGAACACTCTAGTGGGGGAAATGGCACAGGACTGGTCTAACTAAAGTGGTAGGTTAACTAGATGTAATACAGAAGCAGCCCGCCACACATACTTCTCAGCTGAACTCTTAAGGTTTTTTCGAGAATGCATGAACAAATAAAATGGTTTCTCTGATACCCTTAATTGGCTTACTCAGTTTATTAGAGACCAGCTTATCAATTTCCCCCCGAAATGTACAGTCTGACTGTGTCTTATTTCTCTCTTTTGCCTTATAAATCCTATATTTGCCTTTGTTCCATGGCTCAGTCTATCAACAGACTCTCTCACATGTGTGTACACAATTTGTGTGCCAAATAATTAAATGACTCTGAGTTCTTTTCTGACACAAATATTACTTTCTTCCTGAGCTCTTGTCCACTGGATCCTGGGGGGAAAATGACTGAATGTCTATTCAGTTCAAAGCTTAGTCTAATCTGATCATTAAATAGTTATCTTTGGTCACTCTTTCTCTCTCAGATAGACTCTCCTGTACCCTGTTGGTTTCATTCAGGTAATATATGGAAGAAGAGGTTGTATGGCTTTTATATCTTTAATGCACTGGGATACGAGACCCCTGGCCTCATGCTGGCCCACTGGATAGTGTATGCTGGCATGGCAGATAACTGCCATTGGAAATATGTCCGTTGTTCACCTGGCTGCTGGATGCTCTTCTGGCCTGCAGTGTGTGAACTTACAGCCCATTTTCTGATGGTGCTTCCTGGATGGTCCAATCTGAACTTGACTTGCTCTGGTATTAGAGACAGCCCTCCAAGGCCTGACTGAGACACACATTTGGCCCTGGCTTGAGTTTGTGGTGCTGCTCTCACAGTAGAGCCACCTCTCCCTTACTATGCCAATAGCCTGTGGCCAACTTCTCAGCCTAAAACTACCATTCTTTCATGTCATAGGAAACAGAACCAAGAGTGGTTTGAGAAAGCTAAACCTCAGGCCTCCTTCTGTCTGCCAGTATCATGTCATCTTGTCAATGTGGCTGTGTCCTAAGTTGCTACAAGACAGCTTCCTCCGTGTGTGCAAAATTGGGGGGAGGGGAACAGAAGACCCCTCTGCCAAAGGATTGATTCCACTTGCCTGACATTTGTCTCCTATCCAAGCCACATCCTAAAAAAGGGAACTTAGGACTTAACTCTTCTGGCTATTTTACTTTCCTGCCTCTCTCTCTGAAACATCTTCCAGTTTTTCCTCTAGGACAGAAAGAGGTTGGCTTTTATTTTGTTTCTACATTTATATTCCTTATTCTTGACTCCAGCAAAGGCTTAACAGTAGTCAATCATTACTCCTAATTTACAAGGATAAATTTATGGGCTGAGTCATCTAAGTTTAGCTGTTTATATGCTAATCGGAAGGAGTAAAGGGTTTCCTTGAGATTCAGATCCTCTCTCAAGGCAACAGTCTTATAAGCTAGTATATTGTTTTGTTTCACATTTTTGTTGTACGTGTCAGAAGCAGTATTGTATTATTGTGACAAATCCTAGGGACACCTGGAATAGTTTAGGCAGTCTTGTATGTGCAAACACCAAAAAGAAAAGCATAATTTTTAAGCCATTACTCTTGTTACATTACCCATTATAATACCTGAAGGACACATTATTAAGATGTTTGAGTGGGATACCTTTAGTTGCAAGGAATAGAGACTCATTCAGATCCTCTGAAGTAATGGGGCATTTACTGTGACATATTTGTTATGACATATTTGTTATGACATATTTGTTAGAGTTTATTGGTTGCAATCAGTGGGGTCTGTCTCAGGCTAACTTAGGCAAAAACAGAATATAATGGGATGGCAGGTGATAGCACATGGAATTCAAGAAAAGACCAAAGAAAGGGGCTGTAGAAAGAACTAGAAGAGCCCCAGACATCTGGATTTTAGGGACAATCTCTTCAGGGTGCTGTTAGTGGGACAGCTTCTCCCCAGGTATTTACGTCTCTGTGTGGTTCACCTCCTGACTCTGTATCTCATGAGAGAAGCTGGTTGGTCTGAAGGGTCAGGGGCCTGCCCCTTGGCCAGAGTAGCACAGTCCTCCCAAACCTGCACATGATAGTGGAGAAATGGAATAGCGAGTCATTCTGAGAGGGCAAGCTGAGTTCAGATCAGGGCGTGTGGCATTCCTAATTGTGACAGAATGTCTAGGTGGAAAGTGTATAATCTGGCGGCTGAGTCAGGACTAACTGAGCACCACTTTCCCCACAGAATGTGGAAAGGCTAAAATCTGTTTATGATTACTTTAAAAAAAAACAGGAATAGAAGGAGATTTTAAAAAGCAGTTTGTTTCTTTAAGTGCTAAATAAATTGAAGGTAAATTATTATAGAGAATTCTCTTTTGCATCCCTTTAGACAAACTTGTTAGCTGTCTTGATTGTGGTGGTGGTTTCATTCATGTATACATCTATCAAAACCCATCAAACTGTTCATCTGAAATATGTGTATTTTACTGAACAGGAATCATACCATAATAAAGGTGTTTAGAAAAAAAAGAAATTCACATACACACACACTTTGAAAACCGCATCTGAGAGTTCCATGAGTCACCTTTAATATCTATAGCAGAAAGAGATAGCATTTATTTGACACGACCTGTTCGCTGGTTTAATTTTGTACATTTGAACTTTTCAAACCATTGCCTATATTTTGGTTTCATCTTTGTTGACAATTAGGGGACCAAAAATAACAACCTGATCCAATTTAAAATGATACAGACTCATTATCATTTAATTCCTTTACCAATTTTTTATGTGTGTGTGTGGCAACTCTTCATCCATTCCATTAATGTATTTCCAAACACAAATTATTTAGGCTGACAAAATTCAGAGTTTCCCCCGGACATCCATGATACCAAATAGTGGCTTCCCCCACACTCCTAGCAGCTACCTCCTGTTCCCATACATAAATGGCAGCCAGCAATGGCTGGAAACAAAGGACTCTCTCCCAGTCCCTGAATACAGTGACATTCATTCTGAGAGAAGCAGGGGCAGCTTTTTGAAAGCCGACTTCTTCAGCTCAACAATAACACACAATGAGTTATTGACTTGTTTATATACGGAGCTCTTTTCAGTAACTAACTCTGACTCCCACAGTCTGGACAAATGATTGATTTCGTGGTTAGAAAAAGAGAAAGCTCTTGCGCTAAACTCTGTAGTGCAAACTACTTCTTCCCCATTTGTTCCTTAACTGAATAGGACCTTATTAAAATGCACTTTCCAAAAAAATACCTGCAGCTGGTCTTTATAGCCATGTTTTGTATATATAAATAAGTAATTTGTCCCAGTCTTTTGTATATTAACAGACCATTGGGAAACTTGTCAATATATATGAAGGCCGATTGTCCTGTTGTTTATGCTAAACTGTATTGCCTATATTGATCTGCGTGTAAAATATGGATCAGGATAATTTGTTAAAAGATCTATATTTACTTGTCAGAAATAGATTTTTGATAGAAAGATAGATTCAGTTTTCTTGTGGTTATGTTGATTTATTAAGACCATTCTACACAACGCATAGCATATACTTCACATTTGAATCATTAGATGTTCTTCTGAATACAAAGAAAATGGCGCGACGAACTACAGAGCACTGAAAGTTTGGTTAGATTAACTGGCTCTTCCCTCTTTGGTTAGTACCTAGCTAGAATGTCAATATGAATTACATGTAACATGCCAGCTTTTTTGATTACTGTACCTTTTTTAAAGGTGTTAATAATTGGACTCTAGATTTTAGAGTTATTTTCTCCTATAAAATAGATTTTATTATACCTTCCTATCATGTTAAAATTTTTACACTATTAGTCTTTATGATTTTTATAAATTTATTTTGGAGGTGAGTTAAAAAAAAAAAACAGGAACAAAAAGCCATATACTGCTAATGACACATAAAATCAGAAGACTGCTATTCTGCCTATATTTCTCCAGCAGGCGGTCTTGAATCTGTCTTCCTCTCTAGAATGCCTGTGGTAGAGCTTTCCTGGAGCCAGCAAATGTATGAAGAATTCCTCAAAACTAAGAGCACTTTCTATTATAGTCAAGTGGGCCATATGTCTTATATAAAACTATGTATTACTAATCTATTACCCTTTAGGACCTAGGACCTTAGAGAAGGTATAATGCCTCCCACTTCAGCATTAATAGTTTTATGTAAAGTATAGTCTAAAAGGTAAAAGGTAAAATATAGTCTAAAAGGTAACAAGTAGAAATCATTTCATTGGAATCTGCTGTTTCAGGTGTACTTTTGAGGATTCCTTTTCTTAATTCCTAAACATTTTTTGTTTGAGGTGAACTTACTCCGTTTTAATCTTGTTTCTCTAATCAGCCCATTTCCTTGAATCATTTTGTTTAATTCTCTTTGACAGAGCTGTTATGTTCCTTGCTTCTTCCATATCTGCTACTGTCTTTGACTAGTCTATTGATTGTTCTATTTACCATTAACATTGAATGAGTCAACTTTAACCTAATTTTGGATAGCTAATGTTTGTTAATTACATATTTTTAAAATCTTAGCAGCAAGCTCTGACAAAAATGGTGAATTAAACCTTCCTAAATTAGCTTGTTAAATTTTGATATGTACAACAAACAATTGGGGGTGTTTCTTACATTTAAAAAGGGCATGATATAGTTAGACAAAGGTGATTCAGTTTCCCACTTCCCTGTTTGGTAGAGATTTGGCTTTTCATGGTTATCTACAATTTTAGCCATCCTTCTTTTTTTAAATTGAGGTATAATTTTAAATTGACATACAACGTATTAGTTTGAGGTGTATAACATAATGATTTGATATTTGTATATGTTGAGAAATGATCATAATAACGTCTAGTTAACATTCCTCACTATATATAATTACAGATTTTTTTTGTGATGAGAACTTTTAAGATCTACTCTCTTAGCAACTTTCATATTTGCAATACAGTATTATTAACTATAGTTCAACCATGCTGTGCATTACATCCCCATGACTTATTTATTTTGTAACTGGAAGTTTGTACCTTTTGACTTTCTTCACCCATTTTACCCACCATTCAACCCCCATCCCACCTTTGGCAACCACCAGCCTGTTCTTTGTATCTATGAGTTTGTTGTTTGTTGTTGTTTTCTTAGATTCCATTGATAAGTGATATCATATGCTATATATCTTTCTCCATCTGACTTAGTTCACTTAAAATAATGTTCTCAAGGTTCATCCTTCCTGTTTGTTTTGATTTTTAATTTGAAGTTTCTATCCTCTTTATACATGAAAAATTAGCCTCAGAAATTTCAAACCCATTGACAAAAAATTATTTCATATATTTTAGATAAGAATCGCCAATCAAAAGCATCTAGTTTTGTTGTAATGAAGAAATGGGATGTTCTCTTCCAAAGTGACAGGACAGAAGGATCCTATTATTGTTATTGTGTCTAAAACTCGAGGGAGAGGTGTTGTTAGGACTACATGTTATTAATACCTCAAAGTGAAAATGTACTCTCTCAATTTGACTTTTTACTTTCCATAATTTCCTCTAAATGATTGTATTAAGATATTTCTCTTTTAGAATGGCTGGTCTGTTTTCAGAAAAGGCAACAAGGGTGTATCCTTATATTTTGTTGATGATTTATTTCTCAGTATCTTACTGGATTTTCTATTTGGTATTGTGCATATGATGCTTTTCAGTAATGTTGGCATATTTTCCCCTCAGCTTCTGTAGATTAGGATAGTGTTTCTTTAGAAGCTGAGTGTTAGAACGAGGTGATTTTTCCAACTGTGGTGGTTTCAAAGGTAAAGAATTCCTACTTTTTAAAGAGTTACTTGGAAGCAGTTCTGAATGTCATGCCCTGGGAGACCTCATTAGAATCTGACTTACCACTGTGGCACCAAAGAGTTTCATAGCTCTGTTTTTGTTTTGTTTTGCTTCCCTTCGGAAAAGATCTGCTCTGAATGTTTTTGCATTTGGAAATTAATTTTGTAAGGAATAGATGAGCTTGGTGAATATTCCCCAGTCGCTTTCCTTCACATATCCTCCTGAAATGAGACTCCCCTGGTAAAGAAATAATTATAGAGACTTGACACAAGTTTGTTGTGCCACCGTTTACACATAGGCTTCCATGTGTGGAAGTTGTTTGATATTTGACTTTTTATAATATGATGTTACATTTTTTTGTATTACTTCAGCACAGGAAAAAATATTTCTTGGGGAGATTGATTCCAAGAATAGTCTCATAAGATGATTTTTTTCCAGTTTTATTGAGGTATAATTAACATATGATCTTGTGTAAGTTTAAGGTGAACAACATAATGACCTGACTTTCATATATTGTGAAATGAGTACCATGGTAAATTTAGTTAACATCCATCATTTCATATGGTTTAAAAAAATGATGAATCCTTGTGAACTCTTAGGATCTACCATCTTAATAAACTTTCAAATATACCATATAGCATTGTTAACTATAGTCATCATGTATATCACATGATGATTTTTTTTAAAAACTTGTTTTCAGTGATCCTTAATCTAGGACAGGGTACAGCAAATTTTGCCTGCTGTTCAAATTTAGTCTGCTACTTGTTTGTTTTTTAAGTTTTATGGGGACATAGCCATACTCATTTGTTTATATATTGTCTATTTCAGGCAACAAGGGCAAATTTGAATAATTGCTAAAGAGATTGGGTGCCCCTCCTACTCCCCAAGCCTAAATATTTACTATCAGGTTCTTACAGAAATGTTTTTCAGCTCCTTATCTAGAGTGATCATAAGGATCACCTAAGGGTTCCTCAGCTTTTCCCCTCTACCAGAACAGAATCTCTGATATACTGAGTTGTATCACCTATCAGTGGACGAAGAGTTCACAGGTTTGACACTATTCTTATAGCATACAAGAGTAACTAGGTGGGGAAGGCCATCTTGTTGGTCCCCACCCTGTTTTATCCCAAGTACAGGAGTGGGTCTTCAGGAAGGGTATGAATTAAAGATTCATGTTAACTCAAGCATGATTTGCTAGGCATACAATTGAGAAAGCCTATTTAAAACAATAACAACATTGAGAAAACAAACAAAACAAAACAAAAAAAGCATGGTCATTATTTATTCTTAATCTTCAACAAGGAGATACAACATGGCACTGTTGCTTAAGAATTGTTAAAATATTCCAATTCAGAAGGTTCTGTATCAGGCTGCTATCTTCTTTCTTTCTATTAGTACCAATTTGTTGAGTGATATTATTGTGTAAGTTTAGCTTTTTCCTTTGTTTGAAACTAACATTTTGGTTCAGTGTAGATTATTTATAAGGTAATATAGAATGAACCACATTCACCTTTTTATAACATGGTTTAGCAGTAGTAGTAGGAGACCTTTAGCTTTGTGCCGGCTGGAGGTAACTGTTCATGTATTTAAGATACTCTTTGTCAGGAAATGTGATAAATCATTTTAAACTGTCTAGAGTGCTTGAATAGACATTTGCTTTTGGTTTATATCCTTAAATTCTTATCCTGACATAAAAGCAGCCAATTTATTCCCTATTGGCAGTGAAAGCTTCTAATAGGAAATATCAGCCTAATTTTAAGAAAAAGTTGCTGTTTTCATTTTGACAAAATGTTTTAAAAAATACTTATCAGTGTCAAATGCCTGTAATTAAGGATCCCCTCTCAAATCATATTTTAATAAGCTTAAAAACAATAAAAGTAGAAGTGAAAAATTCAGTGTTAAATGTTTTAAATATAAAAAATGAACTTTCAACTTATTTAATCTAAATGGAGTTTATTTTCACATGTGCATGGGCCAAATTAATTTAGAATCACCTTCCACAAGTATACTAAATTAGTTGTTTGAGTAAATGTTGCTATTAGGTGTCAATAGGTGCCTATTTTCATGTTATTTATTTATTTATTTATTTATTTATTTATTTATTTATTTATTTATTTATTTATTTATTTATTTATTTTTCTAGTTGAACCTGGCTGTGGATGAACAGAAGGGGAAATTTACTGAAAAATTCATTCTTTCAATGACAGCAAAAGAACACCATCAGGCACAAGAAGAAGTATGAAACTTACTTTTTAAACTGTATTATAAAACTACAATGAATACTAATTTTTATATTTGGACAGATTTTACTTGGGTTTGGTAGTGAACCAACTATAGTTATCTGGTAACAATATAATGAAAAAAACTCGTCAAAACTAGAAATCATTTTATTGATATAGGCAGCTTGAAAAATAATTATATTCTTGAAAGAATAAGTCATGTTGTAATTTCCTGAAAACTACTTATGAATACTTTCTCATAAATTTCGTAAATTAGGAAATTATTACAGGTAATTTGAATCTAGAAATTATGAAACATACTAACATAGGAAAAACATTGAAATTTTGTTGAATTTTGAATAAATACTAAAATCTTTTTTATTTTCTGACTTTGTAGGAATAGAATTATTATTCTGAATTTTAGGATTGTTAACAATGTTATCTTTTATCAAGGAAAAACTGTAGTTTATTAATGTCAGCCTAAGTGAGCTAATCATAAGATTCTGTAGACAATATTGCAATGAAGAACTATTAAAGCAAGGCTGCTTCTCTCCAGACCTCATGCTGTGAAGTTGACAGCATATTCCATAAATGAAATAACAATACAAAACTGGCATTAGACAAAAGGGGAAAGTTATTTTCATCTAGTTTCCTGGAATGCAGAAGCATTTAATCTCTCTGAGGAAGGATCATGAATTTGCTAATTTCCATGTACTACTGTCAGTAAATAAAATCTATATGCAACTTAAAGAACAAGATAGCATGAATATTTAAAAATCAAACTTTCATGTAATTCTCTTTTGACATTTTGGCAAAGCAATCTCTCCAAGCTTGGGGGTTTTAAGATTTTCTTATCACTGTGATTGCCTCTCCTTTGCTCACTATGTTATTTTACAATAGATGAACATACACAGTGCATCAAATTTTCCTGAGAGGATTTAGTTCTTTAAGTTAGAGACTTCATTAATATTTGAGACTTATATATGCCCAATATTAAAGACTATATTGTAGACGTTGATTGGTGATCTCAGTAGAGAATATTTCATAGGAAAAATTCTACTTGAATTTTTTCTAAGGTATAACAAATAACAATTGGATAGATTTAGGTTATAGTTCTGGTTCATTTTACTTAATATGAACAAGTTAAAGGACAAGATTGTTAGTTATTAATTTAAAAAATATTGTCTTCTATCCATTTGAAAAATGTTTTTATCACAGTCGGAAGTTTTATTACATTTTCACAGTAAGTTCAAAGTGAATAGATCATGTATCTTGATATGGTCAACTTTAGAAAATGCAAATAAATATCTGGTTGAATTAGTACAATTAAAATTATATCTATAATAACAAATTATTATTAGAGATTAAATAGAAAATAATCTAAAAGAATGAAGAGATTAACTATTTTCTTATTTTATAATATAATTATTTTGCTCTTTGATATTTATGCAAAATTACAGTTTCAGTGGAACTGAAAACTTGAAGTGACCCAGGAAAATGATCATTATGCTAGAAATATTATTTTAAACGCCACCTTGTTAGCAACACTGGAAATGAAAATTATCTTTTCTGGAAAATCCAGCAGTATTTAACTTTATTTGTTATTTTTTCTTTATTATCATCTTTGTGTTTATTTAGTGCCTATATACATCACCGTTCATCCTGCAAAGGGCCTTATTTGGTTACACATTTGCTTGATCAGCTATGGCTCCAAATGCCTTTTGTTTGCTTCAGAAATCAAATACACAGTGAAGGGAATATGTATCTGTGTGTGTGTGTTTGTGTGTGTGTAATAACCTCTAAATATATTCCACACACTATGAGAATAATTTTTATGTCAGTAATTTGAAAGTGATTATATTCATCTTGATGGCTAAGTCAGTGACATCAAGTTTTGTCCCTAATTCATATATAGAGATGTGAAATCCATGATGATAAAGAGAAATGAAAAATGTGGGAGATGTGACATTTACATTTATTTTTACCCATGGTTTTCTTTTTCATAAAAATACTATATTTCTAGACATATTTCAAAACCTAAAGTAAACATCATAAAATCTGAGATTTAGATTTATATTTCTGTTGCCTATAGTTTTATCTTAAAATCTTATTTTATTTCATGTACTTTTTCCACATGAAAATGGGGAATAATAATAATGTATATATCATAAGATTACTTTGAGGTGATGATATATGTTATATCAAGCTTTTTAGAAATGGTCTATTGGAAATCTACATGTAATTTAGTATTATCAGTTTAAAAGTATGTTATTCCAGATTTTCTGAAAAGTTGATACCAAGATAGGATTAAAAAATGTGTACAGATTTTAATAGAAGAAATTCCTGTGAGAGAAAATGGAGAGCGCTTTGGGTAAGGCTGGGAGACCTGTCAGACTGAAGTGCAGGCTTGAACACAGGTGAAGGAAAGAGGTAGGGAGACTGGGTGGAAGTAGCCTCGACTGTCGTGCAGTCTAAGGAGGGTTGGGCAAATTTGTGACATACTGAGTCAGAGTTGTCCATCAGAGAAGTCTTGTGACTCCCTGGGTTGGACCTGCCTTGGTATCCTCAGCCATTGGTGCCAACCTGATGATGGATTTCAGAGCAGAGTAGCTCAGATCCTTGGTCAACTGTGCTCCAGTAGTTTGTCTGTGAAGTGCATTCTTACTGCTTCCTCAGAAGGTATAGTTAACATCATCCTTATTGTCATCATCATAGCCCTATTGCCAGATAAGTTATAAAGATATTTCTAAATGTTTCTATTTTCAATCACCCCTTTCCTCATGAGTTGATGGGGATGTTAGACTCTTAAATAGGCTTATAGGTAGCACATAAGTGACCCCTGGCTGGAAGCAACATAAATCTCTTTCCAAAATAATTTGTCTCAGAGGGCTTCTAGGAAACTGTTAAAAAGTTGGGAGTAGTAGAAGTAGTTGGAATAAGAGGTGATACGCACTTCAGGTTTCCTGGTACATCCTTCCAAATCAAGAGACGCTTAATTTTGCTCACGGGTTCCCATGTCTTTTCTAGTCTTCATTCATAAAGTCTGGTTATGTTTGCTTCTTAACCTGAGAAACACTGTACCCTTGGGCCTGAAACAATAAGAGATTTTAGGGAGTTTAAAATGCCCATTTTCATCTCCCTGTCCCCTTTCTGGTTCTTCTTCTTCTTTTTTTTTTTTTAATTGAATTATAGTCAGTTTACAATGTGTCAATTTCTGACGTACAGTGATTCTTCTTAATTATGTTGTAAATTAGAAAGTGTCTTGGTCTTACATTAAAGCACTGACCTGGCTTCGAGACCATCTCATATGTTACATGCCAAGATGATGTTCCTGGCATGGAGACTGCCACCCTTTGTGGTGAATTCAAGTGACAATTCAGTACAAAGTGCTCTGGAGTCTCCTCACAACATAGATGGATTCAAGGCCACATAGCATTCAGGCCGACAGCTGAACTCATCACTAGAAAAACCACAAGCTCCTCAGAGTCATTCCTAACAGTCAAAGTACAGTATCCAGAATGTAGGGTTCAGAGGGTACAACTTTGATATGTATACATTTTAGAATGATTATAAACAATAATATTTTGTGCTGACTCTAAATCATCTTGAGAATTTAATTAAATTCAAGTGTTGCATGTATGTGTCACAAAAACATGACTAAACTGCCCTACGTCTTATACAAAAACCTACATGTAAGTTTATAGACAGGTGTGCATTTGCATTCTTTCAGAATTTTGATTTGCTTCCTCATCAGAACACTAAAATTTTTTTTGCTACCTTCTGCTCATTTGTCACTCTCCCAAATTCTGTACAAGTGTCACTTCCGTGCTGCATTTCCACAGCGAGTGAGAAGTAGAATGTGTAGGCTTTCTGCTGCACAATGAGATGGTGCATTTTTTCAACATATGCATACGTAAGCCTTCTTTTGTGAATGGGACTGATAGGGTCAGATAATGTTTAAAGGGAAAGGCTTTATGTCTCTCGGGCCTCTATGTTTCCACATGGATGCTCCCACACACACGTAGATTGAATTATGAACAGACCCATTAATGCTGGGATCACAAAAGGTCAAGTTTTGTCTTCTTTTACTCCCATTCACATTGCCTTTGTAGAGAGGGAAAAAAAAGGATTTGCAAGAAAAAAGATTCATGATGAAGAATTTTAAAGAACATTTCCCCCCTTTTAGCAACATCTGTGATTTAAAAAAAAATTGTATTATGTAAAATTATTCAGGAGTATTGTTTTACCTACCCGATTTTGGGATATAAGTTATTTCATGCATAGCGTTATCTTTAAGGGTAACATGTTATCATAATAACTGAGAATAAAATGTAGCACTTTGAGAATAAAAGGCCTGATGAATATGTAAAGTAACAAAGTTTCAGTCAGAAAACATCAGTAGCAGGATTCTTGATATATTTTCTCCTATGTTTAAGATATAAGTTAATCTTTGCTGGGGCATCTTATTTGATAGTTTCAGATTATTAAAACAACAGGTAATAATTGGTGTAATTATAATTCACATACATTAATAAGTAATCATGGGGCCAAGCAAAATGGCAAAAGTGATAGATTTTTGAAGCAACAAAGAATTTATAGGAAATGAAACTTTTAAGACTTTAACCAATAGCCCTTTAGAATGCAAATGACATCATCAATTGTATGGTTGGTAGATTTCTGATGTCACATGAAATCCTTTATCAGTAAAAAGCTATGGATTGTGACAGTAAAACCAGTCATGTATAAAAATGCTCTCAAGTCAAAGCCTGAAATTCCTCCTTTCTTTTTTTTTTTTTTTTGTGGCTTGCTATAGCACAACTTGCAGTACATAAAATTAAAGAGAGCAGTATTATTGATTAGCAAAATATGTTGCATGATACTTAGTATATTTTAAAAACTACATAAAATTGTATCTTCTTGAATCATATAATACTTGGGATGGGTTCAGAGAGGACCAGTGCTTTCCAGAAGTAGAGTCTTTCTGTTTAAGGCCTTTGGATATTAGATTCTGATTTTGTCAGGTAAGTATAAGAGCAAGTCACCTGGCCTGTTTTGGTCTCTGGCTTTGATATGATAGATATCATCATCTTTAAGGACAATACTGCTAGAGGGTAGTATGGTAAAGATAAGGATGAAAACACTGACTCATTGAATCATCTATCATTTCTGTATTTTAAATTTTATAACTTTCTTATATGGTTAACTATACTATGGAAAGCACAGGAATTAGTCTTAGAAAGTAAGAAAAGGTCCTGAATCTTGAACTGCAAGATGAGGAATGCGGGGAGGAGGAAGCTACTTGAAGGTTCATTATGCTATTGGAGGTAGATTAATTAGGTGGAGATGGCAGGGTGGATTAGAGGAGGAGAGACTAAGGACAGCAGGACCACTCAGTAGGTATTCTGATAATACAAGTAGGTGGGAGAAATGAAGAGATTGAGGGCTTGGGCCAGAGTATTACTTACAAGAAAAGAAAGGAATGAGAGGAAATATATGTGTTTAAAAGAAGGGTTGATAAACTGCAGCCCCGGGCCAAATCCAGCCCATGGCTTATTTTTCTAAATAAAGTTTTATTGGAACACATCCATGCCCATGTGTTTGCATATTGCCTGTGGCTGCTTTCAAAGTACAACTGCAGGGTCATATAGTTTTGATGGAGACATTCTGGCTCACAAAACCGAAAATATTTATTATCTGGCTCCTAAAGAGGAAAAGTTTGCCTACCCTTTATTTAGCAGAAAGCCTTGTTTAAAGGGATTAGATGATTGATCATATAGGGACAAATAAGAAAGATATAGGAGATCAAAGAAAATTAGGGATCATTTAAATTAGCTTGTTTGTATGCACATAATGCTTCTAAAGTTCTTGGGGAAAATTAAATGTAATTGAAGTAACATACATATATACATATTATTATATATATATTTCTAACTAACTAGGTAAAATAGAAGAATAAATATTTATGTCATATGGATAATAGTGCAAACTTGCTTTCATTAACTTCCTTGACATCCTCTTTGGAGGGGATAGAAGTCATAGATTTAGCATGAGAATTGGTTGAGGGAAATACCATATTTTCAGCTGAGGGAAGATAGAAAGAGGATGAGCTGTCAGTATATGGGAGACTCCCATTTTATCTGTGAACACTGAAGTGAGATGGAGAATCTATGTAGCAAATAGTTTCAAATTTTTATCTATTTCATGTGAAACAGGAGCAGGTATAGGAAAGGAAAAGCAATTAAAACTTGATATATAGAAAACACCTCGATTTAAAAGTGAAAACACTATAATAATGTAACATGTACATGAGGCATCTATTATAGGTTAACCATTGTGCTGTCCAGTCTTTAATCTCATTTAATTCTTAGTAGTAATGTCAGTATTATTCATCATTTATGGATGAGGGTTTATTACTTGTTCAAAGTCTCTCAGTAAATGGAAGAGACAAGATTTTAACCCAAGATTTCAAAAAGTCCATGCCATGTTCAGAGTCATTTGTCATTAGATGGGTCTAATTTGATTACTTTAAAGAGTCATGGATAAAGTGAATTTCTGCTTCCTCTTTCGATTGCTATCATATGTCGACCAGTGTTTATGTAAGAATCCAATCCATTAGAGAGAATATAAATTTATCTAGCACAGTGAAGAGTCAAAGAATTGTAATGACTTTTAATTTGTAAAGTATATGGATTAAAATATTAACTTAGTATTTTTGATTCCTCAGCGTGTCTTATTAATAATCCATAAGTCAAGTTCATATGTCTCTTAAATATGTTGATTAGAAATCCAGAAATGTAACTGTAAAGGGTACATGTTTCTAAGCTTATGTTTTTTCTTGAAAAATTCTATGCTTACTCAGAAATTTATATATATTTAAAATATTGTCTAGAGTACTGTCTTTGAAGTGTAGATATTTTGAAAAACTGTATTTATGAAATTTGGAAAAATATATTTTGGAGTACTTGGAAAGAAGAGAATACATAGATTTATTTAAAAGGCCCACAAAATGTTAATGAATTTAATATACATATTAAAAATTTTAAAGATAACATACAAATGGTAAAATAAAATATTCTGAAAAGGAAGATACATATAATAGAATTAAATATTATTGTTGGTACATATATTGAATTATTTGAAGTCTCAGAGAGGCTTTATTCTGTTAAGCAATTTAAAAGTCCTTGACAAAATTGTCAAGATGTACGTATTTCGTTTTGTATCCAGAGATATTTTTATTCAGCAATTGTAAATGGAGTCCTATTCCATATTACGAAAGTATAAAGTTAGAAATTTTCCTATAAATAAAATATGTTGATGAAGGAATGTATATATCGTTATATTCTCTTTACTTGAACATAGATCTATACTCAAATTCTTGTATTGAAGTCATTTTCCCCACATCAAACTAGGTACTCAAAAATCCAATAGGTGTGACATCAACAATTACTTCTTGCTAACAACTCTTGTAATTTAACCCCTTCAGGTGAACAGGCTGATTGATGAATTGCAGACAGCTATCAAAAGCAACAGAGGTCATCTCTCTAAACTTGGCCCCCAATTACAGGCTGAGCAGGAGCAATTCTCCTCTTACGTCTACCAACACATTAAAAGCCTTCCAGCAAACACTCTTATCCCTGGAGGGCTGCAGCTCAAGGTGGGTGTCATTCTGTAACTCTCGCTGGGTTTGGCCAGAGACAAAACACTCTGCTCCATTTGAAGACCTTTGTAACAATGCCACTCAGCTTGAATTTCTTTTTGTGTTGTCTTCCTCGAATTGGAGTTTGGATAAAACTGCTAATACCACCATTCAGGGAATATGGTTTAAAAGAAAATATCTAGAGGCCTTTGAGATGTGGATTTATAAACTTTAGTTTCAACCCAGAAAAGTAATTTTAATGAAGAAATTTAATCATGAACATTTAGATGCTTTTCCAAGAAACATATTTTTCACAATAGTCACTGTGTATTTCAGTTTTAAAAAATAATGTATTTGGAGAAATGGGCAAGCTTTAATAATTGACAGACAGTGGCAATAGGAATTAGAGGTAAAAGGCCAGGTGACTGATTGATGTTCAAACTACATTTCCAAGGAAAAGGATCTATACTGGATAAGTGTGACACATGTCTGAGTTTACTTGGTAAAATCAATACTTAAGAATATACTGGAGAAAAAGGTGACTTGGTTATTTGTCAGGACGAGATGGCTGTGTGTCCTAGACTACTCCTAGCTATTTCATCTTTGGAAGAGAAAAAAAATTCATACTTGGCTAATGTGATTTAGGTACTGAAAGCTTAGGGAGCTAAGAAACTTCTGTTTATCGTAATAGAGTAACCATGTTAAGTCTGTCAAGTTAATATTGTTTTATAATCTCGTATCTCATATTTCAAGAGACTGTAATGAGTAAAATTTGAATTACTCAAAGAATGGCTCTTTTCCGCCTAAAGAACCATGACTACATCTCTTCATTTCCTCTTGATTATGTTTATATTTGAATGTGATAACATTCAAAGCAATTGTATTTTGTTCAGCCTTTATCTCTACAATTCCTATTAATATATAGTTTTATTCTGAAAGTAATATTATGATCATTATATTTTCTATCTATAAATTATTTCTTTAATGGAATTCCTTGTTTGTATTTTGAATGAGATATCACCTAGTAAAAATTGACCTTTGGGGAAGTGTAATTCCAACTGGAGAGAGATTGAGCATAGGTTTCAGCATACCATCCTCTGTTAATGCCAGAATCAGTTCATTTCAATTGCCTGGCCAAACTCTTTAAGTTTCCATGGAGCGTGAATGAGCTGCCCTTTATCCGAGCACTATCTGTAACCCAGTTACCTCTGAGGCACTGTGGGCAAGGGCTGTGACTTTTGTGGTTATGAACAACTTTATCCCACCTTAAGGCATGTGCTCTCCAGAGTGTTAGATGATGTATTAGTCAATCAATCAATCAGTCAAACAGTCAATCAGTACATTTTCCATTTATAACTGAAAGCCATGGCTCTGATAAAAATTCTTCTTATTTTCTATTCATTTTGATTAAAAAGATGAGTTTTTTTCTGTTTGATGATTTATATAACTGTTGAATATATAGTTGAGCCCAGTGGTCAGCTTCAAGAACCAAAATAACATATTGTAGCCATCTTCCAGAGCTAGGTTCTCAGCTAGGGGCTAGAGGTGGGGTGTGATTCAGCATCCCTGGGAATGCTTTTTCATTTTATAGATGGTTATCTTCAACTCTTCACTGAGCTTCTCATCCTCATCATATCTTTCATTGATAATTTAAAAATAGTAGCTTTTGGTTAGGTCTTAATATTGAAAGGTCATCTCTTAAAAGGGTGCACTCTGTGTTCCATATTGTCTCAGTCTCATTTCTGCATGATATAGTACCAAGTTTAAAGAGATATACAGGACAAAAATACAGTCTGGGTTTTGATGTCCATTCCTCCCATGGGAAAATCTCTTGTTTAAAAAAAAATTGAAAACACAACATAATAACATTAGAACAATTTTAGGAAAAAGTTTTAATACCCATAATCACATTATTTACCATATGGCCATTCTCACCCTTGCATATCACTTCCATATGCACTCAGATACCCTCTGTAGTCACAACCACAGTGTGCACTTTATTTGGTAATCTGGTACATTCTCTTGACGTCACATCATAGCACCTTTTAGTTTGATGAGATTTCTTACTAGTTTTACCTTTAGTGGTCACACTCAATGTGCACCATAATTTATGAAGCCCTTTAAGATAACAAGTTTTTGGAGCAATTGCTTACTATTCCAAACCTTCTCTTACCCTGTATTGCCTGCCACTGGCATCATCCCAGTCACTATGAGAATGTCTGCTACAGCCATGGCTCAGTGACTTCTGCCTTCCCAGTCCTGTTCTTTCCCTGCAACTCCTCCTCCTCTTCATCCCCATGGAGATGCTGTCAGAAATGTTAGTGTTTCCCTGGGAGGCAGGAAAGAAAGAATTGATAGGAAAGGGTATTAGCAAATCTTTAGGGGATGGTGGGTGGAAAAACTAGTAGGAAGTTGGGCAATCAGACAGGGAATTGATGAGCAAGAGTGTGGGGTGTGTGAGTAGGTGGGAGAATGAGTGGAAAATGGCTACAGGGAAGTCCTTTCACTGGAATTAGTGCTTTTCACAGACAATTGGTCAATGATGCTTTGTGGGTTATCTTCCATTTGCTGCCAGTAGAGGAAGATCCAGTTTCTGTAAGGCCAGTATCTTGTAAAATCTGGGGGAGAGGACCCTCTTTAAAATTAAGCCAGGAAGTGGATATTTATTTAGAATGAGAAAGTAAATACAACAAATTGATGGAGACCTGGAGATTCAGATCCTTTCTTCTGAGACATAAGGCTACATTATTACATAGAAATACTTGCTGATTACTACTGGCTTTCCTTCCCCACCTATTGACACTCTGTATCTCCCAGCAGCTTCCAGCAGTCTCAGGAGCTGGATCAAGTAAGTGTCCTGAAGCTTACTCTTCACTAACTTCACATGAAAACACTCTGGCTGTGAGCAAGGGAAATACGGTGGACTTAGTGACCTAGATAAAAACAAGATTCAGAGGGCTGTGATTTGGAGATTTTTTTTTTAGCATTTCTATTTTTATATTGCTTGGTTATAGTATTCTCTCATAGCATAAAGAAATTTAATTTTTTGAAAAGGGATAATTCAGAGATTTATTTTTAAAGAATGTCTTTGTCCAGGATCTAGTTCATCCACTGGGTAGCATATACTTAACAATTTTTTAAAATTGAAGAGTTTTTGATTTATATTGTTGTGTTAATTTCTGGTGTACAGCACAGTGATTTAGTCATACATGTGTGTATATATATTCTTTCTCATGTTCTTTTTCATTATGTTATTACAAGTTATTGAATATAGTTCCCTGTGCTATACAGTAGGACCTTGTTTATCTATTTTATATATAGTAGTTTGTATCTGCTAATCTTATATTCTTAATTTATAAGTAGTAAAACATACCAACTTAAAAACTTTATTTTCAAAGAAATTGTGGCTGGAGTAGTAAAATTGGAATATTCAATGTTAATCTTGTGACTTCAAGAATATTTATTAAAAATTGGACAAAATGTGATGGAAATAACCAATTTTCATATGTAGATTTTACCAAGAAGGCAAATGTTGGCTTGCCCATTTTAAAGACAAATAAAATTGAAACCCCATGAATGCCTGTCAGCATCTCATGGGATAGCTATTAGCAGTAGGTGTTGAAATACCTTACCTACTCTTCTTTCCAGTTCTCTTTTCCATCTTCTTTCCTTCTCTTTATTTTTTTCATTTTTTTGTGGCCTGTGGTAGGGGGAAATGCCAGTGTATTCACCCCAGCCTATTTCTGGACAGGCATCTGCAGCCAGGTGTAAATCTCTGTTTGCAGGAAGATACAGTCTTCCCTTCCTAGACCCGCTGAAGAGAAAAACTGCATCTGTATCAAAATCAGGAAAGAGCAATTGGTTGGGCGGGGCATCAGCTCCCATGCAGAGCTGTTGTAATGAGACAGGCTTTCCCTGTGCACTCCTGACAGTCTTGAAGGTGCCCAGAGAATTGCCAGGTGGGCAGTCAGCAGGGAAGGTCCACGGGCCAGAGCTGGATTACTGTCCCGGCAGTTACCCAGACTAAATGCAACCACTGAACCTTACTGCTGCAGGCACACTCTCTCTCGGGGAGATTGTCCTTCTCCATAGCAGTTAATTTGTTTTTACCTCTCAATTAGCTTTTTCACGGAGTGTTTGAGACGCTCAAGTCACTGAGATTCTCTTCCTACATATGCTCCCGTCCCCTGGATTACCCACTGACATCTATGTTAGCCAAACTCACCGTGAATATTGTCAAGCATTAATTCATTGTTTGAACATAGAAATGAAAGCAGATTTTCTAGTAAGTGCAAATGAAGTGATGCATCTATACCTACTTAATCTACCTGCAGTTTTGATAGTGTTTTATGATAAAAAATGGATTGTTTCTTAAAATAAAAGTGTATTGCTCTAGATAGTAAACTTCTGTATAGGTTTTAGTTACTCAGAGTACCTATTCATATTAGGGGAAAAGTTACCTTTACAGGCATATTTGATACATTAAGAAGAAACCAAATAGCATTAACACATAGTCTATCGAAAGGCTCTGAGGCTGAGAATTGGGGAAGTCTGATTTGGCTCATATTTAATTGTATAGTGTTCATTTCCCTAGTAATGTAGAATTTAGGGTGACGTGACTATGCTTTCTCATCGAAAAAGCTATTACTTTCCTTGAGAAGGAGTATATGGAACCCAGGAACTTTTAAAAACCTTTTTTTTTTTTTTTTTAAACCAAGCTCTGGTATACATATACACCCACATACCTGATATTTTAATCCCAATTAAATGTAATTTTATGTACTAATTTAGACAAAAATATTTGTTCCATTTCTCCTTGAAATAGTCTCATTTATAAAGGGCTTATTGAAATTACTTGGCTTAGGACATGACAGGCAAACACATTTACCTTGCCACCATCTTCTAGATAATTTTGAACATTTTCATATATTGACTTTAGCGAGAATTATAATTGAATATTTTTTGCAAGATCATGTACCTTGTTTTAGAAATTTTACTTTGTCAAAAATGGAGTTGAGGAGCAGCCCTTTAAAAAAATTAAAACAAAACAACAAAATGTGACTTTAAATGCTTAAAGGAAAGAGATACAGGCCCACTCCCATGGTAACTGTGAAGCCAAAGAGGGCCATCTTGCAGGCCTCTCCGTTCTCAGCCTCCCTTGACCTTCCCTCCATGCCTATCTCCAACACCCAATTCAGGCTGTCAGATACCCCAGGCTCTCACTACCACCCTTTCTTCAAAACTGGCTGTTAGGCAAAAGGCATGCCACACTTTCTTTCCAGCTAAGACAGTTTTCAAAACTTTTTTTTTTTAATAGATCAAAGTTCTTTCTTTGTACCATGTGAAGTAGATGAAAGTAGGATCTACCCCTTTTGAAGCCAGGATGGTGGCTGTCCCCACAGACTCACTCATCAGATTTGATCTCCTGCTTGGGACCGTATCTCCCCATTCTCTCTCCCCTATCCACCAGCCCTATCCCAGGCCTTCTGAGGAATTCCAGAAAGCCAAGAGTAAAAATCATAGCCTCAAAGAATCAATAACCAGTAAAGCTGAATATTATTTTCTCTCATAGAACTGTGATATTCTTATTGTGACAAAGAGTAAATCTCCAACTGGAATTTTAAGTAGTATTGGCAAGTTGGTGGGAGTGATATTTTGAGGTCAGAGTCATTTGACACATCCCTAAAATCCTACCCCATAGGCAGTCACCCACTTTATGTCTTCTAAATGGCGACTTGTGCTACTACTTACAGAGGAAATAAAAAATGTCTCTTTTAAATGAATTATTTTCTTAAGTATATCTTTTCTGGGCTTTAAAAAATGGTATTTGATTTTTGATTCCAGGTACCATTTAGATTGGTGAAATCTAACAGTTATGTAACTTGTCTTCACGAAGTGCATTTTCATTTCTTGGGAAAAATGTACTGGCTTCTTACCTGTTAAGTACTGTTTAAAGACATCTCTGTTAGACATTAAAACACATTTTCCCATATGTAGTATAAACATATTAATTCATTATTAAATTTTCATTGCCTGAATCCCATTATTTTAATATTTGCTTTGTGATTATCTCATCTGAATATTAAAGTTAGACATGTTTACAGCTTGATTTCTATTATACATTTGAGAAAATATAGAAAAATGTGGGCATTCTAAAAACTATCTCGCAAATCTGTAAAAATGAAAAAAGTAAGCACATTTATTTGATTTAATTTACATAAAGTGTTAATTCACTTAGAGGTAATTTTCTATCTCTAAAGGTGACTTTGGATTCTGATTGGATAAAGAATTTTTTCATGGCTAATTAGCTTCTCACATAAGAAAAATATTTTAATTTTCATGTCCTTTGACTTAGATAAAAAATTTCCACTGTAAAACACTTTTCTATACCTTTAAAAATTTTCATATTAAGTTTCATTTTATGAGATCTTTCATCCTAGATATGAGTAAAATTTGATATTTGTAATTTAAAACATCATAGACATATACTAAATGAAATAAATTAGTCAGAGAAGGACAAATACCGTATGATATCACATATATGTGGAGTCTAAGAAAGCCGACTTTGTAGAAACAGACTGCAATGGTGGGTACTAAGGGCTGAGTGTGGGGGGAAATGGGGAGATATTGGTTAAAGACTATGAACTTTCAGTTAGAGGATGAATTAAGTTCTGGGGCTCTAATGCTGAGCATTGTGATTTTAGTTACTAGTACCGTATTGTTTACTTGAAAGTTTTAAAGAGAGCAGATCTCACATGTTCTCAACACACACACACACACACACACACACACACACACACACCAAAAAAAACCCCAATAATTATGTGATGTTATGGAGGTGTTAGCTAATGCTGGTAATCATTTAACAATAGGTAAGTATATCAAATCAACACAATATACACCTTAAACGTACACGTGGTATATGACAATTATATCTCAATAAAGCTGGGAAAAAAATCATAGGACTTGATTTCTAAAAATCTTCCTACCACTTATGAGTAGATCTGCCTAAGACAAGTCACTTAAACTCTCTGAGACTCACCTGTAAAATCTGGTTGCTTTGAGTACTGAGTGATTTAAATGTGTGTGACTGTGCACTCTGCACTCAGGATTATCGTGCAAGTGCGTAGTGGATGCCATGTCACACTACCTGGATCCCCTCTTCAGAACTGAGGTACCCATTACCCCACCCCCCAGCTGCCACACCTACATTCTTCTTAGACAGTTGCCTTCTCTATAAAGTTGATACTTCTCCCCAGATTAGGCTCTCATCCTGGGGGCAACCTTCATCCAACATTTGATTGGTGGGCAATGCAGAAGCATAGATAGCACCCTTGCCTCAATTCTGGACAACTCTGAAGGGCCGTCCCAGCTCTAGAGCTCCCACCAGAGGCCCCTGCATCACAGTATACCTCGTGCCCACTCGTGCTTCCCCACTCCCCTCACCAGTGTTGCTCCTGCGAACTCTCCCCAGTAAACATCCTGCAGGTAAATCTTGGTCTCTGAGTCTGCCTCCTGGGGACCCCAATCCAAGACAACATGTAAGTTAACCTTTTTTCAACATAGTTAATTATTTCACCTGAAACATGTCAAATAGTTTTGTAGGACTGTTTTACATTCCTTTTCTTCACCAGACCTCTAGTAGTAAATCCTGTTACTGTATGGCCGTCCCAACTTTTGGCGACACACTGTGGTGTCATTTTCCTATTATTGCCTCTTGACAGCATTGCATTCTCAGGCATTTTGAAGCTTAGGTGTTTGGTCTTCCACTCACGCACAGAAGAGCTTCCTGGGTGGTCTGCCCAGCAGTTACAGAGAGTTTGGGAACCTGCTGTTCCCCTACATCTAGCTCTTATCCTGACTTACAGCGTTAAAGGTCGATAATGGCACTGAACTAGGTGTCGTTAAATAATCCTTAAATAGATGTCATAAATGATGGCAGGCAGACTGGTCAAAGAACCACATCAACTCAAAACTTCCTATTCAAGTCATCTTTTCCCCATGTGGTTTAAGTTTTGGTCCCTGTCTCTATAAAATCCTCACAGTAGATAAAATTATTTTAATACTTTGTTAACATTTTTGTGTGTACACAAATACTACGTATGAAGTTATATTTAGGTTGATTTATTTACAGCCATAGATTCAAACATCATGTTTCATAAATATTAGCCTAGCTGCAAATTTTATTTCCCAACCCCACTAATAAACAAATTACTCTGGAATGAACAACAGAAACTGGCCATTTATAACCACGTCCATTGTTTGTACTCTGGTTTGAGCTGCTGTCATTCACCCTTCGGATTACCTTTGCTTCCTATAGTCTACTCTCCACCCAGCAGCCGCAATGATCTTTTTAAGTCAGATCCTGTTACTGCTCTGTTCTAACCCTCCAAGGATTCCCCATGTCGCTGCCCACCCCTTAACCAACTCAGTTCATGTTACTTACTCCCCTTCTCAATTACTCTGCTTCCATCACACCAGCCTCCTTTTGGTTCCTAGAACACACTGAGCACATTCCTGCCTTTAGTTTCTTTGCTCTAGCCATTCCCTCTGCCTCCAGTGCTCCCCTCCCAGCTACATGCTTGGCTAGCTCTCTCACCTCCAAGTCTTTATTCAAATGTTTCCTCCCTTGAAAGCCTTTCTGATCACCTGCTTCATAAGACAACCACCACCGATCCCACTCCTTGATCCCAGGCCCTCTGTCCCTTCCCTGCTGTATTTTTTCTCCTTTACAAAGCAATTACCACCCTCTAACCCCTTCTGAGGTGCATTTAACAGGAAGCCAATGAAACCTAAGCTTCAGGGCCCCTTTCCTGCTTAGATCCCTTCCAAAACCCTGGGGAGGCCCTAGCAATGTGTTCACACAGCACATGTTTCTGTAAAATTTGCAAACGTCATCTATTTTAAGTATAATTGATTGAGACCATTGTCTGTTTTCACTCCAACTTCCTCTCTGCCAAGTGTTCCAGGTGATGCTGAAGTGGCTTCAGGCATTTTTGAGGTCTGGCTAAGGAGAAATTGAATTGGGGATACATTTAATTTGGGCATACTGGAATGTAATTAATGGTTTGCAGTCATTTCTCTTAGTTCAGTTAGGACTAAGCCACCATGGTATGGGAAGAACTTCTAGGAAGACGGCTACTACCTGCTGGCCATGGAGTGTATTGCCTTTTCACTGTGGACTAGAGTGCTTGGAATCACCAAAGGTATATGGGTGGTAGAGGAAAAATATGGCGTGAAATTAATAAAGCCAGCTAATCTGTAGAAAATTCTTCCACATTTTACAGCTCATATTCTAAAGAAAAATGATCAAGCTTTTCCCAAGTTTGACACGAATCCGAAAAATTTTTACGAAATGATCAGCCAAGTTGTGAAGTGGAGAGAAATTTTTCAAGTCAATAATAGAAAAATTTTTGATTAACTATGCAAAAGGAAAGACAGAATTATCTTTCTATTCTCCATATAGAAGATGTTATAGAATTACCATAGGAAGAGGTGATCAAAGACAGTTCTGCCAAAAAATGTGCATTGGATTAATGAATGAATTAATGAATGAAAATATTTTGGGACTTTTTCTGGGATTTTATGTTTTTGCTATGTGTGAACTTTTAATATGTCTAAATTGTTGTGATTTCTTTTCTCATTTTAAATGAATATTTTGTATCTAGTTTCACATTTGTAATTTTGCATTCTTTTTGTTAAAGAAAGCCCACCAAATTGTATAACCTTTAGGCCCAGCTGACCATGCTGATGACTGACTTACTTGGTCTGTCAGGAATCTTAGTTCACTGGTGTATCTTAAGCACTTGAACAATGGTTGGCACATGGTATTGCTCAATAAATATTTGTTGAATGAATGAGTTGATTAACAATATTACAATGAAACATTGCTGCTAACTGAATATAATCCTGCTTAAGAAAAGTCAACATTGACTTGAAGGAAAGTTAAAAGAAAAAAAAAAGTTCATGGAAAACTCCTCCTTGAACCTCTTTGTACTTTGTGTAACTAAGGGCATAGAAGTTAAGTTCCTATTTCTATGTATTTTTTTCAGTAGTGATTACGATGTTTTTCGAGAAGATCTGGATTTCTTTTTTAAGATTCTGTTGCCTTATTCCGTGGGACTCAAGACTAGCCTCAGCTGGCTTTTTGCATTACCCTACTTCAAGGGTGAGAATTTAGTTTTAGGACTATATGGAGGGAAGGCCATGCAGAGAGCCACTGGGAAGCTAAGACAGCAGTTGGTTTTTCTTAAGCCAAGGATCAGGCAGCAGGAAAATAAAGGTAGACTATTTTTTATTTTCCTATATAAACTCTGTTTAGAGAGCTATCTTTGTTTAGAGACATTGGATGATAGGAAATAAATATACCTCTCATGCAATGGAAGAAAAAAATAGAATACTTGGATTTTTAAAAAAATGAGCATAGTAATATAGACCTTAAAAACAAGAGTTGGTCTTAAGAAAAACAGACTCTCATAGATTTTCAGCTTGGGAAAGTTTTACTTTTGTAGAAATATAGAAAAAAACTATATGAATGACTAGTGGAGGGCAACATTTTTCACTTAAACACCTAAACTTTTACTTAAACACTAAAGCACTTTTTATTGTTTTTTTTTAAATAATTTATAGGACTTTTGTATGCTAGAGCTTTTTTTTTTTTTTTTTTTTTTTTTTTTTTTTTGACGACACTCTTTTCTGGACTCAGAAGGGAAGACTTATTAGCAATAGTGAAGAAAGCAATGAGCTAATGAAGGTCTTAGGTGTTGTCCAGGCCCTATTTGCTTTCTCAGTTTGACAGTTAGCACTCACACAGCTATCTTCTAGAATATAATTTGCTGTACTCTGATTGCACATCTAGCAAGTCTTGACAGAGGAACATCAATAAGTTCTCCAAAATGAGCTTTTGTCAACACTAACCTTGCAGAATGCATGCCACCTTGAATTGTGAGCATCATTGCTAAGTGGTTCTGTTGTTTAAGAGTTTTGTTCCAGATTTGGGCCCTAAAGAGATTATTGGGACAGTATGATTATTATTGCTCATAGGTTTGCAAGCAACAGTTGGGTTTACAAAGTTCCTTGCCAAAATAAAAAGATTTTTTGCTCAGAATTACATTTTTTTTCCTCAGAAAGGAGGTTTAAAGCATCCCCTTTCGCAAAAGATACTGTAGAGTGTGGAGTACCAATGCACTATGGCTGACAGCTGTACCATCTTCCCTGGACTATCAGCATGATGAAAAGCACCGAGTGGAGAAAACCCCACAATTCTTGAACATTAGCACTCTTTTTTAAATCTATTTTTTCTCTCTTTATTTAACCTAAAGCCTGAGGAAGTGGTGTTGAAGCACATTATTCCTCAAACTAGGTTAGGACTAATTAAGTAACTCTCGATGTATCTCAAAAATAAAACAGATGGTTTTCTTTTTTTTTTTTTCTGATAGGATATTCTCCCAAATTATTTTCTATGGAAGTAGTACTAGAAATAAATAAAATGGCTACTCTAATGTGATAGGTCTATCAGAAAGGGAAGAAAAGAACTTTTGAGAAAAAATAAAATAAAAAGCAAGAACTTGAATTATTCATCTCTCTTTGCCTACTTCCTTTCTTGCCTGGTGAACAACACGCCCCTGTGGGTCCTCAGCATGGTCAGAGGATAGTGTTCACTCTAATGGAGCCCTCCTTTGGGACTGGTTTATTTGGATACTTTTGGCTGGAATGTTTGCTAGCCTTTTATTTTTCCAGCTGAATGTTGCATAATGCAATGTTATAAATTTTATCTCTGTTCTCAACAACTTGTTGCTTATATGCACTTAAAGTGGGTGGCTTTCATTGTACTGTTATGCAATAAATTTGTCAAGTTGAATTTCCTTTTAGTAAGTCAAAAGATGAGCTGAACACTGATATATTTTAAATATAAATTAAACATTCCTCGTGTAATTTGTGGCTTTATGTTCTTCAGAAAGAATGAAATGAGCTAGTTAGTTGGTCGCTAGCTGCTAGCTGACCTTTCTCTGATGCTTGCCCCATGTAAGCATTCAGTGTAGTCAGTGATCCTCCTTTAATGTTTGCATTTCCTTCCATTTTAAGATTGTAGGGAAAGCCAGTCAGATTAAGGACACTGAACCCAAAAAGAGAAACAATGGACTTTCTTTATACTGTTCTAGTCTTGTTGACTGTCATTGCCAATTACTTGCATGTGCTCGTACAGGGTATCCTTGCTCTACACAGTTCCCATATGCGTGACTCTCACTCAACACTGTACTGTGTAAAGCCAGGACTGCTTGTGTTTATATATGTATTTATAAATATATGTATCTATGTGTGTGCATGTATTTATTTTTAATTTTGAATGTGCTTATTTTTCAGGTATTTGAAAATGGTAAAGACACTGGAGAGATCTCTGTTTATGTCAGCAAAACAGATCTGTGGCCTAATAGCCCAACTCAAACTGACTATATGATGGAAAGAGTGAGTCTACTGACTGTTCATTTATGACTATAAGCATCTTCCAAGTTGCTTGAAGTTAATTTAGACAATTACATCTTTAAAGTTGTTTAGAAAAAGATCAGTCATTTGCCGATCTGTGAAGACTGGTAGTTTTAAGCTTGACTTCTGGATTCCTTAGACTCTCAGCTTTAGTATAATATGAACTCCTGGCCTCTTATTTAACAGTGTCTTAACTTTCATTGTGCTTGTATTTGGAAATCTGTCTACACTGGACTTGGGAATTACCATCTCGTTTACACATTGAAAAGGAGTGAGATGATATTCAGTGGAAGGTGTGTTCTAGTCAAGGGTATTTCGAAGCCCTAGATCCTGAGCAACAAACACACAGCTCTGGTCTTCCCCTGTGCTCACTGTGAGCAAGTCCAGATGGTTTATCTGAGACATTTTTACCTTTGCCTGTTTTCCAGACAATTGGGATATTTCTCAGGCAGAACCAACGTGCTCACGGTCTTTATTTTGGGTCTCTGTCTTGCATGAAAGGACACGGAATATCCTGTTGTTTACAAATTGGAGTCATTCGCCCGAGCGCGCACTAGTGTTTTGGGCTCTGTTGCTTGACCTTTGTTTAGAAACTTGCTCCTTTTTTCCCCTCTTCAGTTCAGCACCCTCAGACTTACCTCTCCCTGGTGGTATCCATTACCTGGACTTTACAGTCAATCACAAAAGCTGATCATCTGATCGTTAGCTGGGCCCAGAAGGGTTGGTACCTTGTAGCAAGAGTGCTACATTGATTGATTAGAGACAGAAGGATAAAGAGCCTTGGCTGGTTGCTTTTTTATCGTCACGTCCCTGACTATCATGGTACAAAAGCATTCTTACAATTCTTTACCTGTCATCCCTCTTTTTCACATTAGAATATTTTCCTTTTTGGTTCATACTAAAATTGAAGATGGCATTTATGCAATCTTACACAGAAAGGTATTATTCTGTAGAAAGTTTTTATTGGCTTATGCACACTGAAATTGATCTGTGATTTGCTTCTATATGCAGGAAAATCTTGGGGGAAACTTTAACTAGGGGCATTATGAAGCTCTTTGTTTGGGAGGGTCCTTGTGACACCCAAGGACGACTGTTCTCTTGGTGCACACTTGTCTCAATCACTAGCCTAAGATGTTTCACACTCTTCTCAGGTCCCTGAACAAATTCTTATCCTATAAAAGCCTGGTGATGATAGCTTTAAAAATAAACGGGTGAAGATTATCACTATTTTTGGTCACTATAGCCCAGCCCTAACCGATGACCTAGAGATGAAAGGCACTGAGGCCTTACCTCCTGTAGGCTGTCGAATGCTTATCTTTGAGCACCTAAAATGCAGTCTGTCACCAAGTTGAGAAAATAGAGATTGCAATGCAGCTCCTGTGAAAGTGGATTTGGTTAAGTGGTCAGGTGTTCACATCTACCACACACTCTTGTTCTTTGTGTACATATTTCTTTCCTGAATCAGGCCTTAAATCTTCTATATCTTCCTCCTTTACAAAAATCGTGATGCTTGTAAATTAAAATCACTGTGATTTAAAAAATGATCAACATTACATGTTTTCTGAAATAATAGCAAAGCTACAAAAAAATCAGCCTAAGGGCTGAGACCACACAGAAATAAACATAGGGCTTTGTAAATATAATCCATGGATTTCAAAATATGTCTGCGGTTCCAGTGAAAAAACAAAATACTGATTTCTACTATTCTAACACCTTTGCCTGTGATACTCCTAAGGAGAATAGTAATCATTATTTTTAATTCAAGGGATCTGGCTATGCTGGATAAAAAAGTATTAACTTTAGTGAAAGGAAAGATGTGCTATCATATTCAGCCCTTCTGATGCTCAAGGTTAAAAGTCTCTGGTCAGTGTAGAGCTGATGAAAACAATGTAGAGCAGATGATGCCAGAGATATTATTTATCCCTAATTAGGGCAAAAGCATAATTTTTAGGCTTCCTATAGATATAGTTGCTGGTCAAAGAAAATATTTTACCCTATAAAGAGTTTATAGCCAATATGTGAGGAAACTGGAGATATATGACAGGATTGCATCTTTCTCTTCTTTCCTCTGGGCCTCAGCGTTTAGCACTTCTCTATATACCTTCAGTGAGAATTAATAGAAGGAGCAGAAAAGGCTCCCTGAACGCAGCTAGGCAAGAAAAGGCCATGACTATATCCGCATCCCTGCCGAGATTACAGAGTAACACGAAATTGAGAGACACAAGAACTGACAAGGGAGAGAAGAAAAGGAAGCCTGTGACAGAAGGCTAGGGGGAGAACAGAGTGATGGATAGTGTGGGACACAGAGCGGGAAAGAGCAGATTCCTAAACGCTCAAACAAAGGTGATGGATAATAATGAAAAATGCCTTTTAAAATTCCATATACAGTGCAGTTCAGTTGGATTTACTTTCATTTGAAATATGCCTTCAGTTAGAAATATGTTGGTAAGTTAGAGACCCTAAAGATGGAAGCAAACGCTGACAATGCTATTATTTAAAATATTAAATGAAAGGATTTCGTACTTTACACTTCAATCACACCTTATTTACAACTTGAAAACATCCATTATTGAAGCTGCTCACAAGCTTCTGCAGGGCTCTTAATTAATACATCCAGGAAGAGTTTTTCCGAGTGAGACAACTCAGGCCAGAGAAGCATGTTTATTTTTGCAATCCTGTCAGCAGTGGGTTGTTCCACCATCGGTTACCTGAGGTTAGTCGGGGACGGGAGATGGCTGTTTGTAAAACTTGAACATGCTCTGGAAGGACCCTAACAGAATATGTAGTTCAGACAAGAAAAGCATAACCCTTATCAAAGAAGACGTTCCCGTGTATAGAAGCTAAATGCTCTTTCTGTGAGACTGTCACATCTGCTTTCGGTCCCTGTGCCAAAGGGTCAGAGCTCAATCACAAGCCTGTGGCACCCCCTGCTGGTTAAAAGCCCATGCTCATTTTGTTACTTTACACTGAGCTAAACATTGCCGTCATTTCACACTTCTTTTAACATTCTATATGAATTTAATTATCATTTGTTTGGACTTCATTTGTTACAGAGTAGACAGTTTATTACAGGTGTTCACACTTTACGTTGTTTCTTTTCCTTCTCCATTTTCTTCCCCCACCACCAGTTACTTCTCAAGATTCATCAAAGGCTTCAAGGTTCTTCCATCAACCCTTCAGGCCTCAATTTTTCTTCAGCCCGGCTTTTTGATGAGCATGGTCAAGAAATTAAGAACCCACTTTTGCTGAAGAATGAGCAAAAAATCTGGGTCTCTTATGGTAAAGCATACAGGTAGGAGCAAGGTGTTTATTCTCTGTCTGTCCTCAGTTTTTCCAGGGCAAGCTAATTTAAAAGGAGAGTTGAGAAGCCAAGTAGCACCCTTTATGCAGAAAAAAATAAATTATTTTGAATTCCAATAAAATTTCAGGGGTGTTTTTTTGTGAGGCAGTATTGTCTGTGGGATATGACATCTCTCTCTCCCTCTTTCTCTCTTCCTCTCTCCCTCTGACTTTCTGTCTTAATGCCTTGTCATAGTTCTTGAAGTCTGCCTGTCAGCACAGCAAGTGGGATTTGTTCATGTCTGAGTAGTCACCTTAATGACAGCAGATGGAAACGCCACAGGGGGCCCAAGCCCATCACACTGTCATTGTCGCACACTGCCCTGACCTGCTTCCACTCCTCTATTTTTTTGTCCCTTTTTAAAGGAGAAATGGATGGTAATTGAAAAGGATCTTAAGCAAGATTTATGAAGCTGTAGACAACATGATTCCCCACTATCTCTCTATGTTTTCACAAATAAAGTCTTAACCTTTTAAGCACCAATGACAGGACTGCTAAAGATAAATTGGTAAAGCTCGTAAGCCCTATCCTATCAAAGTTATATTTCTCAAAAGCGCCTTACATTATCCCACAATAATTACTGGTTATTGCTGAGCATCGTGTAAATTTTTGTAGATTGGTAAATTCCTGCATAAAATTATCTGCATTTCTGAGAAAAGAAAAATGTTTCTGTCTACAGGCACTGATGAGCTGGGCTGTTGTATGGAATATCTTGGAAATTTATGCATATTTTGACAGGACACATCCATATGAACTCTGAAACTGCTTGTCAGGAAACTTAAACACACTTTTCTGCCTACTTTTAATCTTTGTTTTGTTTAGTTTTTTTTAGCTCTTTGTTTATCTGTAGAACAGAATAAGGGAAATGGGGGAAATAATTTTGCTTGTAGAATATAATTGATCATACATTAATTATAATAAAAATGGCATAGGTAGAACTAGAATCTGATTGGATTTACTATATGTTCTAATAGTCAAAATTTCAAAACTTGAAATAAATCTATTCAGAAATCCATGAAGGTTTTGGGAGAAGTTTGTAGGATTAGTTGTGGGTAGCATATTACAAAATCTATTTCATCTGCCCCAAGAAGAGTAAAATTAAAATGCTTAATATATCTTACGCTGTAGAATTTATAGAACTAAAAAATATCTGTAAGGAATGGTATTTTTTTTCCCATAGGCACAGATTTTAAAATATAATTTAATTAGATGATGAAAATTGTTTTTACAGTGATAAAAACAGCAATGCTTCTAAAGTGGCAAGAACTCTTGTATTATTTGGCAGTCTCTTCCAGTTACAAAGAAAAGCTTTAATAAAATGTGTCCACTAATTTCTTCTTAAATATCGTTGTTAAAGTGAAAGCAGTGACTAATTTTGATGTTTTTTTTAATGATGTTTGTTATAATACAGTATTTTAATGTGATCAAATGCTTGTTCTTTGTTAATTGTATCATATTTGTAGAATAACTAGTAAAATGCTAAGTATCTGAAATATGCTAAAATCAACTGAGGATTGTAGCAGGAAGAATTCATAAGTGTATGTATTTGTATATTATTGCTATTTTAATAGGGTAATATATTTTTTTTTCTGGTTTTGAATACAATGTGTAGCACTAGGGAACCATTATACCATTTTGCTACTATTGAAACTTCTAAATTTATGTCTAAAAAGTTATTTCCACCTAGTTTAAAGTATACTGAGAAAATGAGCAATATGTACTAAGTTATATTCATTTTTAGGGAGTAATTCTAACATGTCTAATTTATGTTGATATGGGGGATCAGGTTACTCATTTGCAAAAGACAGTTTTGCCAATACCTGCTTCTGAGTCCTTTAATTATTTTTATCCTAATTTTTATTTTGAAAAATATCCAGTTCATCTACAGAAAATGATACAATGAAAATGTACATATCCTCCACTTAGGTTTACCAGTTTAAGGCGCTTGCCATTTTTGTTTCTCCTCTCTTATATCTCCTTTCTCTCTCCTTTGAACCTTTTGAAATTAATTCCTGACAGTCACTAAAGTTTTACTCCTAAATTCTTCAGGTCACATAACTGAAGAATAGAATGTTCTTCTCTATCACCACATTGTGATATCTAACCCAGCTAACAATAGTATAATATCATCTAAGATATAATCTATATTCAAACTACCCGAAATCTGCTTTAGAACTTTTTGTAATACAGTATTCAAATAAGCTTTATCTTTTGCAGTTTCTTATTTTTTTTAATTCCCTTTAATCTATAATATTCCCCCATCTTTTTTTTTTTTTATGTCATTCATTTTCTTTTTGAAAAGTTCAGGCACTTTTCTTGTAGAATGTTTCACATTCTGGATTTGTCTGAGCATTTTCTCATGATTAGATTCAGTTTAAATATTTTTGGCAATACGACACAGGTGATGTGATTGAGTCCTATAATTTTCAACGTAAGTAGCAAGTGTTTGTCACCAGTTCCAGAAAAAAAAAAAATGGCTCATAATTGACATAGTGGCCATTCTTTTTATGTAAGATCTGTTTTACATTTGATCTTAATTCTTAAATAATTTAACCTAAAACAATGTGCCCAACAGTTTGTAATATGAAAAATCAAATCAGTATAGCATTTAGTAAGCTCAAAAAATAGTTGTTTATAGCCAAATATGAAGGATTCATTCAATTATAAGCTCCAAAGATTATTATGGGTGTATTGCATTGTAGTTACACATGAAAAATGAACATTGTTGGGACAACAATTGGTTGTTTTCTCAACTAAATACTTTGCTTTTATTATTGAAATTATTTTTAAAAATTACACGTGTTTCATCTGTCCTTGGCATTTTATAAATCAGCCAAATAAACTGAAATGTGCATGTCAGATGTCAGTATAGGATACCAACAATAGTGCTGTATATTGGAAAATTCACTTATTTCTGGATTTTATTAGATACTGATGATATATGTTTTATTGTTTATTTGTGCTCAAATTTCAGTGTTTGTATCATTTTGCAGATTAATTGATGTTTTTTCCATTTTTCAGGTCTCCAGGAATCCCTGTTTTGGGTTTGACCTTTGACCAGGTGACCACATTTGCCAGAGGTGGCATTACAGTTGCATATAAAACCTTCTTGGATCCTAATGCTGTTCTCCTACCTGGATGTGACAAGTAAATTAACATGTGCTTGGTTAAAGTAATCCAAATCACCTAATTCGGTTTTCCCAGAGTGAGAGATTTAACCACTAAAAGACATTCTTTAAATTATCTTAAATAGGCAATTATTTATTTTATTGACTTATTTCATGATATAATGAGCTAATACTTAAAAAGCATCTTTTTTTTTTAATTAAAGTATAATGTACAACGTTGTGTTAGTTTCTGGTGTACAGCAAAGTGATTCAGTTATACATTTACACACACACACATATATTCTTTTTCATATACTTTTCCATTATAGTTTATTACAAGATATTCAATATAGTCCCCTGTGCTATACAGTAGGACCTGTTTTTTATCTATTTTATATATAGTAGTTTGTATATGCTAATCCCAAGCCCCTAATTTATCCCTCCCCTCACCCCCACTTTTCCCTTTGGTAACCATAAACTTGTTTTCTACATGTATGAGTCTGTTTCTATTTTGTAAATAAGTTTATTTCTATCATATATCATATATCATAGTATAAGTACTATCATTAATATTTGTAAAAGACTTATCTTTAACTTTCCTTGAGTTTTAAAGAAACATATGGGGCAATGAGCAGATTATAGTTTCTGCTTTACAAAGGTAGCAGTTTTATTTGAAATATAAAAACGTTTTTAGTGGATGTATCTAAATTAATAATTTTGAATGGAATTACAAAAATATTAAATAATATGTTTTATCTTGAGTATTCATATTTAAGCATCTCATTTGATGATGATAAATTGAAAACAAAAGCAATATGCTGGAGGCTTGGTGGGATAGTGAGAAGAAAAGCAGGAATTAGATGATCTAGGGCATCTAACCCCATATCTGCTCATGATTGTCCATGAGCAGATGGCTATCAGTTTCTTATGTATAAACAATGAAACCCAGCAGTTACCGAGTATTGACCATAGGCCAGGCACAGTTCTAAATGAATTGGGTAAGAATCCATTTAATCCTCAAAACAATTATTTTAATCCCGTCATTGGTTATTAACCTATTGTTATTCCATTTTATGGAGACATAAGCTGAGGCACAGAGGGGCAAAGTAATTTGCCCAGTCACACAACTTGTACATGCAGAGCTAGGATTATAACCCAGATTGTCTTTCTTAAGAATTGAGGGCTTTACCCATATCCAGCACTGCCAATAAAACTTTCTGTGATGATGGAAGCCAACTTTTTGACCATTGAGTACTTAAAATGTGCCTAATTTGACTGAGGAACTGAATTTTAATTTTGCTTAAATTGAATTAGTTTAAATTGAAATATGTGTCTCATGGCTACCATATTGGACATTGCAGCCCAATACTGATTGGATTAGGTGATGTATCTATAAGGTCCCATCCAGCTTTAATATTTTGTAATTTAACAAATTACAGCTTTCCTTAATATATGGGTGAAAAGGCTGAAGTATAGGGCAGGTCCTGAGAAACAAAAGCAGTCTGATGAGATCACTCAGTCTAGCTTGTGTCAACCTATTGCTAAATATGTTTAGAAAGACAAACTCCTTGGTCTTCTTTGGTAACTGTTTGAACAACCACTCTATCTATCTCCCAGTGACTGCCTGCACTTTTGAACAAGATTATACAAAATTAAAATGTTTTGTCTTATTCTCTTTCTCTTTATAGGCAGAAAATAACTCAGCACTCTTTTTAATAAGCATTTTCATTTATGAGAAGATTTATTTCATGTGCAATAATCTTTCTCAAAGCTGTTAAGCTTGCCTAGACCCTTCTTCTTCAGTTTTAGCTAGGAGTTTAATTTTTTTAAATATTTATTTTTTCTTTACATTTTCTAGATGACTATTTTTTAGGGTTTTTTGGTGGGGGTAGATAATTTTTTTTATTTATTTTTAGAGGCAGTACTCGGGATTGAACCCAGGACCTTGTGCGTGCTAGGCATGCAGTCTTCCACCTGAGCTATACCCTCCTCCCTTGGAGTTTAATTTTTAATTCATGTATTTCGTCTTAATTTTACTTCCCCAGGTGCAGGTAATATGTTTTAATGCATGAATTTAAATTAGATCTAGGTCCCTAAGTATGATAATGTGAAACTGCCCTTATTGAACACAAAATAATCTGAAGATAATTTACTTAATTTTTGGATTCTTTTGAATTTTCTTTCTATACGCTAAAGTAGATAATTTGGAATCTTAGTGGTCATACTCTTATTTATATTTCTCAGACTATTGAAAAAAAATATTATCACCAGTCTCATAATTGGTTTCCATTGAATAGCATGCTATATGGTATGTTTTAACGTATCAGTGCTGAGCCAGGTGATTTTCTTTAGGGTAAGAATTGGCTCACTTTTAAAATGAATGACTTGGCTGAGCTAAGAATGAAACCAGCCCCTCCACTTTGTGGTTTGTCCATGTACCCACTAGACTGTACTGCTTCTTAAAAGGCTCAATTAAAAATATCAAACTGATGTGTTTAACACAACCATTATAAATATAAAAGGATTCTTTATTATTCATAGACCAATGTATTTACAATATAAATTTAACAATGAAAATGGTCTCCACTATGAGTAATTCTATAAGATTAAAAATTATTTTTGTTTCTTTGTTCTATTAATAATTAATTAGGCATGGAATCCCCCAACATCGTAAATAATTGCGAGGTAAAATTTTAAAGCCTCTCTTTCCCAATAATAGATACCAAGGTACTTTACAAATTTCTGTTTAAAAATATTATGGACTATATACATTTTTTTTCTTAATAGGAGTATATGAGATGCATAAATTACTATACTAATAAATTAAAGCATATTATAATCAAACATATTTTATTCTAACAAGAATAATTATTTTACTTTTCTTAGTTGGGAAGTTTGTGAGGGATTTCCAGTTAATTTCAATGGCACCAGTCAACAGATACCTGATCAATTTGAAAAGGTGGACTTGGAGAACCATTTCCTCCAGAACAAGGTCAGAATACTTGTTGTTCTTAATAAGGGTATTTAATGTGTTGGAAACTCAGTCAAAACATGGTGATTGAGTGGATATTTGTGAAGGTTTCTGAAAACCATAAATTATTTTACCAATGTTGGGGGTAAGTATTAAACTTCACTTCCCGTTAATAAATTAAGCACTTTAAAACTGAACCAATATATAGCATTTCTACTTGAAAAAATTCTTCTTGAAGTATGTTATTTAAGTGCTGCTGTTTAGCATATTTTCTTTATACCAACTGTATTAATAAGTTGCATTTGCTTAAGAAAGTCTTTCTGATGGCTGTTATCTCTTTGTACTTTGGGGTCTGATCTATTTGCTTTATGGGTGAATGTCTCTAAGTAACATGAGTTCTTCAGAAAACTCAACTCATGACGGCCCAATCCAGAAGGTCTATTTATTAAATTACATTTAGAAATTTATCCTGCCAGTATAGAATTTTCTTTTCCCACTGAGCTATGAAAGGCATTTTAAACCTGTCTCCAAAGAAGGAACAACGCTTGTTTTTCTCGGCTGGGAAGTTGTGTAGGGTTATTGTTCATTTCAGCTGCCTAAACTTTAGTTTTTTAATTTATGAAATCAAAACCAAAAGTCACTCACAGAGATAGAGATGCTCAAAGAAAGTAAGGCTTCTCGTTAACTGGTCTGGGCCCTTCATTTCTAAGAGACAGTGCAAAAGACACATGGTCCCAAGCTGCTCTTTTTAAATTTCTCCATGCTGCCCATACAGTCTATTATGTCAAAATTTATACTGAAAATATTAGCTGTTTCAAAGTGCATATGACTCTAGATAATATAATTATGAAAATAAAATAAATTAATTATTTCTAATCCTGTCTGTTTTTGAGCAAATTTAGAAAATAACTATATGTTGAATGATGCACTAAGAATTAATGCCTTTTATATTTCATATTCATCTGACATTAAGAGTTATTTGCCATAGTTCTGATCCTGTTGGCATTCCTTTTTAGTTTTATGCTATAGCATTATTTTCCTGCTTAAAAAATGTATATGCCTGGTTGTTGCCTATTGAAGTTCTGTGTCCTCATTTGGCCTTCATGATCTCCGTGATTCGTCTCCAGTCTTCCCCCACTCTCAACTTGCCTTTCCAGTCCTCTCTTCTTGATCTTCTTTGTACCCTACACCACAATCAGAGCTAGTACATTGGGTCCCATACATGCTTTACACTTTGCTCTACTCGTTCCATGGCATGTGTTGTTCTTTGCCTAGGCCACACCTTTACCATTCCTTGCTTTTTAAGACTTTATTCAACTTCCTCTTCTTCCATGAAACCTTCACAAATCCTCCAGATTTATTTTGTGTTCTCAGAACTCCTTTTCATTCTTTGAAAATTGTTCTTAGAGTTTGTGTTTTGGTATAGGCATTTGCTTTTGTGTCTTTCTTCTCCACTAAATTGATAATTCTTTGGACACAGACTTTATGTCTTGCTCATCTTTGTATTCCTGAGTGCTAGAACAAAGTCTTTATGGCAGGGCAAGTGAACAATACTATTTTGATGAATGGCTTTTAAAATTTAGCTAGAGGCTCACTATTCTGTAATATGTTCTGTGTGTTTGCCAAGCTAAATTGTTCATTTGTTGTGTTCTGAGCAGTCCATGATTCCTGTTATTATGCTGATACGGATCCCTTTGCCTGGAGCTCAACCTCTCTTACTTTGTCACCACCACCGCCCTGCTTCTCTGTCACCATTGTGCTATATAATAGCAAGGTATCTGACTTATAGTTGGCATTCAATGAATGCATTGAAATCCTGCCCATAATTCTAGCCTTATCTGATTTGTGCCTGTTTCGTGAAATCTTCCTTTACCCTAACCCTACCCCCAAACCAGATGTGATGTTTTTGGCCTTGATAACCCCATTGCATCCATTCTGTATCATTTATATCATTTATAATAACATTGAACTTGGTGCTGTTCTTCTTACCTTTTTTTTGCATGATTCAAAGTCAATCAGTACTCCCAAGTTTGGGCATATTTTAGGTCACATTGGTGTACGAAGGGAAGAATGGTAGATTCCACTGAGAATGTTGGGATCATGTCATAAAGCATCTTACTCAGTGTTGGAAATTCTGGATTTTGTTCTGTAGAAAACAAGGAGCTACTGGAAATACTCAAGCAGGGGCAAGATCCAGTTTGATCCTTGTGTTAGGAAGATATCTCAGGAGGTCCTTATCTTATCCTCTCCCTGCTAGATAAGAAATTCCTAAAGGGCAAAGGGCCTTCTCATCATTCTTGTCTCAGCTACAGTGTGGAGCTACTCAGAGTCAGCTAAATGGAATTGAATTCACTAGTTAATTAACTCATTCAACAGAAACCAGTTCAAACCTGAAAGAAATGGATAGTGAACAGTTATCAGAGGAAGAGAACCAGAAAGAGGCTTCTCTCTTTTGTTTTAGGCCAAAGTAGAACATTAAAAGAAAACTATATTTTCTTTTTTTTTTTAAATTTTATTTATTTAATTACATTGTCTTTTGAGGGGAGGTAATTACGTTTATTTTTATTTTATTTTTATTTATTTTTTGTGGAGGTACTGGGAATTGAACCCAAGACCTCATGCATGTTAAGTATGCACTCTATCACTGAGATATACCCTACTCCCTTAAGCATTTTTTTAAAATAAGTTCAATTAGCCTTAATTTTAAAAGACAAAGGAAAACTGTATTTTCTAATGTTGAAAAATGAGAGACTAACAATCCACAGTTATTTTATCACTATTAATTCATCCTAATGATTCAGTGAAAGTGAGAAAAATCCATCTTAAAAGTTTGTACACTATTGTATTTTTAGAAGAAGTTGATTTTGAATAAAATTTTAGTCCAGTCAAAATAGTGGTATAAGAAAGCACAGATTTGATAAACTAGATAGTAGAGAGAAGCTTTCAGAGAAAAATGGCCTTCCCTCAGCTATGAAACCTTTGAAATCCTTTCAGAAAAATGTCTCTGACTATATACACGGAGGTGATCAGGGCATTGGAAATAGCAATTTAATAACCTGAAAAGGAGCACTTAAAAAAAAAGAGAGGCAGGCAGAGGTGATGGATATCTATAGGGCATTTTATTGTGGACTCTGGATGCTCATTGCAGTAAAGAAGACACTAAGAGGATTACAACAGGAATAGAGAGGAGGGAGGCAAAAGCCGATATTCTTGATGCATAGGTTTTAAACTTGGCTTGAGATAGAGATATCAGTGCCCAACCCCTGACTGTTCTTTTAAACCTCATATTGACAGAGAAAAATTTGGAGCATATAATCCCTATTAGTAATGTGGGAGACAGATATAACCCTGACAATTACAACCTGTTGCTCTTTTATCCATTGCAAGAAAGGATTTGGAATCTACTACAAATGGACGATTTGGCAAATACATCTTTCAACAGTTCTATTGTTACTTAAATTGGCAACATTTTTAGATTGCTCTCATTTAAGGGCAATAAGATTATATGTTTCCATGAAATGGATGAGATATAAACTTCACAGAAGTTAATATAAAAGAAAAAAATTCATGAGAAGAATAGCTTGACCAATGCCTGGTTATGGGAAAATATAGCAGAAAAATATACTCCAGTGTTTGGCAGGTCATATATTCTGCCAAAATGAAAAGGAAACTGATATTGATCCTAGCCTGTTGGTATGATCAGACATCAACTGGACATTAGTGACAAATTTTAGTACAGAAACAGTAAGAAAAACACCAAGTTATGATTTTAGAATTATGGCACATTTGTTACAAGTTAACGTGTAAATTCGGCAGTCATGGCTGCTAGCAGAATGTATTCTGTATGTCACAAAGAAGGCTGGGAAAAGGCAAACAATTCTTCCCTGCCCTATTTCTTTGGAGAGTGAGTCATTGAGAAACATTTTCTACAGATAGTTTATACTGGAGAAAATAATAAGATTTTAATTTACATTTTAGACTGATTGTCATTAGAATAGAACATAGGGCTTTAAATAAAAACTCAAGTCCCTTATTTTTAGAACAACAGTTGAAATCTATTTGAGGACTGCATCCCTAGATCCTAGGTATTCTTCTAGTTTGGTTGCATAATTATGTACTCACTGATATTTCTGCTTTCCAACTTTTCCAGGTCTTTTTCTTAGAGATGTGTGGATTGATCAACTATAGATTTAGAGAATGGAAACAATAAGAGAGTGAATATTAGGGACATGAAGAAAAAGATTTCAGAATATTTCTTGTAGCTGTGATGTCAATTTTTATAGCAAATCATTTAACTTGGTCTAAAATAAATATAAAAAGGAAAAATTGTATAAAATTTATATCTATGTAGTAAACAATTTGTTTAGAATGAAGATTGTGATCCATAAGCCTTTTCTTTCAAGAAAAATTTCATTGTCTTATAGTTTGTTCTCCAGTCTTTTCCTGCAGGAAAAGAACATAAATGTCTCCCTTATTATTTTGAAATTACACAGGAATATTGAAGTCCACTTTCATTAGTGATTTGGGGAAAGAAAATTAAACAAGAAATTTTAACTGGCCCAGTATGTGTATGCATATATATTTTTTTAATCACTGGCATCTTCTAATTCTTTAAATCACTGGCATCAGCACAGTTTATTCAGACAAGCAAAATCATAATGGTCATTTAAAGGGAGCTATGTATATAGATATTCAAAAGAATGAAAGAGAATTTCTTTTTTGATTCTCAACAGGACTTAAAAAGGTTTTCTAGTAACATATAGGATGGTATATATTTAAAGAAGTCTCAGCATAAATACTTTCATACACATGCTCGTGCATGCACATGTGCACACACACATGCACACACACACACACACACACACACACACACACACCATATTATGTTGCACATTGTCAGAGCACTTTTCTTTTAAGAATTCCAATTTTCATAATTTTTGTCTTCCCTACCTTCCTAAACATTTGGTCTAAAGCTAAGCTATCAGATTAAATTAAAAAGAAAAAAAAAAGATGAAGTCATGAAAAGAATTTAATGGCCATTGTCAGTTTTAAGTGTATTAGAGCGTCAGACTTGGCAGGATTTTTTTTCTTTTTTAATAACGTGAAATGAAGCTGAGTTAGTGGGCCTGGCTCTGTCTGGTCTATGTGGAATCACTTGGGAACTATCCAGCAAAATATCTCTCTAAGAACAGCATGGTGTTAATACTGGGTGCCAACCCAAGACAGACACAAAGGACCCCTTCACTCTTCACCAATAAGCCAACTGTTAAAAGATTAAACCGTGTTGTGGAGATAACAAGAACGTAGGCACTGGCAGCAGGTGCTGTACAAAGAAGCAGTTGGCAGTACGGGTCTTCTGTCTGACTAATTCCAGTCAAAACAATCTTCTTCCCAGTTGCAGAGGAGAGTTTTGAATGTGATGGCAACTTGGAGTTAGGAGGTTGACCAAGAGTGCTACTTTAAATGCCGAGTCCTGTGGCGGATGGATTAATAGAATATAGTTTATCATTGTTCAGAAACTGTGGGGGATTCCCCTTTAGAATCCAGTCACTACTGGCTAACTGGGGAGTACGCAGTCAAAGAGCTGTAAGTCAAATCTGCTTATGTGGTGGGATTGCTGCACTTTTAAAATTTTATTTTCATGTATAGGAGCCACATGATATTTTCTTCTCTTGAGAAGTAACTATCTTCCGTCATAGAATAATTATCAAATATATTAGTCGTATCCATTTTTTATTGCCTGATCACACATGTAAAACATTACCTTTTAAGTTATTTAATTTTTTTTTAAAGAAATCATGTGTTACTCAACAAATATCTAGTATTAGCAAAGATTTAGAATAGACTTTTTAATGTTAGAAAATAATTTAAATTGTTACCAAAGCAACATCATTTACTAAGTTTAAAGCATAAATTGGCATATTCCTATAATCCTATACAAATAAATATTAGTACTTTAAAAAGTACCATGATTATTCGGGGAAAGTGATTAAGTTAGGAGATAAAGTTTATTAAATATGAAGTAGTAGAATTCTGACAGATGACTTGAACGACTGTTAATTTGACACTCAAGTCTAAGTGAGAAACACTAGAAGCTGTGCAATACCTTTATAGAAAGGTATACAGATGTAGTGTCTCCCAGTAAATCCCCTCCCGTCCATTCCCACAAACATCACTGAAGTGGCAGCTCATGTCCCCTTATTCTTATGAGATTGTATAGACTCCCAACTGTTCTCCCTGCCTTTGAGCTCTCCATTCTGCAATCCATTATGTTTACACTTGCCAGATCAACCTTTCTAAAATCTTCTGCAATCCAGTCCCTCCTGCTTGAAAGCTTGAAAGCCCTAACAGCTAACTCCACAGACATACATTTAACACCTTGTAAGTTTGGCCAAATTTACCTTTTGAGCCTACCAATAAATACTAAGATACACTTGATTGCCTTTGCTTGGAATACCTTTTTATTCTTCATTATTCCTGTCAAACTGTCTCCATCCTTCAAGGCCAGATGTTACCTCTTTCAAGATGCTTCAATGTTTGTTACTCCTGCAGAAATGAGCCTACCATTCTCTGTGTACTACAACACTATTTAATCATCCACATGGAGCCTAACATGAAACTGTGCGTATGTGTGTTCGCATGTGTGTTATTGCCTCTACAGCTGTAAGTTTCTGTAGAGTAGGAAAAATGTTTTATAATATCCCACACCACAGGGTCTAGGACCTTGGGCATCAGAGCTGGTGCTCAACAAATACTGAGTTGAATTTAATGGGATTGAGCACTACTATTTCAAAAGAGACCTTCTGAATCAGAAACAATGTTCTAGATTAACTTATCTTGGGTAAGTATGTTGAGGAAGGTTAACTTTCAGACTATGAGCTAAAAACACTTACTTCTTCTCATTGTATAGGTGGACCCCAATATTGTCCTTCATGCCTCTGTTTCCATCAGAAAGCAGAGTTTCTCAAGTAGTGAAGAGAGCAGTGGGAGTCAGATAGCGCCGTCGACCCTGTGGCCTGCAGCCAGTGTGTGGCTGATCACAAAGGTACCCAAGAGTGTCTGCTCTCCCTGAGTGACTTCCTGGGCTCACTGGCTCACTGTGCTGCTCCAGCTCCCGGTTCCCTCATGCACACAAGCATGCAAGTAAAAGCATATGCTGTTGGCTATTGTGCATCTATTCTCTGGTCTTCGTTTGTCTAGTGCAGAGGAGTTCCACAGATCACCATGTGAGCATTCAACTCACTTTTAGATGTCCACAGTGTATTTAAACAATGATAGAGCTTAGGTATAGTCCACAGACTCACCATTTTCATGAGATTTGTCTGAATGTCATTTGCTTCCACTTCTTAGTCTTCATTGTTGAGGTTCACAGAGCCTGGTGGATTAGTGCCATATAGTGATGCATATGGTCTTCTTAAGGACAGTTTTCAAAGAAATCCCTGAGTATAAGATGTCAACAATGCCTAACACATTTTATTCCTACATATTGACACTATTATTTTCTTATTTTATTCTTATGCTATTGTATCTGATTTAAAATGAGAATATGTAATTGCCCTCCCTTTCCCTCTTACTATTGAAATATGTTTTGTAACTGTCACCAAATATTTATGTCTGGAAAGAGATGGTACACCTTGTATCTGCTCTTCTTGTGTCTCCATTTGCCCCTTCCCTGTAGTCTATTTTTACTTCTTAGTACTTCCTTGGGTGCAGAGTCACCCAGGCAAGTTTGCTGCTACTTATTTTAGGGGATAGGAGAGGTTGAAACTATTTTCTCAAATGAATTTTTGGATTGTCTTTATTATGTTTGCTTCTCTGAGAGTTAAAAACAAAAATATAGACACAGAGGTACTGAGAGATATTATTCATTTCATAGACCAAGGCAGAATGAGGTTAGATGAGATATTTCTTAAATCTGCTTCCAACCTGGAGTCTTTCTTAACTATTAGCCCTTTTTAAGTTGTATTTTATTTCTGACTTGATAATAATATCAGCCATTTTGTTAAACATCTACTGTATGTTTTTTTAAATTTTTTTTAATTGAGTTATAGTCATTTTAGAATGTTGTGTCAAATTCCAGTAACATCTATATGTTAAGCATCTTATGCACATTGGCTCAGTCTTATAAAAGCTGTGCAGGTTTTCATTATACAGCTGAAAAAAGTGAGAGTAGTAAGTGGTAGAGGAAAGATTCTTGGTCTGTCTGACTTCAAAACTTAAGGCTTTTCACTGTAATATAAAATACTGCTCAGTATCTGACCAATCTGTGAGCATAATGGAAATGTTTTAGTTTCAGCACTGCCACTGAACACCTGTGTGACCTCAGGTAACTCACATACCATATCTAGTCCTTAGTCTTCAATCTGCAAAGAGTTGGACCTGATGATATGGAAAGGTATTTCCCAGATCTCATATTCTGTAATTCCATGCTGTTTCTAGAATTCCATGATATCGAAAAAAACCTGTACCTGTCTAAGATTTCCTCGAAATAATTGAAATGTTTGCTGTAAAGAGTATGATCAGAATTAGAATCCCTGGTGTGACCTTGAGAAAGTTACTTAGTTGCACTGAACCACAGTTTTCTTATATATAAAATGAAGTTAGTGGTACCTGTCTTGCAAAGTCGAGATTAAATGAGAAAGCAAGTGTGAAATTCAAGCATTCTATCTGTTATATAGAAAATGCTTTATAAATAGTGATTCTTTTTTCTCATCCTAAACAGTTCCCTTTCTGTATAGGCAGCATATTCAAATGAGGATTCCATTCAGTGCTTATTAGAGCCCCAAAATTTTTTAAAAATACTTTTCCTAAGTCATTGTATAGTTCTTTCCCATGGGAAATAAAACAAAAACATGGGAAATAAAAATTACATGTTGAAAGGAAAACAATTTTGAAAATCTTTTAAGATTGAAAGTTCTCTCCCTTTTTTCAAATTAAAATTTCCTACCTATTAAGACAAAGAATTTCATATCCCATAAGTCCTCAATATGTGTAAATAAATTCCTTAGTGGTTGTCACTTATTTGAAGTGTTGTGTTGATTCACTAAGTAAGAAAACTGTTAAATGGCCATTCAAACAATATTCTCAATCAATTTCCTTACCAGATAATTCTAACATTTAAAACAAAAGCATTTCACAAACCACCCTGAAATGTTTAACCATGGTATTTACACCCAGAGTAAAACTTTAAATTGGTACAAAGGTTAAGGATTTGTTTCAGTCTTTTCAGTTCACTGCACTTTTTTTTCCTATGCATACATATTTCAAGTAAGCTCTGTAGTTATAACTATAACAAGTGACACGTGATAGACCCCAAATCACTGCGCTGTGAAAATGCACAGAAAAAAAAGGACAAATGAAGATATCAAGGTCTGTTTCATTTTGCGCTGAACTGTAAAATGCCACCCTTGTCGGACAGAAGATCACTGATTGTGAGCAGGGCTCGCTGGCTGCTAAGTTGTGGGTAGTGTTTCACTTTCAGCAACTGTTAATATCCAGGTTTATCCAGGCATAATGACCTCACTATTTGTGACACATTGTTGAATTTTCTGGTTCTTTTAACTTATTTAGACCTTTCTCCCCTCCCACCCCCCAACCTCATTCACTGGAAGACTGGAATGATCCTGAGCCGAGCAATAACTCAGGGCTGCCTTGCTGTTGGTCATCCAATCAGAGTCAAGGCCACTGAAGGAACATCATTAGAAGGATATAAACTAATCCTAAAGAAAAGGTAATGTCTATGAGCTACTAATCTCAAAGCAAGAAATGTTAGTTTCAAGATTCCTGAGCAGTCAGATCATGGTGCCACCTGGCTTAAATGGAATATTCATTAGGTGTTTAAGTTTGTGTTCAAAATATCAATATTAATTTTTCTAATCTAAAATAAGTTTGGTGGCATTTCCTAGATATTTTTAAAAGTGAAAAATTGGGCTTCAGTATGTATCTGCATTATAGACAAGCTGCTGCTTTCCTGTATAATTATTGGAGCTAATTTCTTTATATCCATTTTGGTTGTTAACTAAAATTTTAATGTTCTGTGTGTTTTCCTAACCTTTTCTCCATCTTCTGAATATGAAAGATGGAACTGTGAGACAAAAATCAAGGAGACAAAAAGTTGCTGGCTTGTAAGGCACCAAAAGTATCATTTTTTTTGTTTGTTTCTGACTTGGAAAGATAAAATTAAAAATGAGAAATACATTTAGAAGGAAAAATTAGCAATAAGGAAAAATATTATTTATAGTCATCTGGAAATATTGTTTCCTAGATGCTTTCTTTTTTCTTCTTCATTTGTCTTTTGATTTCACCTAGTATTGACAAAAACAAGTACTATTGTACTTCAAGACTTAGAAGCTATTAGCCAACTACTTCTGACTGGATAGGAAGTCAGGATGTGCTTAGGGCTGAAACCAGAACTAGGGCACTTGGGCAGCAGAGAACCTGGCCCAGCCACAAATACAGAGGGGACATCTTCTCTAACATGCAAAGCAGACTGTATAACAGGTATTAGAATATTAAATAAAGGTTAAGAATGTGATCTACAGAATCAAATTTCCAAGTGTAAATCCTAGCTGTAACTCTTACTCTAACAACCACAAAAACTTCTGAATTAGACACTATTTTAATTTCTTTATATTGCATTGTCACATTTAATCTTAACAATAGCCTGATAAGGTAGGTGTGATTACTATCATTACAGATGAGGAAATTGGAATACAGAGAAGTTAATCACTTACTCAATGTCATATCTACTGAGTGATAGGGGAGGAATGCAAAATCAAGCAACCATAATCTATAACCCACTCTTAGCCACAAAACTACATGGTCTGTAGGTCAAAATGCAGTCAAAAAATTGCCAATGAGTGCCAGGTACTTCAGGGAATGAGTAGGGTACATTAATTGAGAAACCCAGGCAGAAGGGAGAGGGAGACAGTAGCTTGCTTATTGCACACACTAGCCAGTGCTAGTAGGGTCCTAAACACGTAGTTCCCAGGGAGAGGCAGACAAACCCAAAGCAAGTCCCAGTTTGATGTGATGCTGTATGTAGAGGGGATAACAAGATTTCTGGGGCAGAATCAGTGCTATAAATTGGAAACATACCAAGAATCAACTTATAATAAAGACAAAGGCAAACCATGGGTCATGGGGCCAGAGATGGTTCAGCTCACTTAGTACAGGGTTATAATAAAGAGAAAAACTAATCAATTGTCACTGACCCAGAAGTGACACAAATTAAAGAATTAACATGCAGGATGCTAAAACAATTGTTACAATTACATTCTGTATATTCAACAAGCTAGAGAAGGTTGGACATGTTGAATAGAGACATAGAAGATATGAAAAGACTCAAATCAAATTTCTATAAATGAAAATTGCAATGTATGACACGTTAAATATAGTGAATGTGACTAATGGCAGATTAGACATTATGGAAGAAAATATTAGTGAACCTAAAGAGATAACAATGGAAACTATTCACAATGAAAGCCAGAGAGAAAAAGATATTGAAAAAAAAATGAACAGAGCATCAGTGAGATGTGAGAAACTTCATGTGGCCCAATCGCTGAGTAATTAGAATCTAAAGGAAAGAAGCAGGGAACAGAAAAATATTGGAAGAAATTATGTCTGAAAAATTTCCAAAATTTGTGAAAACTATAACCTGCAGATCCAAGAAGTTCAACAAATTGCAAGCACAAGAAACATGAAGAAGAAAATCCAAGGAAAATCATGATAAAATTGCTTAAAATTAGTGATAAAGAGAAGATCTTAAAAGTAGCCAAAGAGAAAAGACATACTTATTAGATACAAGAGGAGCAGAGATTTGACTGACAGCAGATTTCTTGTTGACAACAGTAAGAATGGGAAGACAGTGAAAGATTGTTAGTTCTTAGATGTCTGAAGAAATCTTTAAAAACTAAAATAAAAAAAAAACAACCTGTCAATATAGAATTCCTTTCCCAATGAAAAGATTTTTAAGATATAAAGGCAAAATAAAGACTTCAGATATTATTCACAAACTGAAAGAATTTATCACCAGCAAACCTGCCAAACAATGTCTAAGGAAGCTCTTCAAGCAGAAGAAAAATGGTACCGGGGGGACATGAAGGGCACTGGGGATAATAACTACATAGGTAATATGAAGACCTCATTTCTTATTATTGAAGTCTCTTTAAAATATATTTTATTGTTTAAAGCAAAAAAAAATGTATTATGGAGGTAAAAACATGGAGACATAAAATATATGAAGCCAACAATAAGAGAGAAATGTGAAAAAGGTTTTTATACTGTATGTGTCAAATGATATGATATCAACTGAAAGTAGACGGATAAGTTAAAGATGTTTGTGATAGACGTTGAAGCTAAAATAATACAACAAAGAGTTATGGCTAACAAGCCAAAATTAGATAAAATGAAATAATAAAAAAATAATGCAAAAGAAAACAGATAAATATGGAACAGGGAGCAAAGAACAGATAGGACAAAGAGGAAATAAATAACAAGATGGTAGATTTAGATCCATTGTATCAATAATTGCATTAAATATAAATAATATAAATAGCCCGTTTAAAACTCAGGCATTGTCAGATTAGATTAAAAAAGCAAGATCCATCTAAATGCTAACTTACAAAAAAACCCACTTTGAATATAAAACCACAAATGGGTTAAAAGTAAATGCATGAAAAATGTATGCAGTGATAAAACTAACCCATAGAAAGCTAGAATGGCTGAATTAATATCAGACAAAGTAGAGTTCAATGCAAAGAATATTACCAGGGACAAAGAGGGTCATTTCATAATGATTAAGGGATTAATTCATCAAGAAGACTTAACAACATTTGTTCACCTCATAGCACAGCTTCAAAAAATGAAGTGGAAGCTAAGAGAACTGCAGTGAGAAATAGAAGAATCTACAACTGTAGTCAGCAATAGAATATCCTATTTCAATAATTAATAGAACAAGTGGGAAAAATCTGTAAGGATATAGAAAACTAGAACAACACTATCGAACAGCTTGACCTAATGGATATTTATAGAAGAATACACCCAAAACAATGAAGACACATCCATTTGAAGTGAACAGTATATTAAACAGCATAGACAGTATTCTAGCTATAAAACAAGTCTCATACATTTAACAGAACTTAAATGTTATAAACATTTTCTCTGGCCATAATGGAGTTAAATTGGAAATCAATAGCATATAGATTTCTGGAAAATGCCCAAATATTTGGGCATAAGTAACACATTTCTAACCCATGGAACAAAGAAGATATCAAAATGGAAATTAGCAAGTTTTTTGGACTGAATGAAAATGAAAACACACATGTTAAAAATTGAGGGATGCTACTAAAAAAGTCCTTAGAAGGAAATTTATATAAATACCTATATAAGAAAAGAAGAAAGGTATCAAATCAGTGACCTCAGTTTCCATTTTAAGATAGAGTAAGAAGAATATATTAAACTCAAAAGTAATCAGAAGACAGAAAATAGTAAAAGTCAGAGTGGAAATCAATGGAATAGAAAACAGAGAAATGGAAAACAAATCAATGAAACCAAAAGCTAGTTTTTTGAAAAGATCAAATAAACTGATAAGCCTCTAGCCAGACTGTTCAGGAAATAAGGAAAAGGACACACACTACCAGTATCAGGGATGAGAGAGGTGATATCACACAGTTAATAAAGGGGTGATAGGGAATATTTTGAACAAAGATGTGCCAATAAATTTGCCAACTAAGATGATAAAGACCAGTTCTTTAAAGGGTACAAACTACTAATGTCCACCCAGGAAGAAATAGGTAACCTGAATAGTCTTATCTCTTAATGAAATTAAATTTTTAGTTCAAAACCTTCCCACAAAGAAAACCTCAGGCCCAGATGGTTTCACTAGTTTCAGTGGGGGAATTCTACCAAACATTTTAGAAAAAAATAATAATAATACCAATTCTATATATTCTCATTGAGAAACAGAAGAGGGAACACTTTTCAACCCATTCTATGAGGCCAGAATTATTCTGTTAATAAAAACTAACCAAAGACATTACAGGGAAAGAAAATCATAGACTAATGTCCCCTATGAACATAAATGAAAAAATTCTTGAAATTTTAACAAATTAAATACAATAATGTATAAAAAAGGTAATATATCATGACCAAGTAGGGTTTATCCTGGAAAAGTAAAGTTGGTTTAACATTTGAAAATCAATCAGTGTAAGTCACCATATTGGTAGATTGAAAAGGAAAAATCATGAACATCAAATTGATATAGAGAAAAGCATTTAACAAAAGTCAGCATCCTTTCCTAATGAAAACTTTCAGAAAGCTGAATAGAAGGGAACTTTGTTAATATGACAAAGGGCATCTATGAAAATCCTCCAGCAAATACCATACTTAATGATGAAAGATGAAATGCTTCTTCCTAAGATTAGGAGCAAGACAAGATGGTCCACTATTACCAGTCAGCATTGTATGGAAACCTTCAGTCAATGTAAGAAAAGGAAAAGAAATAAAAGACATCTAGATATGAATTGAAGAAGTGAAACTGTCTTTATTATCAGATGACATGGTTGTCTATATAGAAAATTCTATGAAACCTAGAAAAATTTTTAGAACTAATAAATGAGTTTAGCAAGTTTGAGGGCTTGAGATCAACATACATATTGGTTGAATTCCTACATGCTAGCAACAAACAAATTTAGAAATTAGAAATTTTAAGCATCATTTACAATAACATCAAAAATATGGCATACTTAAATATAAATCAGATAAAATATGCACAAAACTTGTGCACTGAAAATTACAAAACATTGCTGAGTGAAATTAAAGAAGACCTAAAGAGTTGCAAGGATGTACTGCATTCATGGATTGAAAGACCCCATATTGTTTTGGTGTTCATCCTCAAATTGATCTTTAAATTTAATGCAGTTTCAATCAAAATTCCAGCAAATTTCTTTTATAAAAGTTATCAAGCTGATTTTAAAATCAATACAGAAACGCAAAAGACCTAAATAGGGAAAACAATTTTGAAAAGGAAAAACAAAGTTACCCGACTTCAAGACATTATAGAACTACAATAATGAAATGGCATGCCATTGGCATCAAAGTAGACAATTAGATCGATAGAACAGAATAGAGCATCCAGAAACAGATCTACATATATATGGTAAATTGATTTTTGATGAAATTGCAAGAGAAATTCAGTAGGGAAAGGATTTTTGTAACAAATGGTGATGAAACAATTGGATATCCATATGCAAAAAAATGAACTTTGATCCATACCTCATACTGTAAACAATAATTAACTCAAAGTGAATCACAGACTTAAATGTAAAACCTAAAACCGTAAATATTTTAGATGAAAACATAGAAGAAAATGTTCATGATCTTGTATTTAGTCAAACTTTCTTGGATATGACACCAAAACGTGATCTACAAAAATATAAATTGATAAACTGGACTTCATTAAAATTAAGGATTTCTACCCTTTGAAAGGCATTGTTAAGAGAATGACAAGACAAGCTACACATAAGGAGAAAATAATTTTGATTAACACATATTTTCAAAATACAATTCAAGAAAACAGGCAGATAAATGATTTGGACAAATACTATAATAGGGAAGATATACTGTTGGCATATGAAAAGATGATAATCATTCGGGGAAGGGAAAATAAACCTAAAATGAAGTACTACTATGTATGTAGTAGAAGATCCAGTGTTTGAAAGACCAACCATACCAAATGCTGGTGAGGATGTGGAACAACTGGAACTGTCACAGTTGGTATGTAGTTTCTACATAGTTGGTAAAATATAAAATGGTTCAGTAACTTTGGAAAACAACTGGTACTTTCCTAAAATATACACATATATATGTATACATGTACAGGTATATACATGTTTCAGGTATAAACATGTGTCTGCCTTATTGCCCAGCCACTCCTAGAAATTTATTCAAGGGAAATGAAAGCATATGATCTTACAAAGACTCGTACATGAATGTTTATAGCAGCTTTATTTCTAAAACCAAGAGTGAAAACAGGAAACAACTCAAATGTCCATCTGTAGTGACTAGATAAATAAATTCTGGTGTATCTATGTGATAAAATATTACTCAGCAATAAAAAGGAGCTAACTCTTGAAACATGCAGCAATATAGATGAATCTCAAAACAATTATATTGTGGGAAAGGAATAAAATCATAAAGGGTATATAATTGTTTGATTTATTTATATAAAACTTTGAAAGTGCTAACTAATCTAGGAAGAAATCAGTGTTTGCCTGGAGATAGGAAGATGGGGAGGAACAGGAAGCCATGATTACAAAGGGGTACACGGAAAATTTGGGGGTGATTTTGGGAGCTGATGGATATGGATGTATGCTCATTATCTTGATTGTTGTGTTGCTTCAACATGTATATACAAATTTCAAAACTTAGCAGATTTTACACTTCGAATATGTCTGTCAATTGTATAATATTTCATATGATATGTCAGTTATTTCTCAATAAAGCTCTTTTTATAAAGTACCAAAAAAGAAAAGCTAAGAAAAATACAAAAATTCAAAATGTTGTGTAAGGAATGACTAAGTGGTTACTTTAGAGGGATAAGATGAGGGAAGACCACATCATTGTGATCAGTGGTCTAGATCAAAATGGCAGGTGTTTGGGAAGGTAGGTTATATATAGCTTGATGAATATGCTCTTCATGCCCAAGGCTCTCCCTGGGCTCACTGGATATTGATCTGGTTACTTCTTACTCTGTCCCAGATTGTGATGGAATTGGGTGAGACTAAAACCACAAACTCAATATCCTTGTTGTCTACAGAGAAGAGAGCTTGGGAAAGGAAAAAGATGATAATTAAAAAACCCCAAAAACCTGAAATGAGTTTAGCCTGAAAAATCTCTATTTACAATAAACTATTTGGTTTAATTTAGGACGGAGAGAGCAAAGAAGAGAAGGAGAAAGTTAGGATGGGCCAAAAAAAAGGAGGATCCCTATGCAAATGAGGTTTATTTGCCTTTGTATTAATCCAGTGTGTCTTTATCTGAGAAACTAAACCTATTGCAAGGTGGAGGCAGAATAAAAGAAAATTTGGAAGACTAGAGGTTTTTATTAATTGTGAAGCTGCATTTTGTTTTTTAGAAAGCAGTAAGGACCAGGATTTTTAGAGCTTACCTCACCTCTGGGTATATACTTGCAAATATGTTTATCTTTTCCAGAGCATTTTAAGTGCTTATGTGACTTATATTTTAAGAATACAACCATATTTCATTATATAACAATAAATATTCTCATGTGACAGCAAGTTCTAGAGACAAATTTTTTTCTCTTCACCTAAGTAGTATAATGTAATTTTAACAAAAGCTATGAACTGAGACATTGCCTTTTATATACTAAAAATAATAGAACTAGCACTTAACGTAGCAACCTGACAACTCACAAAGAATATTGTAAACATATCATGCCTCATTAGTTCAGTTCTATCTCACTTGGTGTCATTTATCTTATCCAGTATAGCAAATGCTTGCACATATTTGTCTTTTTAAGATTTTCTTCTGTGATGTGTATCTGACCATGAGTGGATAAAAGACAAACAACGATTTCATTATCAGTTGATCTGGAATCAGAAAAAATTACAAAAATCATAAACCTCAAAATCAAAGATGCTTCTTTCTAAAAGATATTTAGGACATCAATTGGACAAACCAATTGAAACAAAGTTTGGTTTTTTTTTTTAGGCTATATTTAATCTTGATTTTGCTTTATTTGTAAGGAATGTGGATTATAGGATCTGGCGTTTAGTGTTAAATTCATTAATTAAAGCAATGCACACGCAAACCCATCTACACACAGAGGCTAGATTAGGAAGACTAAAAACTAAGGATCCCTAGATTTTGTTTGATGTGAGCATTATTTTAATATTTTTAATTAGTTGTGAGCTTATAGAAATAAGGAGATTTCACGCAAAAAAATCACATATTACTGGCCTTGAAGATATCAGAAGAATGGGCAACACTGGACTTTCATTCTCTCATGACAGCAATAGTGAAGGAACAGATTCCCCTTTTAGATGGGATGTATACCCTCCAGTTTGCTATATTCTCCACCATTCCCAATAGCAGCCCTCACACTAGCTCTAGCCTGCTTCACTTATTTCTGTTACCTGTCTGGTAATCTTTAGTATCTTCCTTATTTCAATGTTAATCTTTCAGTTATGGTTTTATCTTTCTTCTAAAGTCTTAACTAGAAATTAAACGATAACTGGCCAACCTTAATCTAGACTAGGTTGAACTAACACTGCTTTAAGGACACTATAAAATACAACCAATAAGTGTAGCTGTGTAATGCTAGGTACCAAGACGGAAAGACAGATAAGTAAACAGCACATCACCAGGTAATCAGAGAGATTGAAAATTATCTCTTTGGCCAAGTCTTGAAGTTTAGGAGGCTAAGAGTTAGATTAGAGTGACAGACTCTAGCAAGTACACAGTGTAGAAAGAACTGTTTACCATGCATTGGACTTTTAAGTAATATTAAAACATATAGATAACACTATTAGAAATGTCAACATCAAATATATAATTGTCTATGTGTAATTTCACAATGTGTGGATTGATGAATGTACCTTCTTCATCTCTGCTCTTACTATGTTAAGAACCATGGAGGGGAAATCCCTTTCCATTTTCTCTATGGATCCTACTTTTTGGTCCAGGTAGCATTGGAAGACACCAGAGCCATTTGAAGCTGCCAGGGAAAATATATTTGCAGTTGTGAAGTATCGTGACAGTCTTCCTTAGTTAACTGGGAAACAATAGCATTAGCCTGTGAAATTTCCCGCAATCTGAATTGTGGGGATGTGCTGCCTTCTTGCTCATACCGTCTGATAAATAGAATATTTCAAAGAGAAAAATATGTGTACACACACACACGTTTTCTAGATTTCCAATAGGAATACTATAATGTACATGCATGCTCATTGGGATTATATGATCAAGCTTCCCAGGTAGTTTCCTCACCTGTACGCTGGGAGTGACTAAATGATCTTGAAAGTCATATGCTTTCAGAGAAGGAAGGATTCTAAAGAGCATGTACTCCAAACCCCTTTTTAAAGGTATAGTAGTAGTTTTGGTAGTGGTGGTGGTGGTGGTTGTGATGATGATGATAATGATAAAAATATTACTATAAGAAATTCCAACACCACTATTGAGTTATAGTCAGTTTACAATGTTCTGTCAATTTCCAGTGTAGAGTACAATTTTTCAGTTATACATAAACATACATAGATTCATTGTCACATTCTTTTTCACTGTGAGCTACCACAAGATCTTGTATATATTTCCCTGTGCTATACAGTATAACCTTGTTTATCTATTCTGCATATGCCTATCAGCATCTACTCAATAAAAAGAAATGTAAAAAAAAAAAGAAATTCCAATGCCACTAGAGACCAAGTGATCTACAGAAGGTCATGTATCTAGTTAATGTCAGATCCAGGGCCAGGACTTAGGTCTTTCAACCTTACTTTGGCACATGCCATGATCTTGATGACTTTGATTCTGGGTAGAATACTGCTTCTTCATTTTTTGCTCCTCTCACTATTGTTATTGTTGTTTTTTTAATTTTTGTTTTTGTTTCTTTCTAAAAAATTTTTTAGCTTGGCACTTGTTGACCAAGAAGAAGAAATTCTATGACATCATTCTCTTATTCGGTCCCATATGAGCATCATTGCATATTGAATCTAAATTTGATTTCTTTACATATAAAATGTCTTGAAAACTAAACAGATGCCCTGTTGTTTGTAGAAATTTTATTTTTTAAAGAAGTTATTATACACTAGAATATCTTCTCATCCTGCACCACAATTGAGACTTGTTTTTTATAGCTTCAGTAAAATTAAAAGGTAACACTTAAGATTATATATATATAGACTCCCAGTTGGGAATATTACTAATGAGCTTACAGGGCTTATAAATGATATAAAACTACATGTTGTTAGTAAAATTTCTTAGGAAAGTATATGCTTGAACAGAACTGAAACTGTGTTAAAATTTTAGAAGTGCTAGGATATATGTATTTCTTTCAGAATTGTTTCTTACTTTGTTAACCAAGGTATAATTTATGTTCTTTAGCTATCTCTAAGAAGATCTTTTAAATCCCCTATACTGTAATATATTAAATTAAGAATTTTTTCAGGGTAGCCTTATTATTAACTTTTAGAGTGATAACATTGTGTCATTTTATTTACATTTCTTTTTTAAATTGAAGTGTAGCTGATTTGCAATGTTGTGTTAGTTTCAGATATACAGCATAGTGATTCATTTTTCTTTTTGCAGATTACATTTCTATTTTTATTCAAATATCTTTAGTCTCCTATCATATGCTTGGCACTGTGCTCAGCTTTAAGGATACATGTGATCGCTTTCCTAACACCATTGCCAATCTGGTGGACATCTCCCCTGTTATGTTAATTTGGGGGAAAACGTGCTACAAATTCTGAAATTCAAAACTGAAATTGATGTAATTTATTTTTGTCTAATCACATTCATCCTCAAGCTAACACCGTAATCCAATTAAAAGACAAAATACTGAATTTTATAGATTTTGGTGGTTAGCATCACTATCTTATGAATTGCAGCTGTCTTACTCTTTGAAAAATTATCGTTTTCCATTTTATTTATTTTGAAGAAATAGGCTTGTAATAATTTGTTCAATAGGAGGAATTGCCTGTAAGCAAAAAGGTGAGCTGAGTTATACCCCTTACATATTAAAATCATCTGAATTTTATCACAACCCAGCACAATTCCAACAAAGCATTACAGCAATCAGTCTTTATTGTTATTATTTTAAAAAGGAGTATAGATATAAGCTTGGGATTGACAGACTTAAAGACCAGTAGTAATGTGGTTTTTGCTATATCTTCATTCAGTAGTTGAAATATGACTTTTTTAGTAGTACCTCAGGAGAATTTGCAATAGTATGAAACTGTTCAGAGTTTATTTTAGCGCAATTGTATAGAAATATTTATGTTCAAATCAGTGTTTTAAGTCACTAAGAGAATATGTCAAATTATATTCAGTGAGACTAAATGTTGATTTCGTTTTTAATCTTCAAGTTATACAATATAATTTGTGTTATAGTTTCCAATCTAATTAAGAAGATGTTGAGCTGAAAGTCAGACACTCTGGGTTCTAGTACCTACTTGGATATTACCTAGCAGTGTGATTTTGACTCTCTCTCTGAATCTCATTTTATTCATTTCATAAAGTGGGGACTAGACCAGGATAGGCCCTCAGTTCCCTTCAAATTCTCAGTCTGTGTGTTGTTGTCTTGGATAATGAATATTATTATTATTATATTAATTTTAGTTCTAATCCTAAGTCAAAAATTTTTAAAGCTTCTCTTTTCCTTTATTAAATACAAAATAAAAAGACCTCTAGAAAGACTATCTCCTTCAGTACCCCCTTCACCCCTCCCAGTGCTGAAATTCAGCAACAATTACATTCGTCTGAAGCCTGAGAATGAAATTCTTAGTTTAGGGATCAGTTAGAGCTTGAAAGATGTTTCATAAACAATTTTGCATAAATATTAGAACTCTTCATATGTTTTCACATCTCTGCTTTCCTCTTCTCCATTCTAATTTCATTTTAATACTGTCATGTTCTTCTTCTTTACCCAAATTTGACATTTAAGACAACCTTGCCTATTCTCTCTAACCCCTACCCCATTTATTTAATCACCAAATCAGTTCTCCTTTTATAATATTTTAAGTACATGGTCCTTCCTACCGCCATCCCCCCCCTCACCCGCTCTCATCACTCTAGTTCAAGTGTTTTCCAAAGTCTAGGCCATAGACCACACATATCCAAATTCCCCAGAGTTCTCATGATTGCAATCACTTGCAATATCTGTTAATGTAGATTTCTGGGGGTCCAGACCTTCAGAATCAAAATCTCTGAGAATAGGGGCCTGGTGACCTACATTATTATTAAGTGCTCATCCCAACATGCCCAAGAATTTTTCACATTTTCTTGTACAAACTGAATGTAGGCGAAAGGCTAATGTGCACTGAACCAGTTTTGGACAGCTGTCTTTCCAAGTTCTGCCCAGATCATACAACCCCTTGCTTTAGAATAGAGCATTACCTGTCTGACACCTCTCATTCTCAACTATTGAGACTTCTGTCAAAACTCAGAGGCAGTAAGAAAAGTTTGCTTAACATCCCACTACACTTGACTAATTCATTTGTCCTATCTCTGTAAAGTTTCTAAATATTAATGAATACATGATTAGTTAATTTAGGCATGATTAGCCTCATTACATTTTAGTTTTTCTTTCTTATTCAGACTTAGCTCAGAAAATCTGATATTCCTTAATGAAATTTTCTGGTTGTTTCAGAAACAGGTGCCTGAGGTTCCTAATTTTTCGTGGTGTCTTTTTCTTTCCCATCCTCTTAATCCCTTATACTTAAGACTCCTTTCTGTCTCACAGATGATTATTTTGGAGGGCAGAAATTTCTATAATGTTTTTATTGATTCTATTTATTCTCTAAAATTCTTAATTACTGTTGCCATTGGTAATACGCATACATGCACACATACACACACTCACACACCCCAAAGAAATTGATTGGGTACCAAAGAAATTGATTGTCTTAAGAAGGGCTTTAGCTGTTGAGGTAGCAGTGATGGCAGTAGAATGGTAGGATCCTTGGTAGCGTCTGTGCAGTCGCCCTGCCAGGCCATGTGGAAAATGTTCCTTTTATTTGAAACCTACAAAATGTTTCATTGTGGAGAAAAGTTGTCAATCTTTAAATTACATTTTCATTACAGACATAAAGAAGATGATTCTCAGAAGTGGGTGTTTGGAACTGACGGCTGCATTTATTCTAAGGTAAGGACTTTAAAAGCCACGGCTTTTGTTCCTAACTTTTTCTATTTCCAGATTCTTATAAAATGTACTGTCTTTTGTTGAGAACAATAAATGCTTTTTCTGCACAAATGATTTCACTGTGCCTAGAAGTTTAGAATGTAACTCAGTTTAACTCAGCAGTGTCCTCTGAGGTTTTGCTTGACTTAAAACAAATTTTCCAAAGCCAAATACAATTCTCTCCAATCCATTGGTATGATACAACTTAGCATTTTAGACTGCCAGTTTTCTTTCTTTCTTCTAATTTTAAAATTAATTTATTATTTTTTAAATTTATATTTAAATACATTGACTATAATTTATAATTTATTGACTGTAATTGACATATAGCACTGTGTAAGCTCAAGGCATACAACGTGTTGATTTGTTATATTAATATATTGCAATACAGTTACCCCGACCTCCCAGCCCCTAGTAACCACCAATCTTCTGTCTCTATGAGTTCTGCTTTTTTAGATTCCACATGTAAGTAATACCATACAGTATTTGTCTTTCTTTGTCTGACTATCTCACTTAGCATAATGCCCTTCAGGGCAAAATTTCCTTTTTTCTTTAACAATATTCCATTGTTGTGTATGTATGTAAGTATATACATATAATCACATTTTTTTTTTCTGATAGGCCATAAATGGTATTTTGTTTTCCTTTCAGTTTTATTAAGTTATAGTTGACATATAGCAGTGTATAAGTTTAAGGTGTACAACATACTGGTTTGATTTATATACATCATGAAATGACTATCCCAATAAGTTTAGTGAATATCCATCATCTCACATAGATACAAAAAAAAGAAAAAATTTTTTTCCTTGTGATTAGAAATTTCAGGATCCACTCTCTTAACAAGTTTCATATATAAGAAACATTAGTGTTAATTATATTTATCATATTGTACATTACATCCCTAGTACTCATTTACCGTATAACTGGAAGTGTGTACCTTTTGGCTACCTTCATTTGATTCTCCCTTCCCTCACCCGCCACTTCTGGTAACCACAACTCCAGTCTTTTTTTCTGAATTTGTTTGTTTTTGAAGTTTAATGCACTAACCCTACGTTAATTCCTGATGCAGAACATACTTATTCAATATTTTTATACAAAATAATCACCACGATAAGTCTAGTTACCATCTGTCACCATGCAGAGATATTATTATTGACTATATTCCCCACACTGTACATTTCATACCCATAACTCATTTATTTTATAACTGGAAGTTTGTACCTCTTCCTCATCTACTTCACTCATTCTCCCACTCCCCTCCCCTCGGCAAATGCTTGTTTGTTCTCTGTATCTATGACTCTGTTTCTTTTTGTTATGCTTGTTCATTTGTTTTGTTTTATAGGTAACATATATAAGTGAAATCATATGGTATTTGACTTTCTCTGTATGAATTATTTCACTTAGCATAATATTCTCTATGTACATCCATGTTGTCACAAAGGGCAAGATTTCCTTCTTTTTATGGGTGAGTAATTTTACTCTGTGTGTGTGTGTGTGTATGTGTGTGTATACCACATCTTTATCCATTTGTCTGTCTGTTGATGGACACTTAGATTGCTTCCATACCTTGGCTATTGTGAATAATGCTGCTGTGAGCATAGGGATACATATATCTTTTTGAATTAGTGGTTTTGTTTTCTTTGGAAAAATACCTGGAAGTGGAATTCCCAGATCATATGGTAGTTCTATTTTTACTTTTGTGAGGAAACTCCATACTGTTTTCCGTAGTGGTTGCACCAATTTACATTCCCGTCAACAGTGCATGAAGGTACCCTTTTCTCTACATCCTCATCAACACTAGTTTTTTGTTGTCTTTTTGATAACAGCCATTCTGACAAGTGTGAGGTGATACCTTATTGTGGTTTTTATTTGCATTTACCTGATGATTAGTGATGTTGAATATCTTTTTATGTGTCTGTTGGCCATCTGTATGTGTTCTTTGAAAAATGTCTATTCAGGTCCTCTGCCCATTTTTTAATTGAATTATCTGTTTTTTTTTAATTCTGTCAGTTCTTTATATATAATTTTGGGTATTAACCACTTATTTGATGTATCATTTTCAGGTATCTTCTCCCTTTCAGTAGCTTTTTTCAGTTTGTTGATTTTTTTTTTTTTTTTTTTTTTTTTGCTGTGCAAAAGCTTTTCAGTTTAGTTTAGTCTTGCTTTTGTTTCCCTCACCTGAGGGGACATATTCAAAAATATTGCTAAGACCAGTGTCTAATAGTGTACTGCCTATGTTTTCTTCTTTATCCTATCATCCATTGCTGGACACTTAGGTTGCTTTAATATTTTGGCTACTATGAGTAACATTGCAATAAACATGGGAGTGCAGATATCATTTTGACATCTACATCAGTTTTCCTATTTATTAAAATGAAGAGATTGGCACTTCGGAAAACTGGCAGTATCTGCTAAAGTTGAGCATGTTTATACAGCTCAGTAATTACCCTACTCATTTAATGCTAAACAGAAATACTTACATATCTTAAGGAAAGTATACTTAATAACATGTTCATAACAGCACTAATCATAGTAGCCTCAGTGTGGGCATTACTCAAATGCTTAGCAGCAGTAGAATGGATAAATAAATTGTGGTATATATATTCAATGGACTACCATTAGCAGAGATTAAAAACTTCTGTCAAGGTCCAGATACAAAATATTTGGATCTTTGTGAGTGATATGATCTCTATTTCAATTTCTCAACTCTGCCTTTGTAGCATGAAAGCAGCCATAGGCAATGTGTGGCTGTGTTTCCATAAAACTTTATTTATAGAAATAGATGGTTGGTCAGATTTGGCTCATGGGCCATGGTTTTCAGACCTTGGAGGGTAGCAATGCCAGTGGACAAACCACAGTTACAGATAACAATATATATGAGTCTCATAAATATAATGGTGAACAAAAGAAACCAGGAGAATATACAATGCATGACTGCAGTTATTTAACTTTAATTGCCAAGGAAAGCAACAAGTCTGTCGTGTTGTAAGTCAGGGGAGTGGATGTAGCTGGAGGAGGTTAGCTACTAAAAGGAATCATTAGAGGCACTTAGGTGTGTTGTGATGTTCCCTTTCTTGACCTAGGTGATTAGTTAAATAGGAATTCACTATGTGGAAATAGATTTAACTGTACACTATGATTTATATATTCTCTTATATGTGTATTGTATTTATAATTACTGTGTTGTACACCTGAAACTAATGTAACATTGTAAGTCAACTATTTTTCAATTAAAAACAGGTTTGCTTTAATAAAATGAGGAGATTGGTCTTGAGTTCTCAATATTTCCTTCCTGTTCCGTGATTCCAAGTCTAAACTGAATATTAATCAATCATTAAGATTTAAGAAAGGCAAAAATTAGATTAATCACATGGTATCTGTCAGTGTTTGCTTCAGAACCCCACCATCATGATTTCAGAAATGCTAAGTTACTCAGATGAGTAAACTGAAAATACATGATGTATTAATTTCTCAGGGCTGCTATAAAAAGTACCATAAACTGGGTAACTTAAAACAACAGAAATTTATTCTCTCACAGTTTTGGAAGCTAGAAGTCTGAAATCAAGGCAGTTCTGTGCTCCATCTGAATCCTTTAGGGGAGGATCCTTCCTTGCTTTTCCATCTTCTGGTAGTCTGGACATTCCTTGACTTGTGGCAGCATAATTCCAGTCTCTGTCCCCATCTTCACATGGCCATCCCCCTCTGTGTCTTGAGTCTTTACCTGGCATTGTCCTCTGTGTGTGTGTGTCTGCATTCACATTTCTCTCTTCTAATAAGGACATCAGTCATATTGGATTAGAGCCCACCCTAATGACCTAATCATACTAATTTGATTACATCTGCAGAGATCTTGCTTCTAAATAAAGTCACATTTACAGGTACCAAGAGTTAGGACCTCAATGTACCTGCAGGGCAGGGGGTGCATATTTCAACCTATAACACACAGCGTGGCAGTTACTGACTTGTCCCCTTACAGTACCAGATCTACCATTCATTGCCTGGCACCTGCCTTGGGCAGCTTCACAGCAGAGTACTCTTTCGTGGAATGTCACCAGCTAGGCACCTCCCTGTGGATGGGTTCCTCTGGCGCTCCAAAGGCATATTTACAGTGAATCCTGCTGGTGCACTGCCTCAGGGACCTCTTCAAAATCCAGTGAGCCACAGCTGTGCCCTCAGTGTGGTCTGGATCTCAGCGCTGGGTCCTCTTCCTTGGGCATTCTATCTCAGGCCTTGGAGTACTGGTTGCTTCCTATGTCTGCTGTTCATATATTCTTCAGTGTTCTGTTTAACCCTTACTAATAGATTTCCTGTCACTCTGATTCTCTGTTTTTGATAGTTTATATTAAATTTTCTTGTTCAAATTACTGTGTGGGTCCTGTCTCCTTATTGGACCCTGACTAATAAGCATAGTTCTTTCATTTCTCTCTAGAATTACATAATTGAGCTATTTATTCTATGGCAACTTGCATAATTTTGAAACTTTAGAGTTTGATATAACTTAAATTTAAAAATTAATGTAACAACATTTCCCCGAGTAGTTATTTGTTGACACACTTGGTAATATCCCAGCCACATTTACTAACTCAACCGGGACCATACACTTTCAGCTCTGTTCCTAAGCAGGAACTTTGACACCAAATGTCAAAGCATTTTAAAAGTTACCTTTATCTAATTTCATTCAGAGATTCATCTCACCTTTCCCTTATCTCATTTCTGACTCCACTATATTACTTATTCAGAGTGAGGCTTTAGGTTGTTGAAGAGGGAGTCACAGAAAGACCAAAGCTTGTACATCTTGGTAAAAATGAAAAGTGGAAATTTGAGGCTGTACCAGAATATCCTTCCATCTCTTTGGCCTGAACCTGCTCATGAGGACTTCACTCTGAGACACCTGAATGAAGCTGACTCCTATTGCCCAAGAACATAATTCTGTCTTAAATAAGTGTCACCCGTCCCACCAGCAGACACAGAAGAGCAGGATCAAGGTTTAAGTGCATTCCTGTCTCTCAAAATTCAGATCCCTAAAGATCCACTTCTACTCTGCTGTCTTTTTTACCTCTCCTTTTCTTGCAACTTATAATTTTCTAATTTTTTAAAACACTAATATTGACAACTAGCAGATAATGCATACTTTTGTGTTTCAAACACAATTTATTTTAAGAGAATTTTATTCTAAAATTTTTAATGTTCCACTCACAAGCATGATTGCTGGGTTTTTTAATTACAGTTATTCTAGATTCATGTAACAAAACTATTTATTAATGAGGCATTTCATTCTTTTAGAGGTTTAGAAATTTTGATTAGATCTAAATTTAGTCATATCCAAAAGTGTATCCATCTAGTTAAGGCTAAAGTGGAGGATAATTTGATAATTATTTGCAGCTGGATCATAAATGGAGCTCATCCATTCATTTAAAAAAGATAGAATTACTGCTTTACGATATTAATAACTAATCCTGGCTCCATTACTTATTTGCTTTGTGACCTTAGGCAGATCATTTAACCTTTCCAAGGTTCATATTATTTGTCTCCATACTTGGACAAAATGGAGCTATTAATACTAGTATTTTGAGTATTTGGCACAGATTCTGGCCTATCAGTAGATACTGTCATATCAATTCTGGCTAAATGATCATTTCCAGCTATTAATAATAATAATAATGAACAAATTTAATATAGTGTTGCATTTTGTTATATTGTGTTTACTAGGATAAGTTTTTTCTTTTGCTTTGTTTTTAAAGTTAACCATTTCTCTATTCATTTGCAAAAGGATAAAGTTAGATTACTTTTTTTATATGGTTCACCAGTTTCAACTAAATTAACTTAAACATGGAACCATAAAATGTCTAGAAGAAAGCATGCATTAAAACATCTAACCCAGAGTAGTGGTGAATAGACATCTTTATGTGCATGCAGACAAATATAGAATCCATAAAGGAGAAGACTAATGGCTTTGAGTATATAAAAAATTTAAAACCTTCTAAATCTAAAATAGCATAAGCAAAAGTGAGTAGGAAAATATGACAAATAGGGAAAAAATCTTTGTAGTATAAATGTCAAAGAATGGTATAATACTTATATAATAAGCTTGATATAGCAATAGAAAAAGATAAATACTGCAATAGAAAAATGGGCAAAGGAACTATATGACAGAAGAAGTATTAAAATAGCCAAGCCAAATAAAAAGTTCAGCTTCACTAGGAATTAAATAAATGTAAAACAATGAGATCATATTTTCTCCCTAGTAAATACAGGAAGATATAAAACTAGGAATATCCAGTGTTGATGAAGATGTAAGAAAACAAACATACTCATTCCTTTTTTGTATTTTATTGGTATTAGTTAAGTATTGCTGTGTAACAAATTACCCGCATAGTACCCTAAAACAACAAACATTTATTTATTTATTTTAAACATCTTTTATTGATTTATAATCATTTTACAATGTTCTGTCAAATTCCAATGTAGAGCACAATTTTTCAGTTATACATGAACATATATATATTCATTGTCACATTTTTTTCTCTGTAAGCCACCATAAGATCTTGTATATATTTCCCTGTGCTACACAGTATAATCTTGTTTATCTATTCTACAATTCTGAAATCCCAGTCTATCCCTTCCCACTCTCCACCCCCTTGGCAACCACAAGTTTGTGTTCTATGTCTATGAGTCTATTTTTGTTTTGTATTTATGCTTTGTTTGAAACAACAAACATTTATTATCTCTCACTTTCTGTGGGCCAGGAATCTGAATGGTTTAGCTGGACACTTCTAACCCAGAGTCTCTCACGAGGCTGCAGTGAAGGTGTCAGTGGAGGCTGCAGTCATCTGAGTTTTGACTAGACTGGAAGATCTGCTTCTAAGCACACTTACATTGTCCAGAGGATTCAGTTCCTTGGCATATGGGCTTCTCCACATTGCTACTCACAACTTGAGCTAGTGATCCAAGAGAGCAAGAGAGGAAGAGAATGAAACAGAAGCCGCACTGTTTCTCATAACCTAATCTCAAAAGTGATATAATATCACTTACAGTATCCTCACTAATCACATAGGCCTATGCTGGTATGATGTGGGAGGGGACTTCATAAAGATGGGGATATCAGGAGGCAGGGAACATTGGGGGCCATTGAGGAGACTGGTACAATATTTCTGAAGGTCAGTTTGGCAATATTTATCAAAATCTGTAAAATATACATATTCCTTTTGATTCAGAAATTCCACTTACAGGAACTTAACCCAAGGAATCAATCAATGGTAATGTACCATAATGTATCTTTCAGGATTTTCATTAGAGCATTGTTTATAACAGTGAAAATTGAACGCAGGCTAAGTAATTAGCAGTGAGGTTGTATAAATATATTATGGTATGTCTTTAGTATCGATACTATATTGGCATTGCAAATAATGTGGAATAATTTCTGATAGAGGAATATGCTAATGTTATAATTTGAGAAAAATCAGGTAAGAAAACAATATTATTTATTTATAGTGTGTCAAAGGTGTGTGTGTGTGTGTAGAAACAAAACTGAAAGTTTATACATAGAACAGGTGGTAGGAGGATGCATAATTATTTTCTTTGAGTTTTTCTGTATTTTCTAAATTTTCCCATAGAAAGCATGTATAATCAGGGAAAAAAAAGAAGCACTTTTCAAAAATATGCCTGATCATGTACTGACCAAGAGGAGATAGAGTTTAAAACATTCCAGGTAATATTCTGGTGACCTGCTTGCTGTATTTCCCATAAGGAGATAAATACTTCTCTGGGGCCCCATGTTAGGTCAAATGTGTGGCCTGTTTGATGTACGTGGAGGAAACATCTTGGGAGTGATGAAGATGATTCCCTAGATCTATTACACTGAAAAAAAATCTCATAAATGGATGGGATCCTTTTTGGCAACCAGAGTTGCCATTGTACCCTGAGGGCAAATTTGGTTAGTATGAAATCTTGAGCAAGTTCTTACCCAGTCTTCAATAGAACACTTCTCCCTCAAGGAAGTGGAACTTAAAGTCAGAAAGCTGATAAATAGCACCTCTGGAATTTGAAACCAGAATAGGACTGTAGGATGTTAATAATCAATATGTACTGGGGGTATTACTTAAAGTTTTTTTTAAGTAGGAATGATATAATTAAAGATGTATTTTGTTAAAAATTTATGGTGGTAAAAAGTGGATTAGAATGAAAAGAATGCAATGAAGCCTAAAGGTCTGATAGACTTGGAAAGTAATGAGGGTTAAGACATTAGAAGTCAATTGAGGGTGATGTGCAGATGCACTAGAAGGGAGGAAAAGTCAAAAGATTAGGGTGTTGACTCCCTAGACAAAAAGATTAGAATTCCAGATTTTGGAGGATGGAGTTGTTTATAATGGTGGTCTGATGATTGAACTTGTAAGGTGCATGGATACAGATCAAGGTAAGTTGGTCATGGAGTAGAGAGTAATAAAGAACTATGGCATCAAAATGTTGGAATAGCCATCACCTTGGGTTTAGAATGATTCCAAAGGGGAAATGTTAGAATAGCCATCACCTTGGGTTTAGAATGATTCCAAAGGGGAAATGAAAGAACAGTTTGTAAATGTCTCCAAATGCATGGTGTTATTTGTGTACATCTGCCACTTTTGCTAATTTGTCAACTCAAGAAAGCAAAGCCCATGACTATTTTTTTTTCTTCTTTTGGTCTCTACTTCTGCTGTGTCTATCAGAATGTCCAGACACCCCATAGCTCTATTTTTTGGGCCCTTCCTCATCCATCTTATTGGATATATATTGAAGTTTCCCATGTTCCAGGTATACCTTCTTTCCAATAAGAGGGAAATAAACCTTAGAAGGAAACTTACATAAATTGTCTTAACCTCTGTTAAAGGATGTGAAACGTGAAACTACCATCAGAATATAAGGGGTTTACAAAAAAAAAAAAAAAAAAAAAAGAAGAGAGGCTGAATATAAATAGGATGATGAAAAAAGAAAAAAAGAATATGAAGCTTTTATAATTGCCAGAATCAGAGTGATACCATTTGCACTTACTGCCTCAGAATAAGTTTATTGTTCACTTTGCTTTTTATAAATTGATTCTTTTAATGAGCTGATATTTTGGAACATATTTAATATTATATCCCACGACTCATGTTTCCACTCATATTGAAATTTTTTGTGATCTTTGTTGCTGAATTTTGGCTTTGATGTTTTACTGTAGAACCAATGTAAAATAATCTATTTTTCTTTGCCCATCATATTCACTTTAGCCAAATTGTCTCGAGCATTTCTAAGACAGTAAGAACTGACGTAAGAAAAAATAATGTAATGAAATAGATATGACATAAGTTTCAAGGTAAATGGAGAAACTTTTTTTTAGATAAAACTCCTTTTTGCTAATGTCTTTGGATTAGCTTAGTGATTCAAAAATCTCTTTCCAAGATTATTTGACTAGTATATATAGTAAAGATGCTATTTTAAATTGGGCCTTTTTAAAAAGTATTTTAAAGTAAAACTTATAAATGCACATGATGAAAATTAATATTTAAAAAATATACTAATGAAAAGTAAAGTCTTCTCTCAAACATTAATCTTATTTCCCAATTATTCACTAATAGCAGGTTTTTTTTAATATATTCTCAGAAATTATGCTTATTTTTACAAGTATAGTATGGTTCCCATTTAAATAATTGAAAGTAGTAATGTTAATTGTGAAAAAAACCTCCAATAATTCAGAACTGAATAAGCAAAAGTATCTCTCTTATTCCTCAAAGATTATCATTAATTGTGATTAATTATATATAGTATGTAATAAAATATAGTAAGTCTAGTTATGTGTGTATATGTATGTGTGTATAAATAAGTTATATATATATATATAACTTTATAACCTACCTTTTTCCATTTAATAACATTTTGTGACCATCTCTTCATGTTGACATCCACGTTTATTTTATCTTTTAAAGTTTCCCTAATGATACACATTTAGACAAGTAGGAACCATGCTGCAATGAACAGTGTATGTTTACCTATGTTTGTTAAGTCAAAGAGAATGCATATTTTAAATTTTGATAGTCATTTATTGGTTAATTCAGCAAAACAGTTTTTAATTTGTATTTTTTATCTTTCTTCCTGACTTTTTTTGAATTCCGTCCCCCTTTTTTTCCTTCTGCTTGTTCAAAAGGTATACTCTCTATTTTTCTGAGTCTCTTACATTAAAAAATAGCTTTAGTGAAATGTAATTCACATACCATACAATTTACCTATTTGAAGTGTGTCATTCAACATTGTTCAGTATATTCACAGGGTTTTGCATCCATCACTGTGATCTAACTTTAGAACATGCATATTTAGTTTTATAAAATTTCAAATAAAATTTAATTTAATATCTCTTTTTCTAGAATAATATAAGGACTCTTGTACCCCTTAATTATCCACAGAACACCTTCTCATTTTTTTTAAACTTTAACTCTACACTTTAAAAAAAGATTATGTTATATTATATTTGAGGCAACATATCTAGGCTTTATGGGCTAGTAAACAAGCTGGATGAGCAAGTCACTTAACCTCCTTGTGTTTGTTTCCTCATCTTTAAAATGGGCACAATAGTCCTACCTATTTCAAAGGGCTGTTGTAAGGATTAAAATGTAAATATGTTGTTATGTGGGAAATTACTTTGGTGCACTGGTAGCCACCAAGTATGATCCTAGGTAGGCTATCCTCGAACTCATGGAACAGGAAGGCCCACAGACCGAATTAAAATGTTCAGATCATGATTTATTAAATCAATTTAAAACACAAAGTCAAATGCATGAGAAGAGAGATGGTGCAGGTGGGCTACATTACCTGAATCTTCACAATATTGTCATGTCCTCTCTCTTCTGTTGCATCACCCTTCCCTGCTGCTGATGTGGTTATAAGGACCAGAATGGAAACTTGAGCAAGAGGGCCTAACAGAAAAAACATACGTGAGGCACTGGCACACACTTGCCCCGGGAAAGAGCTGGTTGCAAGTGCACTTGACCAATAGCTGTGCTCCCCAGGTAGCCTATGGGCAGTTGCAGATTTCATCCAGCAGAGGATTAAGAATGAGAGTAGGAAATGGGTGGCCAATTAAAGATCTCATGATTACTGTATTTCTCATGTGCTTCATTTATATCTAGTATAACATAAATATTTGTTGCTTTGCCTATTACTTAGTAAATCATGACTATTAAATGTCAATTTTTATCTTCCTACCCCTTTCTATCTATATTTACAGAGGCATGCTCTACTTACTTTCTGCCTGACACTTCTCAGGTTTATTTATGCTTAACGTAGCTAATGAATCTCATCCATCCTATTTGTTTTCTTGTCTTTTAGAGCAGAACTGAATATTCCCAATTAACAGAGCAACTGCACATTACATGTACATAATGTGCTTACAATAATCATTTTATGTAGAAATAACTCAATAAATATTAGCCATTATTATTAATGTATAAGATGGCTTTAATATTTAGCAATCTAGTTAAACCTGATCAGATCAAACAATAAATTAGAGATCTTAATATGAAAGTTACTTGGCTTGATTTTGATCTGAAATTGACAATAAAGTACAAAGTGCATTTGCCAGAACTTTTTTACTATTAATGTAGTTCATCTTCCCATCATTCCAGTTGTATATACTTTCAGCTGTTGCTTACAACACTGGTACTACTTTTTCTTTTTTCCTTTCTGACAGGCTTGTCCTCAGTTTGTTCTGACCTACCTAGAGAAGCTAAATGCTCAAGTGGATGTGACCCAGACAGAGTATCACCTTCACCATGGCGCCTGGACCACAGCTCATCAGGAACATGGCAGCAGCTTAGCAGCTGAGGTCAGTGTAGTGAGCCAGAGGCAAGACAGAAATAGAACTCTAAAATGTATTCTGAAAAGAGAAAAATGTTCAACTTGTTTTCAGGCAGCAAGAAGGAATTCACAAATGAGTGCTATTAATGCTTAAAATCATGCACATTATACAAATATCTGTTTGTACATTTATATTTATATAAACATTATTTCATTAAACAGATGGTGACACATCTGTTTACGACCTCCTTAGGATGGCCTTCTTTTGTTCTAGCCACATACAAATGGTTTATAGGCTGCTTGAAAAAGACTGAAGGAACCATGGAAAGTCCAATGTTAAATTTTTGGCATATATAGTTTAGATATTTCCACTCAATGAAAATTAGCTACATTATTCCTATATTTCATTTTTTTAGGTTCTGCAAAAAAGTGCCAGTATCCCTGGTCTGAAGCAGCTGCGAGAGCCTTCAGACACCCACTCAATGCCAGAAGGTTCTCTTGAGACAGGGCAGCTGACAGTGGCACTGGTGAGGAAACTGGAAGAGAAACATCCTAAGGCTTCTGCTCAGAGGTAGGACACTGACAGAATGGAGCTTTATTGCTCAATGACATTCGATGTTTTCCTTCAGTTTCATGTAAGATTGATTTCTTGAAGATTATTGAAATATCTCAAAAGCCCTTTGGCTTTCAAGCACAGTAGTTTTCAGGTCACATTTGATGAAGAGAGGTGACATTTATGTGTATTTCATTAAAGATTGATGTACAATAATTGTTTGTAAGTCTACTTAGGAAGGGTTGCTGTCCTGGGATCTCACGAAAACACTCTGAAATAACATAGTTAGGGTAAGGCAGTACTGTGTATATATCTAATAGTGAAAATACCAAAATGTCTTAAAGAAGGGCACACTCATAGATAATCCTGTCTATGTTCCACGAGGAGACTGATGTTTAGAGCTGGAGAAAGTGCACAATAAATGATCTTAAGTAATGATAATTTAATAAATTGGCATGATTTCTATTACTGGAGTTAAACCAACACCAATAATTTTGCAAACCAATTGACAATCATCATTGGTTGGAAAATGGGAACTGATTCTCTGATTCTGTTTATCGAAAACTAAAGTTTGTTACTATTATTTTGCTGGGCTTGGTGTTACAAATCAGAGTGACTTTATAAACTGCAATCTTAATACACAATTGTTTGAAATTAATTATTGATTGAGTAACTTAAAGGAGTAATCCAATTCTTTCCATATTCAGTGAAGTTCACGAGAATTCCTAAGTTTAAATATTCTAACTGTAGATAGAAATGTCAATTGCATGAAAAAAGAAAAACAACTTTTCATTTCTTTTTTAAAAAATATTTTCAGCTTTATTGAGATAGAGTTGACATATAACATTGTATAAGTTTAAAGTGTGCAGCATAACTTTTTATTTCAATTAAAAGCTATCTTATATTCTTAAATTACATATTCCTGCCTAAGATTTTGATAGGAGGGGAATATTTTTTCCTGATAACAAAAGTGATTCTTCAATTTATTGTCTGTCCTAATTGTTATTCATCCCTCAAACCCTTTGATTTTATTGTTTTGAGTAAGATAGGGTACAAACAAAATAACAAATTCAGCACCTTGTTGTACTACTGTACTATGGGGGTGTCCTGGACCAGTGCAGAAGCCTGAGTTCCAGGTCTTCCTCCCCTAATACTTGCTTTTCAGTCGTACAGAAAGTTCTCAACTCTGATGCTCCAAAACACAATCACAAGGCTGCAACTACACAGCCAGGCCACTCTATCCAGATCACTAGAATGTAAGTCCCTTGTGAGCAGTCTTTGAAGTTTTCATGTGAAACATTGGGGTGCTGAGAAACTCAACTACTGTTTTATGAGATCATTGTTGGCCAGTCTTTCTAGGTTCACTCGACAGCCATTTCTGCTCTGCCCTTCTTGAGAGAATGCTGGGCGCTTGTCACTATCCTGTGTTCTATTCAAGGAGGCACAGGATCCTCCTGCTCTCAGATTTGGAGCTTTTGGGTGTGTCTCATGCTGGCCCTAGTGGGTCACTGTGCAGAACCCCAGTGATGATTTACCTATTTCCCTATCACTTCCCTAGCCTGGAAAAACAATTTGTTTTTTTTTTTTGAAGGTTGAGGGCTTTGGATAGTTTAGCAATTTTTCTTCTAAGTATTCTGTAGTATCTTCCCTGAAGCAATGTAGTCTGATGATGGAACTTGGGAGAAAAGAGTATAGTATTAGGAAATGTGAGGTTAAAAAAACCCCGAAAACAAACAACACTGTAGTTTATGTCAGTTAAACATACCACAATACCTGTTTGAGTTGTTAGAATTAAATGAGATGTCTTTACATTTCAGGAATGTAATAAGCACTCAGCAAGTAGAGTTGTGAAAATGTTCAGAAAACAAGTAGCAGTAACAAAGAGTTTTTAAAGGGACTTGTATTTAGATTCATGATTTTTAGTCAGTAGGAATTGACTGGTAAATATATTTTAGACTTTGTATATTAATAAGAAATTTCCCAGGGCCCTTTTCTTAGTGAGGGTTACTTAGGGTTCATGTGTCTGGCTACAGCAACTTTTCCAGCCTTTTTTTTCCTTTAAGCCACAGGGATTTATCTGCATTCTCCTCTCCACCCCCACAATTTACCATAATAGGTGTAATTTCAGTTTCTCTCCTTCTCTTTCTGATCCTTAACAAAGTTATTTTGAGTAAAGAGTAAGCTCTTAGAGCAATTACTTTCCTCCCATTTTGGAAGGAGTTGTTGGGCAAAATTAGAACATGGTGCTGAACTTGGCATATTGATTACTTTGAACCTTAGGTTGTCTTGTTAGGTTTGCACGCTTTCCAAATATAAGAGAATCACTGCATTACGTTATCAAGCTTCAAAAGAGAGCTTCACGTTGTCTTGCTTTTATCAAATATAAAGGAATAATATGAAATGATCCGAGTTGTAGAAATTGGAAAAAGAAATAGAATTGTATGATACCAGAGAAAACTTTATGAGTAAATAGTCTGAAAAAAGAATATATAATTGAAAAGAATAAAAATATATAAAGATATAAAAGTATGTACTTCCATAGTAGCCAAAGAAGGAGAGTAGCCAAAGTGGGGAAAGACAGAGAGATTGGTAGTTACCGTCAGGTAATATGTGAAAAGGGAAGATAACATTTGATTATTAATAACATATACTGACTTTGCTTAAATGCTTTGCATGCATTATTTTGCAATAACCTATAAGAAATTGTTAACAAATCAAACTTGGGTCCACTCGCAGGCATGCAGTCAAGCCAGTCTACTGACACCAGGTTGAGGTGAAGGAAAGTACACCTATTGCAGGGCACCAAGCAAGGAGTGAAGGGCAGCTAGTGCTCAAAACACCCCAATTCCCTGATGGGTTTCAACAAAACATTTTTAAAGGCCATGTGAGGGGGAGGAGTCACAATGTATGTAATCAGGTCATGCACAATTCTCTGACTGGTGATGGTGAGGTAACAGGGTGATGTCTCGTTACCAGTCTTCAGGCTCCAGGAGGTCTGGGAGCTACTACCTCATGGCCATTAGGTAGTTAATTTCTTCAATTTTGTGGGGGTTTTAGCATCTGCAAAACAACTCAGGAAATGTGAATCAGATACTATTATTTGGAGACTTCAGAGAGGAACTAAAGCAGAGGATGTCAGGGAGGGGTCTGTCTGGGAAGGCCCCATAGCATCCTGCTTGGTTACAGTATATAAAGCAGAGGTATTAATCTTTGTTTTACTGGTAAGGAAATTTAGGCACAGAGAGATTAAGTTTCCTGGCTAAGGGCTTCCAGCTAGTAGTTTAAGACATGCCTATCTGCACCTAAAGCGTCATTCTTAGCCTCTGTGTTATTCTGCTTGACCATTCATGTTCTTGTCTTAGTGATTATTCTAAATCCTTAGCCTTTAAATGGGGCCTATTATTTTGACTGGATATCTTAGAAAAGAATCCTTAAATAAGGTGGAACAGTTTAGAAAGGGAATAATAAAATGTATATCATATATGCAACTTTCAGTGAAGGCTAAATAAGAGGTAGAAATTATTAAGGGAGACTGAACCCCTGATTTCTTACTGAATTTAATAGCCTAGATTTACTGATTTAGAGGCTTGCACTTGAATGGATTAGAGATTTTAAAAATAATATTAACATAACTTGTTGAGATTAACCAAGATATTTCACACCTTCAGTGGTGGTTCAGTTGAGCTTTGTATATACTAAATTTGGTGACAGGCAATAGCTGTCATTTGTGGAATACTTACCGTGTGCCAAGTGCTATGCTAAGTACTTACTCATTCTTGTAACAATATGATAGACTGATTAGCTTATTGTCATAATAACTGATGGTGGGGGTACTCTTATAATCCATAAAGATATGGCAGCTAGGGCTCAGTGGTTTTGAGATATGTCCAGTCATACAGCAAGTTAATGGAGGAAATGGGATTTGAACCCATAGCCCTTTGGGTCTATAGACTATGCTCTTAACCACTATTTTATTCCTCATTCCTAGTAGTTTTTATTCTATTAATTTCATTACAGAATGCCGTCATATTGAGTAGACATATTAAGTAATTACTAAAATTTTATGTGTATTATATCATAAAAGATTTGGTTAGACTCTTGCCATTTTGATTGGCATATTATTTTGAATTATATCCTTAAAAAACAACTACACCAATCATCACAAACGGGACTCTCTCATCTACAGAATCACTTCATTTAATTTACATGTCGAACACTTGTGGAAAGCTAATTGTTGATCTTTTTTTTTTTTTTTAACGTGGAAAAATTCTTTTTTCCATTGAAGAGAAAGGAAAATCTTTTACTGTGTTAGGCCTTTCATGTAAGACCCTTAATACATGAGAGTTTATATTTTTTATTTACTTAAGATGTTTTTGCCTCCTCTATCAGTGAGGTATAGAAATATAGCTCTCTTCTTATTTGGAGAAAGTAAGTTGGGTGTACATTAAGTATAATTTTGGTCCAAAATAAATGCCATATTCTGGCATCTTAAGCATCTGGAATGTGTTTGTTTACATTAGTTTATCCAATGGACCCCTTTACCCTTATTTAAATTGAATAGGGGGTGGGGAAGGACTGGGACAGCCAACAAAGCACACTGACCCAGCTTGTCACCCAGTGACCTGTGAGAAGGAAATAATGAACTGTGAGTAGCTGTCATCTTAACTGTTTCTGACAGTTTGCCTTTGGGCACATCTGTGTTAGTTGCATTGGAAAGGCCTTTGTTCTTTTCCCACTAGTGACTTTGTGGAGCGCTGAGGGCTTTGCTAGCTACTGTACTCCTAACCGGCCCCTGCCTTCCCAGGGAAGCAAGCAGCTGCCACGGATCACAGTGACATTTCTCTTCATGACTCAACTTGGCATGTACTTCACTCTTTCCAAAGAGAACATGTATTTAAAAGTCCTTTGATTTTTTTTTTTCATTCAAAATGTAGTTTAACGTCTCATGAGTTTTGATACTAATAAAAAGCAAGTAATAAAATACATTTAGTATTATCTTAGTTTTATATTAAAAAACCTAAAGAAAAATAGATAACTAACCAGATGGGCAGGTGACTTGAAGGAAATATATCAAAACATTGACAGTTGTTACTGAATTTTAAATTTTTATGCATTGTTTATTTTTCAATTTTTAATAATTGAATATTATATTGCAATAGGACAAAAATCAACATGTTATGAAAGTATTTTTAATATAGATGCTTTATTAGTAGGAATAGATTAAAATAGATAAAGATACGGTATATTTGGTGCACATTTTTCACTGCTACTTTTAAAATGTTTCTATCTAATAATTTAAACTTTAATATATTGCAATATTTACATTTTAAAGTTAATCTAGTGCATAAAATTATTATAATCATTAGGAGAAGTAATTTGATAAGAAACAGGTGTTTCTGTCCCAGGACTTCCTAACATATCACTACTATTTAAATCATAACGAAAGCAGAATGTTCTGAATAATTCGTATTATACCCTAAGGGAATTGTTTAAATTAAAATCAAAGCTTCATTTATAAAATGTAATTTCTGAATCAGTTTTAAAGCCTTATTTACATTTTTACAACCGCTGTAAAATCAGTTATTCTGCTATAATTGTCTGGCTGCAGTCGGCATGGAATAAACTGTTGAGCATTTGGTACTTACTTTATTATATTTACCCTTCCAAGAGAATATAAATTCAAACTATACTGCATTGGTCAATTTTTATAAGGCTTTTTTTCCCCTTGATAGAATAGAAGAAATGAAGCTTGAAAGAAGTGACATGCTTTCTTCTGCATTCAAGGTTTTTTTCTCTTAGTAACAGGTTTCAGATGCACTAGCTAACAGAACTATTATAGTCTCCTGCTTTTCAAAGAAAGGTAAATTAATAGTAATGAGAAGTTCTTTAAGCAAATAAATGATGATCATGTCTATATAATTATAATTGTAAAAAAATGTTAAAAATTGAAAGCCATATTCTGATTTTCTTGAGTATTCAATAGCATATGATATATTACTCTATTATATCATTTATGTAGTTTTGCATATAGTTAATGGTAATATATAATCATCTTATTTGATTAGAACATTCTTCTCACTTTGTTTATCAAATATGAACACAATTTTTGTAGAGACAGTACATGCATAGGGTCAGTTTTGATAATAGCAAACTATGTCTTTTTAAGGAAAGTGGACTGTTAAAATTGCCACACTAAAATTCTTATTTCTTGAACTCTTACCAATAAAGGCAAATGTAAATATAAAAATTGCCTTTGATATTCACTAAATCCAATTACGCTTCCCAGAAGTAAAATCTCATATTATGTTGTATAACTGTTCCTAGCTATTGAAATGCTCAGGATTTAAGCATTAGCCTTTAACTCTTTTATAACTATATACAAGAATATGGTATTGCATTTAAGAACATGAAATTATTGGGTGTTCCTGAGATGGAGAGATAATGCTTATAATTCTTTTTTTAATTAGAAAAGTCCAGTATCCTGATATTGGCTGGTATTGTTACCTGTTTGCATTTTGGTATATTTTAAAATTAATTCCCACATGTTCTCTGTGAATTAAAATAAAGTGAGCAAATAATGTAATTGCACCTGCTTTTTTGAAACAAAAGTCAAAAATCAAGCATTCTAAAGGATTAGATTTATATCCATAAATGTACATTCCCTGAGAAATTATCAAAGGCTTTGATGCATTTTATGACTAATTTTTGTTCTCATTTACTGCCATGAGGTACCCAGACCTTCAATTATGCCGCTTAATTTCCATTTTTAAAAATGTACTATTTATCTTTCTGATTTTTTCAATATTGTCTATAAAGCTGTTCAAGGTATGAATGGGAAACTTCAGTCTTGCATTCTGCAAACTAGAATATCTAACTAGTATTATAATAGTGAAAATAATAGGTAATGAAGTGCTAAAGTTGAGTAATGTGGGTAGACAAGGAGATGGGTGGTGGAGGTATTATTAGGTTACAGCACATGGAACTGAATGAAAACAGAGTTCAAGCAGTCAAAGTGACCTATAGGTTAGCTTCCTAACTTGTCTGTCTCCTTCTACCTTTGTCCCCCTACAATCCATTTTCCATTTAATGGCCATAGGGATCCTTTTAATATTCATAAGTGAGGTCATGGGAGTCCTTAGCTCAAAATACTCCAATGGCTTTTTATTTCCTTTAGAGTGAAACCAAAAACTTTTCTATATGCTACATGGTCCTACTTTACAAGGCCCATGGTATTTCCCTGAACACCATTCTCCCCTCCCTTCCTCTGCTCCAGCCAGCCTGGCTTCCATGCAGTCTTTCAGGCATGCCATGGATGTTCACACTCTGTCACTCTTCTTCCTTGCTTTATTTTTCTTCATGGCATTTATTGCTGCCTATCATATACATATTTATTTACTGTCTGAATTGTCCCATTAGTATGTAAACTCCATTTCAGCAGGAACATTGTTTTATTCACATCTGTACCTCCAGGGCCAGAACATGTCTGGTACATGGTAGACAGTCAATACAGGGTTGTTGAATGAATGACTGAATGAATGCATGAATGAAGTAGTGTAATTAATGGAAATAAGGAAAATAGAGAGGGAACTAGTCTGAGCATATTCATATATATATTTTAAGACCCTGACTGTCTGCTGGATGACTGTAGCCCTAGGACCTACTCTTGAGACAATTCAAACTGAGGCTGACTATTACAATGAATTTTCTAAATGATTTCTACATCTCTCATTTCTTTCATACTTTATTAATGTACAAATACTTATTGAATATTTTCTATATGCCAAGAACTATCCTAGGCACTGGGGATACAGTACTGAAAAGACAGGACCACTTTCTCTGTCCCTATAGAATCTAACAGAGAAGAGAGATATTAAACAAATCACTACAGTAAAGGGAGGGTGATGAGTGTGTATTATATGGAGAAAGTAGTTCAACCTGATCACTTCTCCCTGGTGATATGCTTTTGAAGTACAGCTCTGAACATCTCTCTCACTAACTCACAATTCTTCAGCGTTTATTTGTTCCCTACTAAGTTAAATGAAACATCGACTGTCAGACCCACTATACTGTTCTCTTGTCTCAGAACCTCCCTGTATTTATCCAGGGCCAGGCTGACTATACTTGGCGCATGCTGGTTGCTAGACCAAAATGCCCTTATCCCCTTTTCTACCTAAAATCCTACCTCTGCAAGGCCTATTTTTCACTAACAGTTTTCAGCCTTTGTTCTTTTCTGATGTATACATGTACGGTATAAATTTACCTCTAAGCATGGCATTAGCTTCATGTCACCAATTTTAATAACGTATTTTTGTTATCATTTCCATTTTATCATTTTGATCCATAGATTTCAGAAGTATATTTCTTATATCTAAATATGTGAAACATTTCTGGTTGGTATGTGTGTTACTGACTTCTAGATTAATTTCACTGTGTCTCACTGTGGTTGAAGAACATTTTTGGCATTATTTCAACTCTGACATTTGTTGAGATTTACTTTATGGACTACCCAATATCTGGACAATTTTTATAAGTGATCCATGTGTATTTGAAAAGAATCTGCACTCTGCAGTTTGGGGGTGCAGTGTTCTATATATGTCTGTTAGATCAAATTTGATAAATGCATTTTCAATTCTTGTGTTTACTTACTGATATTTTGTCTGCTTCTTAGGTCATTTACTGAGAGAATATGATTAAAATCTCCCACTGTGGATTGTCTATTTCTCTTTCTGTTAATTTTATGAATTTTTTTTCTATAATTTGAGGCTATTTATTAGGTCATATGATTTTTAGAATTGTTATATCTTTATGATGAATTAAGCCTTACTTTATTATGGAATGTTCCTCTTTATTACTAGTAATTCCTTTTTTTTTGGACTTAAAGTTTATTTTGATTTCATCTCAAATATAGTGACCCCAGTTTTTGGTCAGTGTTTGCATGATTATATTTTTATGTCCTTTAATTTTCAAATTTTATCTTTATATTGAAAGCATATAGTTTTTATTGCAGTATAACAATCTGTCTTTTGATTAAAGTATTTAGTCCATTTACCTATAACATAATTACTGATGTTCTGAGATTTAAATCTAACACTGCTATTTGATTTCTGTGTGTTCCATCTATTCTATATTCTGTTTTCTCTTTTATTTGTTGCCTTTTCTTTGACTTATTGAGTACTATATATTATTTCATTGCCTTCCTCCCAATTATCTTGGTAGTTGTACATTCTTTTACTATTCTTTTCATGGTTGCTCTAGAGATTATACATGCTTTTTTGACTTACTAACATCTAACATACATTAGTGTTTTTAACAATTCTCAGACAATTCAAAGACCTTAGAACTTTTACTCTCCATATATATACTTTCTGACTGAATACTTGTGTATTTCAAACTCTATGGAACATTGTAATTATTATTTTCTTAGTCAATTTTTATTTATACTTAGCCACATTTTTACCCTTCCTGTTCATCTTTCTTTCTTTCTGTATCTCTGGACTTCCATGAGGAATCATTTTCCTTCTCTTTAAAGAACATCCTTTGATATTTCCTTAGGTGTGGGTCTGCTAGTCATAAATTCTTTCCATTTTTATTTGCCTTAAAATATCTATATTTCAATTCCTTATTCTCATTTTCATAATTTTACTAGGTGTGGAATTCTAGGTTGTCAGCTATTTTTTTTTTCACAAAGCATTGCCAAGATATCATTCCATTGTCTTTGGCTTCCTTTTTTTTTTTTTTTTTTTTCCCAATTGAGAAGTCATGTGTCAGTTTTATTGCTCCTTTGAAGGCAATGTATTGTTATTTTCTGATTGACTTTAAGGTTTTCTCTTTGTAGATTTGCTTTTTGCTGTGATTTTTCTTAGCAGTCTTTTTGGTGTTATCGTTTCGTATTTATAATACTTGGGGATTTTAGGACTTAAATTGATGACTTACTGTGTTTTATCAGTTTTGGAAAATTCTCTGCAGTTGTGTCCTCAAATATTATTTCAGCTGCATTTTCTCTCTTCTCTGAAGGAACACTAATGATATGTATATTAGAACTTTTAAAAAATCTGTAAACTGTATGTCTCTTATGCTCTGTTTTGTATTTTTCACCTTTTGTCTTCGTATGCTTTGGTGTTGATATTTTCTTTTGACCTGTCTCTCAGTTTATTAATTCTCTCTTCAACTTTTCTTATCTGTTGCTAAATCTATACTTTGAGTTCTTAATATCTGCTATTGTGTTTTTTTTTTTAAAGTGAACACTTTCCATTTGGTTTTCATGGCTAATAATATTACCATAATTTACTCAATCATTTCTCTGTTGTTGAACAATTAGGCAGTTTTCAATATTTCAAGTTTATAAATTTGAATTTATTCAAATATTGAAAAGAATCATCTTTGATTCTTTTCCAGAATATGTTTATTCAATCTGTGAACATTTATTAAGCACCTTTTTTCTGACCCAAAATTTCTTGGACACTAAGAATATAAAAATATATATAAACAGTCCATGATTTTCATGAAGTGTCATGAAGCATTTCCCTGCCAATTTACTAGTGAAAATCTGACTATGATTGTGGAAATTGATCATGAGGTTTGTTGTTACTGTTTTTATTTTCATTTTATAAAGTTTATGATTTAGCCAATCAAATAAGGGACCTGAATCTATATTTTCTAACAGCATTTTATTTTCTTTCTGCAAATACAAGCCATCCTTTATATTTTTCATGTTTTAAAATTGGACTACAGAGTTAACCAAATTACGACATATACTATCTTAGAATTATTTTTATTTTTTAAAACTTAAAAACTCAGTATCATTCCTTGATAATGAATAATCTCTGCCAAAAAATATATGAAAATAAGTAATTTTATATTAAATTAAGTTATTTAAAATAATTATGTTGTAGTACATATAGTCATTTCAGTTGCCCATCAATTTATTCATTTGAATACAACTGACAGTTTTTTGATTGACTTGTTATCATCTGTTTGTCATAATCCATTCTTTTTTGATGATAAGTCTCTAATTGGACCATCCTCTGAATTAGAGGCAAAAGGATCAACTGAGCAGACACAACAATACTGTAATATTCATATGCTCAGAACATACAGATTTTGATTTGGTGATTTTAGTATCAAGATTTAAATCCTTAACTTCCATTGCTAAACTTTGTTCATTGTATTCTCTCCTGTTATACTACTTGCAAACACTTGAGAATCAATTTATATAGATAAATAATAACTTCTCACATTTATATTCATTGATTCATTTGAGAAATGCTTTTGAGTGCTTATTAAGAGAGATGATATAGCTTCCTAATTGACATCTCAGAATCTGGACTCAGATTGTCTTGGCTTCCAGTCCTAGCTCTTCAAAGTACTCACTATGTGATTTTTGGGTAAGCTGTTTAATCACTGATACTCAGTTTCCTCATATACAAAAGGGGGATAATAATTATTGTGAAATTTAAGTGATCTCACAAATGTCAAAGTTTCGCCCAGTTCCTGGCTCATAGTAAATACTCAGTAAAAGGTGGCCTCTATGATGATAATAACATGCTGTTATTACTATTGATATTGTTAGTAAATGTAAAATATCACAAGAATGCAAAGCAATTCCTGCCTTTAAAATTCTGAAATCTCATTGGGAAGGAGCTGTGCACTGCTATATTTTTAATGTTATTCAAAAAGTAATTTTTGAGTTCTCATTGGTTGTAGAGAATTATACTACGTAGTATTTGAGTATGTCTTTCAAAAAATACCCCTCAGACCTCAAGGAATACACATATATTAAGTATGTATATTCACAATGGAATAACTTAGTGGTGACAAACTATAGTCATGCTATAAAATTTGTTTTTAGCCTTTATGAAAAAGAAATTGAGTATATCAAATCTCTTGTATCACCAACTTGTAGTATATGAGTAAGTATGGTAGTCTATTCTCAAGAAAATTGAAATATGGTTGGAGAGACAAGGCAAAAAAAAGTAAAAGCAAAAAAAAGGACTTTAATAATAGTTATTGTTTTTTTATTATTCATGCTTATCATTAAACTTTTGGGAAAAAATAAGTGGAAAAGAAAACTAAAAAATACATAATCCTCAGTTACTAATTTTTAATCTCTTATGTGTATTTTGTTGTTATTGTCATAGTTACAATTACAAAAATGGGGCTATGCTAATTTTTGTGTTTGACAATGACAATACAATAACAGACTTTAATATGTTCTGTAAACATCTTTCCACAATTAAATATATGCCTATATTATCATTCTTTAGTGCGAATCTTAATTTGTATAACCAATCACATTATAGGACTTTAACATGTTTCTGGGGTTTTTTGCTCTTATAAACAAAATAGCAATAATCAACGGATAGAAACTTGGAACACGATGTTGTTCACCAGAATCTTAGATAGAGTTTTCACACTACAGTATATGAGAAGTGGTACCTCACGAACATTGTGTGTTGAAGAAAGAGCAGAGAGTCAAGTGTTTGGAAGAATTGTGGAGAAGGGTCCAGAGCTGATCTTAGGAGGATAGTTGGGGTCTGTTTTGTTTGAAAGTAAAGGCAAGGGATTTCATGAAGGGAAAAAGTATGATTTCTTTTTATTTATGAAGTAATGGCTCCCCTAACAATGATGCATGAACATGCAAAGCTTTTTCTTGTGAGAATTGCCATCCAGCTCTGTTGATTTGAGAGTGAGTCTTTTTATGTGTGGCCCATGTTACTAGAAACCTAGGATTATTCTAATTCTTATTTAAGTGAGCTCAAATATCTAACAGAGAGATTTCATCATGAAGTAGCTCATAATTTTCCAGCAGGTATAAGTTCTTCTGGAGTAAGCAGAAATTATTTTTCTCTTTTTGTACCCTTATTTTTACAGATACCTGCATTTTTTCTTTCTTAATGAGGCCAGTGAATTCTTTAAGGTTAATTGGAATCTTAATTTGGAAAGTTTTTAGTTTTTTTCTTTTAAATGAGTCTGGCTCTGCATAATGGAACCGATCCATGTCTTTGCCACTGTGAAAACTTAATAGTTGAAAATTTTTCCAGTGCTCAGAGATAAGTTGGGAAAAGTGTTTATTTGATGCACATCATATGTGGCTACCAAGAGACAGGTATTCCCTGAATATGACTGAGACAATCTGGTAATGCTTCATACTGCAACATAAAAGATCTTTTCTGAGAAATCATTAAAAATGGAATACTACTCAGCAATAAGAAGGAATGAGCTATTGATACACACAGCAATTTGGATGAACTTCAAGAAAATTATGCTGAGTGAAAAGAGCCAGTCTCAGAAGGATCTATGATTTATAATTCCATTTATGTAATATTCATGAAATAACATAATTATAGAGATAGGGAACACATTTGCAGTTACTGAGAGTTAGGGATGAGAGAGGGGATGGGTGTGGATGTAAAGGGAGTCTTGTGGTGATTGTGCAGTTGACTACCTTGATTGTGATGGTGGTTACAGAAGGCTACAACTGTGATAACATTACCTATAGCTATACACACATGCATACACACACACAAATATATGCGTAACTGGTGACGTCCTTATAAGAGCTTGGGGTGGTAGCCATGTCCATTGCTTGATTTTGATACTGTATCATACTTGTAAAATGTAGTACTAATGAGAGAAACTGGAGGAAGTTTATTGTACTTCTCTGTATATTTTTTTGCAACTTCCTGTGAATCTGTTATTATGTCAAAATTAAGTATTTTAAAAAGAAAAACAAACCTTTCCCAAGTGGAAATATCCAGGACTAGGAAGAATAGAGATTACTTATGGGTGGGAGTTCTTCAGAAAGAAAATTATTTTACTGTACTCCTAACCTAAGCAGGCTCAATACTCCTAAGAAGAAAGGGTTTTGTTTTTGTTTTTTTGTTTGTTTGTTTTGTTTTTAAATAAGAATAGTTATCTGAAGCCTCTGAAAGAAATGTGCCATTAGAACTAGCCACCAAATGTTTCTCTAAATGTATGGCCATTCATATTAACATTTTTAAAAAGTAAGCTACAAAGTAGCTACAAAATGAATACTTGGTTTTAGTAGCAGATAGAAGTGTTCAGCATATTTCTAATAGGGAATTCTGGGCCACGCTATTTAGAGACTTACTGGAAGTCCATTTCCCCATAAGAATAATAAAATAGGGTCAAATTCAGTAGCATCATGGGAGGTGGGAAGAGTTTGCCTTATATCATGTATAAGAAGTGGGTCAGACTAGCAGAAACTTCTTTGACTAGGAAGAGTGAAAAGTAAATTCCTGAATTTGAGATTCATTTACATCTTTCATTAATAGGAAACACATGTACAAAAAGGTGTGTGTGTGTGTGTATTGGTGAGATTGGAGTGCTCCTTTTTTATATGGTAGTCTACATACACATATGTATGAAACCATATATAGATATATATGAGCATATTAATATGAGACATAAGTATCATATTATTATACTTAAAAGTCTTATAAAATACTTATATGATTTACTAGGATGTCATATTTCATTATTCCAAGGTTAAAAAATATACATCTAACATCTCTCTCACTATATCATGGAAGTCCAAATAACTGAGTAACTATTGTCCTAAAACATCAGCATCACACGCTACTGTAGTAATAACTGCCTGTATTAGTTATCTATTGCTGAGTAACAAAGTACCATGCACTTAGCATCTTAAAACATCATCTATTTATTGTCTTGCAGTTCTCTAGGTCAGAATTCCAAGTGGGCTTGCTTGGTTCTTCACTTAGGGCTTCATAAGGCAAAGACTTTTATCTGAACGCCCTGGGGAAAAATCTGCTTTCAAACTATTTCAGGTTGTTGGTCAAATTCAGTTCTCTGTGGTTGCAAGACTGAGTTCTCCTTTCCTTGCTGGCTGTCATCCAAGGGGCCACTCTCAGCTCCTAGAGGGCGCCCACATTCCTTGGCACATAACTCCTTCCATATTCTAAGCTAGCAGTGATGTGTCAACTTCTCTTTGTGCTTTGAATCTGACTTTTCCTTCTGCCACCACCTGGAGAAAAATCTGCTTTTAAAGGGGCTTGTGTACAATTGAACTTATTTATAAAACAGAAACAGACTGACAGACATAGAAAACAAATTTATGGTTACCAGGAAGGAAAGGGATGGGAAGGGATAAATTGGGAGTTTGAGATTTGCAGATACTGACTGGTATGTAGAAAATAGATAAACAAGTTCATACTGTATAGCACAGGAAACTATATTCGATATCTTGTAGTAGCTTATAGTGAAAAAAACTAAGAAAACAATTCTATGTATGTTCATGTATGACTGAAACATTATGCTGTATACCAGAAATTGACACAACATTGTAAACTGACTATACTTCAATTAAAAAAAATAAAATAAATGGGCTCATGTTAATAGATTATGCTCACCCAGCTAATCTCCCTATCTGAAAGTCATCTGTGCCATATTGCATAGCATACCCATGGGGGTGATATCTGATATTCACAGGTTCCAGGCATTAGGGAAGGACATCTTTGGGGGCCACTTTTAGAATTCTGCCTGCTACATTGCTGCTTCCAGGTAAAGGACTAGTTTAGATAATTTCTTTGTTTATCTTCTAACTGTGAATTCCTGTCATGGTCAACACGAGCCCAGAAAGGACATAAATTGAAGAGAGAATTTATAATGTTCAAAATTTCTTAAAAATTACATGCCTAGTAGTCTAACAGTTTAGACCAAATAGCCACAATTTGTAAATATCACACACAGTACTAAGAATAGGGCTTGGGTTATGATGTGAGGAAGGAAACAATGCAAAACTTGCATGTGATATACTGTAATGATACTTTCCATTTTACAGACCTTCAAGAGTTTGAGAACTCAACAATATAACTAATGCCTGTTTATACTGATTTGAATTCTCAGTTGCAGTTGATAAAATTCCCAGTGCAAACTGATTTAAGCATGAAATCTGAAAAAGCCCAAGGGAAATGTTAGCTTAGATGCTCAACTGACACGAGTAGACTCCATTTTTCTCAGTTCTGCCTTCCAGATTTATTTTAGTAGCTCACTTACATATACAGGCAGAGAAAGATACAGTTATTTCGATGCCCACAGAGATACAGATCATTATGAGCAATAGTGTGAAGCACGTTCTCTGGAGGCCAGTTCTTCAGCACTGCTCAGGATGGAGCCCCTTATATCATGGCTGTAGTCTGGTCTCCATGCAGGTAGCTTTTTCCCTCTGGTGCAGTTATAGTGTCTGTAAAGCAGCTCAGGAAAGAGCATCAGACAGTGGAAGATTCTGGACTCTGCTGTCCTAATCACTAACTGCTAGAACCTGCTCTTTTGTGACTCTGGGGAAGCCTTAGAGAATTTAGCTTTTCTGCAAAAGAGAGGCAAGAGACATGGAGGAGCCTTTGTACTTGGGAGGGCCCCCTAGGGCTCTGCTAAGTTTGTATTCAATACTTAAACATATAAGTTACGTGAGGACAAAGACTGTCCCATCTTTTCACTCCCGTATACTGAGAGCGTGGAACACAGACATCACAACCTCAAGAACTATTGCTGACTGAATTAACGATTAAAACTAACAACATAAGCATAAGTTCCCCAAGCACTTTAAAGGCAATACTGCTACATAATAATGCCTCCGAATGAGAAGTCTTAAGTATTTTTCAGTCCTTAACTGTATTTCTTTAATGAAATGCTTATGAATTTCCTTGATTAGCTATGCTAATTTGGCATTTATGGTATGGATCAGAATGCATAGTTTTGTTTAGTATCTTTAACATATCATAAATACCTTGAGCAAAGCATAATTGAGATTTTTTTTTCCCTCCTGTTCACGTGAATGCTTATCATATCTTAGTGTTTTACACAGAGGAGTTGCAATTTCTTGATGCTATTGGCCTATCTTTTTAGCTCACAGCTGTTTCCTGGTATAATGTCTGGGATAAAACGGGGGTTAGGATGCTTTCTCGTTTGTTCCATGTTTTTATTTATTTATTTATCTCCTAAAGAATGGCTAACTGATAAAGCCAAGTATGAGATTACCTTGTATTTTAGGACCAAGATCTCTCAGTTCTAGGCCTTAAAGGGTTAACCCCTTAATTATTGATAATTTCACAAATAATAGCAATTTATTGGTACAAACTCCATTTTGTCTTTCAATAGAAAATACGTGGACTTTTTATTGTTAGCAGTTAAAATCAGGTTTGAAATTAGTAGCACATATAAATTCAGCAAATTTTGAGTTCCTTCTGTGTACCGGCACTTTCTATATGTTTTCTTACTTAATCTCATAAAAATTCTTTGAGATAACTTTTATTTCTACCATTTTTTTTTCCTATGAGAAAAATGATACTCAGAGAATTTACTTGATGTTCTAGGATCAACCAGTAACTGGCAGAGCTGTGATCTGAACCTTAAGCTTCAGAAGCTAAATCTATTCTTTCTTTTATAGTAGGGGTTCCCAGACCAGCAGTATCAGCATTTCCTGGGAACTTGCTAGAAGTGCATTTATAGGTCCTGCCCCAGATCTGGGGTGGGAGCAGGGCAGCCATCTGTGTATGTCCTCCAGATAATACAAGCTAAATTCTGAGAACCATTGCACCAACACACAAATGTTCACAATTTGGCCTAGCCAGGTAGATGACAGGGTGAGTTAAATGACTTCCATCTTGGGGAAATATGTTTAATATTTATATAATTTTCAGTTCCAGTTTTTTCTCAAAACATAAGGCTCTATTGTGTCTATTTTTACAGTCTTTTATTTTTAAATTTTTAAATCAAATTTGGGGGCTATTTCACATAACTATATCCCCCTCCTCAAGTAACATTAAAACATTATTTTCAGTGTATTTCTGAAATTTATCATTGCTATGGCTTGATTTACCTTTATTTGATATCTGATAATGTTAAGTTTTTCAACCCTCAGGGGGAGGAGGGGAAGGTATGTGATAAAGTGTTTGCCTGGGTTCAATCCCCAGTACCTCCATTATAACAAATAAACAAATAAAAACCTAATTACCTCCCTGCTTCTTCCCCCCAAAAAAGATAGAAAGTCAACTCAAAAGACTTCCCTACATGGAGAGTGGGTATAACTCAGTGGTAAAGTGCATGCTTAGCATGCACGAGGCCCTGGGTTCAGTCCCCAGTACCTCCATTAAAAATTTTTTTAAAGACTATTTAAATAAACAAACAAAACAAACAAATAAATAAATAATCCTCTAATGTGTAAAGTTCTGTAGACCAAGGACTGTAGCCTATAACCTTCTGGTGCACATTGCCTGTCATAGAGTAGGGGTTTAATGAAGTGATGAATAAGCTAAAACAGTAATTTTGGACATGACTTTTTATTTAGCAGTTTATCATATTCATATTAATGATCACATAACTAAATATCCACAGTAAACACTTATATAATGTTGAGGATGTCAACATTTGACAGTAACTTTTTCAAATTATGAAATTTGAAATTAAGAAAACAATTTACATTATGACATATGAACAATATTCCTTTTGTAAGTCTTAACTTTTTTCACTTTTAGCTTCTAAATATACCTTTTCTTTCTTCCTTCCTTCCATTCTTTTGTTTCTATCAAAAGAGTGACTTCCTTTTAGATATATCCAAAGGAAAGCACTTCCAGCAATAGAATTGTTCCCCAGGACAACTGGTTAGGGCTGAGGATTTGAGTCAGATTTACCATTTGGGTCTTCAACTGTGCTCCACACCTAGAGCACTATTAACCACACAGACACATGACTGAAAGGTGGTGAGCCTGCCAGAAAGGCGAGAAAGTGAAACAGGTCAAACAAAATAATCTTTGGATACTTTCCTCTTCCAAAAATCTGTTATGAAATTCTGAATTGACCTCTAGTGTATTTTACTTGTCAATTGACCCGGAGAATCAGGTCTTCATCTTCGTAACATTCACAGCCCAAACAAATTATTGTAATTACAGACTCTCCTTGAGTCTTGTTCTGTTTTTCAAGGATTTGGCAGGCACTACCAAACACGGAACCTGCACAAAATGTTGAAAATACACCAAGGAATTTTATATATATATATATGTAAATATATATATACATATATATATATTTCAGTTGATTTTAAACATACAGTAATTAATCAAGAAAATAAAATAAGTATGATGCTAAAAAATGAAAAAAATTTAACAAATACACATCACATATCGAAATGCTTAATCCTATGTGTATTTGTATTCATTAACTGGATCAAATTTCTATTTCTGCTCTCTGTTGTTCTAAAAAAACACTAAAAGACTATTGTTTGCTTGAATCTTTAAAACCATGATGAATAGGGGAATAGTGGGAATGGATTACCATCTAGGGAAGATAAAAATTAGAATTAAAGATAATCCTGATAAGGGGAAGAAATTTTCGGATGCAGGCCAGTTCCATTCATTATGAAGATGTGGTAGTTCATAGGGAAAACAAGTTCATAATGAGCACATCTGGCAAGGTAAATTCTAGGACCATCAGAGGGATGAGACTTAAGGAGGCTCTTGGAAATCCCAAAGTTTAGAAACCAAGTTGGATCCCATGTCCTTTTATCATCCTCCCATATCTGCACAATTATCGACCTATCAGGTGTAGTCTGCCCATTTGCCTTAACCCTGGCTCCACTCTGAGTAGAATCCTGCTCTGGATTCAGAGTGTCAAAACCTGAGGAATCATAGGAACTGGTTTAGAACTTGGGTTTTTAAACTTTGTTCCTTAAAGCCTCTGAATTCAAGGACACTGGATATGAGCCTGGAGGGGAGACTAAGCAAGCATTTCCATTCCTCTACTTTGTCAAGAGTAGCTCCACTTTATATTTCGAGCTCCTGCAAAGGGAATGCAGCATAATGCTTAAGAATGTAGATGCTGTGGTCAAATGCTTCAGTCTAAATACTGGCTCAGTACTTACTACTAACATAATCTTGGATAAGTAATTTACCTCTGTCTCTCAGTTTTCCATATCTGTATAATGGTCATCATAGTAGTACTTAACTCTTATTGTTAAAGTAGTGCTTGGCACACAATAAGCATTCAGTAAATAGCTATCTGAACAAAGAGCTCTGCTAAAATGAAACAAACAAACCAAAAAGTAAACCCTTGGAGTCATTAATTTTAAGATAGTTGTAAAAACTAAGGGTTAAGGAGTACAAGGGCCCTAATCCTACTTCCATTATTTCTTTACTAAACTATTTAATACCATGGTCTTTAAAATCATATATATTGACTTTATTTTATATTCTTTGTTTTACTAAAGATTCATAATTCATGTACATTCTGTTTGTGTATTAATATTTTTAATGGTTTAGGTCAGGGGACAGGTGGGGAAGACACCCCCGTAATTTGCTTTTTATAGAACCTGTCACTGAGACATAGGTGGATCAAGGTTTGGCTATGGGTTCTTAAAGATGATAATGATAATCTATTGATGATAATATCTCTGAGTAATGGTCAGAGGAACTAGGATTATATGGAATGAGAAAAGAGAGCAGCGATTTAATAGTGAACATACATTTAAGGACATACACAGAATATGGAAAATAGTTTTTACCTTTCTCAAGTTCAGCACAAATATAGGTATAAGCAAGCATTCAGTTGAAGCATGTTCAACAAATGTCTGTCACTTGCCATCTATTCTGCTACATGCGAGGAGATAAAAGATCAGTCTCAAAGGAATATGTAGTCTGTCAAATGGAATATTGAGTTTCTGTAGAGTAGAACAATTTCAAAACGATTACTTAAAATAAAGTTGATTAATGCCAGAAAGTAAGGAATTGCTTTAAAAATAAAATGGAGTAATGCTGAAAGGGCACAGGAGCCAATCTGAAAAGCTCTCAGTGGCCAAAGCTGGAACAATTTAAGCAAAAAAAAAAAAAAAAAAAGAAAGAAAGAAAGAAAGAAGAAATTAAGCCAAAGAATAAAATAAATATTCATGAGTTTATACTTATAAAAATACATACCCCAATATGTAATTGAATAGGGGGGCGGGCGGTGAGGGAGGAATAATTCTTCCTTACAAGAGAATTCCAATTGTAAATGTAGAAGAGATGAAAGAAATAGAAAATTGACATTAGAATAGCATAGCAATAAATGCTACAGGCAAGGCCCATCAACAGAGGCTAAAATTAGTGGGTGAGGGTTTAAGGTAAAATAGTGTATTTCCAGATAAGTTTTAGGGCCTTAAGTATTTAAATATTTTTTAGTTACAAGGGACAGTATAGTAATTTTACAGTGGAGAAACTTGGCAGACAGCATCTTAACCAAGTGATCAAAATTATCACCAGTAATAGGACATATGAATGTCATGTACCTTCTGAAATGACCTGATGACACAAACTTTCATGGCATTCTTCCCTTAAATCCATTACCTCAGTCTAATTGTGAGAAAGTATCAGACAAACTAAATTGAGGGATATTTTACTGATTAGCTTTATTCAAATGTTTCAGTGTCTTAAAAGGAAATATTGATCAACCATCATAGATTGGAGAAGACTGTGGAGACGTGATGAGTAAATGCAATGTGGTATCTTGGATTGGATCCTAAACTTGGAAAAGGACATTAGTGGGACAACCGATGAAATCCAAAAAAGCCTGTAGTTTAGCTAATAGTATTTCACCAATGCTAATTTCTTAGTTTTCATAATCACATGATGTTTACATAAGATGTTAACATAAAGGATGACCGTGTGAAGGATATACAGGAACTATGTACTATTTTCACAACTCCCGTATAAATCTAAAATTATCTCAGTAAAAAGAGTGAAAAAATAAAGCTGATTCTTTAAAAATTCTGAGATTTCTTAGATATAGTTCTGAAACAAAGCAAAGGGAGAAACTAGAGAGCTACAGAAGCAGCTTTAACCTTGAGATTTTGTAGTTTTCATAATACTTTTTCATGCTCACCTAAAATGTCCTTCAGAAATGTATTTTTTATACCCCTCTTCAGGTTAAAAAAAAAAAAAAGTCTCAGATAACTTTACAGTTAATCTGTATCCATGGATCCACATCCTTGAATTCAAACTACCACGATTGTGTAGTACTTGGTATATGTTTATCGACAAAAATACACATATAAGTGGACCTGCGCAGTTCAAATGCATGTTGTTCAAGGGCCAGTATGTGTATATGAAAGCTGGACAAGGAGACTTTTCGTAATGTAAAGTAGTCGTTAACGAAAACTCCTTTTGCAATATATTTCATAATGACGAGGTAACTTTCTATCTTCATTTAACATATCAGACTACCTAAATCTTTGAAACCTTCAGATAGTAAATTACCATTCCCAACGGGGAGATGGGGAGATAGAATTCCTCAGGATTTGAATATGAAATAGATGTTAAATGACATGAACATGGAAACAAAGTTTTTTTTTCTAATAAATTGTCTAGAATTTCCTTTTCATGAAGGTTTAAGTTCTACCTCTCTACATTTGAAGGAGACCTCTTTGGGCCAGCTTTGTAGCTGGACAATTTTTGTGTCTGAAATTATCGGAGGACATACAGTCTTGTGCGTAAATCATTGCTGCCGCAGTTAGCTCATTTACCACTTCTGCCCTGAAGACAAGACAGAGGAAGCAGCCCCTCCGTAAACAGCTGCGATGGAATTGCTGGAAGGACTCTCTGTCCCTTTTGATAAACAGTCATGGCCTCCCACCTCTGCCAGGTGTGTCTTCTTTCATGAGGATTAGGAGAGAGGCAGGGGCTGCTACCATTCAGATAGAAGATCCTCTAAATTGTAAGAATTGGTTACGCTGGATCTAAAAAGAGGAAAATCATTGTCCTAAGTTACTGCAAGCGGTTTGGGGTTTATTTTATCCTCCTATAAGCTCTTTGAACTCCACTTTGCTAAACTAACTGAAATAAGAAAAAGAAACCTGTCCTTACAACTTCAAACCAACTCTTCTTTTGATGCGAACAAAAAAGTCACCTCTAATTATAGCAAAGGAATTATAAACAAATCTATCCAATCCGTCTGTTGTTTGTGTTCCTGTTGTTTGTATGGTTGTCTCAATTACACCTTCAATTTTTATTTTTGTTTACCCTGTCTCATTATATTTTTCTTTACAGAATTTTTCACTCCTCTGTATGAAGCATAATTGTATTATAGCGGTCTGAAGTGCTAATTTGTTTTTTTTTTCCTCTACTGGAAGATGTATTTCTTCCATAGCCCTCTGACTTTTAAAAGGGAATTCAGTAGAAAACATTAGAGAATATAGTATACAAGACATGAGTTGGTAAATTTAAAATATTCCTTATCACCTGATATGTATGCTTAAAATGTTAACGGAAGCTAATTGTTCGCTTGTTATGACCTATCCTTTTGAAATATGTAGTTTCTAAGTCATTAATCTGAAGCAAATTTCTTGGGAGTTCATTCCTGTTGTGTGACACAACAGGGGCTGGTCAGTGACATGTGACTTGGTAAAAGAATTACCAGAGATAAAGTATGGAAATAGAAAAGGAGTTTATTAGGGGTATGCTGCCCTAGACAGCAGGACAAGAGGTGCCTCTGTGAGCCCTGAGGGCAGATTGTTAAGGTCTTTTATAAAGTCGGTCACAAGGTGCCTGATTAGCTTGTGCACAAGTCTCTGGTTGGCTGTAAGTGAGGTAAGAGGCTTAGGGTCTGTGAAGGGCAGTGGGGTTTGATAAGGTGGGCTGAAACAAGCCAGCCTGAGTTCTCCTGAGATTAGGCATTACCTAGGCCTATTAGTTTGTTAGGGGAAACATGCCCAGTAAATTAGGTACTTTATCTGTTGAGGGATCACAGGCTGACATCTGAGAGCCCAGAAATGGGGGTCATTGGACTTCGAAGGCTGTCACTTGGCCCAATGATTCTGGTTCCTGCTCTATCTGAACTTTGTGAGCCTCTCATTTGTTTGATAATCATATAAAATGCAGGTGATGGACTCAGCAAGTCAAATTTTATATGGATTTTTTAGGGATAGAAACCCCTAAATTAGAAGGCCCACCAAAGTATGGGTCCTTGTCACCCAGCTGTGAAAGAATTTGCACAGCAGAGGCAGAGGGATGAGCCACTTTATTGCTCAGAAGGGGAAACGGAAGGAAGGTGCTCGAGCAGGGAGAAAGAAGGAAAAGCGCTAGAGCAGGGCGCCGTCAACCAAGGTGGCCGGTGGAGACAGCTCTGACCCGGGTCAGGACAATGGTCTTTCACGGGAGGCTTCTACCGTCATGTCCTCCTTCCCGGTGTGATGGAGCCAGTCAGCCTCTGTGCAGGTTTTTCAGTCCTTATGTGGGCTTTTCTGGTTGTTGTCTTAGGAGTCGTCAACTGTCACGGCACTGGTGGTACGTCGTTTAGCATGCAAATACATTCAAGTGAGCATATACTGGGGCTCAAGGTCCACTGGAAGTAGAATCGTCCACCATCTAGGGCGTTGGGTCTAACCAGTTCTGGTTTCTTCTCTGAAGCTGCCACCTGAGACTTAGATAACAGTAACTGGTTTCTTTTCAGGAGCGAGGCAGAGGTATAATCCGGGGGTTGACAGCCTTGGTAACAAAAAAAGAAAGATGCTTTTATTCAGAATGCCTGCAGTCTGGTGGACCCAGCATCCTCCCCCGACCCTTAAAAAAACCATCTCTGAAGATTCTGTTCAGCCATGAAAGTTTTAAAGGAAAATGGAGGAATAATCTCAGTTAATCGCTGAGATAGGTGGTCAGAGTCATTGCCACCCCCAGTGCCTGCAGGCTTGTCCTAATCAACTGCTGGAGCCTGCTCTTCTAGGACTGAGGGAGGCCTGGGAGACTTCAGCTTTTCTATAAAGAAGAGGCAGGGAGTGCAGGACTGGGGTGGGTAGTGACCGCAGAATCCTGCTGGGTATCAGATTCAACCCCACATACCAGATTCTTGGCACAAAGGAGGTTGAGGAAGGGAAGTCTACTCCATGTAAGATGATTCTCTACAGGACTGAGCTTATGTGCAGTGGTATCCTTGTGCCAACTGATTTAAGTAAATGTATCTTACTTAGAAAAATACATTTACAAAATTTCAAATATATTAAAAGTCTCAATACATTTGTAGCATAAGGTCCCATAATTTACTTTGTCCATGATGACATTAAAGAAAAATATAACAACTGTTTTAGAGTTATGGGCTCTACAGTATGAATTTCATTGTCTTTCTAGATTCAGTTTATTATTACAGCAGAGATTTGGGTTCTATCTGTATAAGAGAAATTTTCTTTTAAACTGTATATAATAATGCAATGATGAGTGAAATTAATTTCACAATATCTCTTGCTTTCTTTATAGTAACCAAATTTAATATATGGATTTAATTATGACATCTGGGGATGTCATAATTATTAGTAATAATGTATTATTACACTGACATAGAGGTTTTTGCTCTAAAATTTTTCTTTTCTATAAAAAGTGGTAAAAGTGGCTTTTGCAGGACAAATTTCCAGCATTTTGCTTTTTAAATTCATTTTGTGTTAAGATTATGTTAATGTTATAAAAGCTTTTTAAAAATTGGAGTCATTACAATAAACATTTTAATAAAAGTATGATAATATCTAGAATTAGACTGTACTCATGTTGGGTAAAATATATGTGGAGCTCTTTGATATTAGATATTTTAACATTTTCTAAAGATACATTTTTAAAAGCATAATAATATGGATCTGAGAGATCATTAATGAGGATACAGTTTTAAGTATTTGTCCTTTCAAAAGAAAATATGTTTCTAGTATTTGCCAATTCTTCTGATGTTGAATGATGATAACCTGTTAGTGCCTACCCTTCTACTATATTTCTAAACCTTTCACATAATCCTTATGTGTTCATGATTCAAAATTCTTTAAGGAAGGACTATCCCCTTATCTCCTATATTTTTAAGATTGCCTAAAAGATAAATGAATCTGAAAGTAATTCATCAAAAATTGTAATTTGTAATCCTAACACCTTTTTAAAAGGTACATAACCTTCACTCACACTCCACAGGTCAATATGTCATAATTTTGTTTTACTTAAGCTTATAAAAACTCAGATAAAAATAACTGGGTTTATGTGTGGTTTCCTGTTTTCTAGTCTCAAAGGGGGGAATTTCTAGATTAGTTTTTTTTTCCCTTCCCCTGGGAAATATACAACTCTCTATGTTATGTCCATTAATGTTCAGTAATGAGTTAGTCCTCAAATACCAATAAGATGATGTGGGCTTGATGGAAGTTAAATGTCCCTAAATCCTATGAATTGATCTGCAGGAGCTGTTTTCTGCATGAGTGGTGGATTCACCCAGGCAGACATCCGCAGAGCTGTGGAGGTCGGGGTGATGGAGGAGGAGTGGGCTTGGCGGCACACATGCACTCTATTCCTGACAGTGTCTTGCTTCGGCAAAGGGAAGTGAAGCGCGTATACCATGCTCAGTGGCATTTCCAAATGCAGCTCAGCTGGGGGCCCAGGCTTATTGCATCAATGGCACATACCGGGCAAAAAAGGAAATACATAATTTTGTCAAAGTAGTAGATCACAATCTACCAATCCTTCCCTCCCCCTTCAAAATCATCACCCCCACACACTAATAGCTCTAATAGATACAGACTTTATGCATATTTCAGTCACAGCAGTATTTCTAATGCATATGTGAAAGGGCCCCTAATTTATGTCTACCAACTGCGTGGTGCCCTTCTTTTGGGTAATGTCATCATCCTAATGGTGTTTCTATTATACTCAAAGGTAGCAAATGAGGCTTATTGCAGGAAGGTAATTGATTTTCACTGAGTGAAAATGTAAATAGCCATAAGAAATCCTATGAAAGATAAGCAGTTCAAAATTGCCAGGAAAAAAAGTGATTTGTATACGTGACTTATTGGTCCAAGTATATAAAATGTTTCTTTTTTCAAGTCGATACCACAATAACTGTATTTCATATCATTCTATTTCAAATTGAAGTAAAAATTGAAGAATTTTGATGATCTTGCTTTTACCAGTTTGACTGTGTATTATGAAAATCATCATCTTATATGGAAGGGGGGACTTCCTTTTGTCAGTGTGTCTTTGTAATAGAAACCACGTGAATAAAATTTCTCTTATGGGTGTGTTAAGATGAATAATTCTTTTTTGGACTTCCTAGAGTAAGTAAAGCATAGTATCTGTATCAATAGTGTATGCTTTAAAATATATATAAACCAAAATCTCATTGAAAGTTAGTATAAACATTGGTCCCAGATTCAAGAGAAAGGCAAAGCTCAAAATATGTTTTTTTATTATTATAAAGAAGAATTAAAGCAAAAAGAATATCCGAGGCACTGAATTTGTTTGCTAAAATAATGGCATTTTAAAATGTATAGTAAAGAGCTCATAAAATTATTTTTATTCCCTCCACAAGTGAAATATAGACATCTGTACATTACTATTATAACAAATACTATTTTCATCATCACTACTGTTTTCTGACTCTACAAGATACCTTTTCTGATAAGTGAAGCGTCACTTATCAGAAAAGCAACATTTCAATCACAAAAGTATCCTTTTTCTACTTGAATATTTTGTAATGGTGATTAAGAATTAGACTATACATGTTTTCTACTCCCATACCCTATCTTGCTTATGATTTGAAAAGGACTTATATTTCAGGATTATGAAATATGTAATGAGAATGTTTTTGAACTCTTGTTTTAGAAGGTCACTTGGATTAAAAAGAAAGATATTATTTGTGCTGACCTTTGAGTTGGCAGATAGATTTGATAAATTTTATTTCTGCTGGAGAAAAGGAAGTGGGACAGAAAAAGAATTCAGATTCCTTCCCACTGAAGCAAATTTAGAGGAGCAATTCTTTCCTTTCACTTTTAGCATCGTCAGATGCAAAATCTTTAACATCTGTTTTATTCTTTATAACGTATATGACTAAAGGCAGGCTTGACTTAGCAGTCAGTTCAAACAGGGGGTAAACTGAAAGCATGTTGACTTATTACACAGGCCATGAACAAAATCTGCTCTTTAATATTAATTAGTCCCCAACCAAGCCCTTTAGTTTGTTACAGTTTTAGATTCAGATGGGCAGGACTCCCTAGTGATTCAGAAATTTCATTAATCACTTCCAGAACGTTGTGTGAAAATTCATTTAGTAGAAAACCCAAGCTCAAAATAAAACATTCAACTTTATGGGGAAAACAAAACCTTGTATGTTTATTTCATTAAGTAGAAAACACCAAATAGGTTTATCACAGTGTGACTTTACAGCTTCTGCATTCCAGATTTGCTATTTCATCTAAAAACCTAGGTCTTCATTATGTTCTTTCCGAATTTAACTGTCTGAGATTTATCATGCTGTGAGTAAATAATGAAAACAGGAATGGTTTAAAGGCTACTAAATAATTAGTACACTCAGATATGAAATCGCTGTAAAGATGGTGGGCAGGGCATCAGCCACTCTATTTAGTGTATTTGGTAATTTTGTAAGTGACACCGACAAATATGGGTCTGAATATTTCAAGAAGAAACTTATTCTGCTTCGAATGACCCTGAAACTTGTTAAAACTATAGGACATGTGTAAAATTGGACCAACAGAGAAAGCATTTGAACAATGTAAAAAAGTACCTCTGTTATTAAAACAATCTAATAGTTTTATGCAGTTGTATTTTTAAAAGCTTATTTTGGTTTTATTTTGAGAAGCTTTTAGGAACTGAAAGTTATTTTAACAATTTTTTTCTGTATTGGAAAAGACACCTTTATTATATGTAATTTTACAGTGTCCAAAATCTGAGATAATGAATATTCTATTTTAAAGAATGTATATCATTTTTTATTAGCTTTTGTACAATTCCCTACTTTGGATTGTAAGGGAATATACAATGGCATCTCCCAGATATGCCATTCCAAATCTCGGGTGTAATCATGGGTGCAATTTTCTTTAAGATTGAGATGAGAATACTGTTGGCAGTATGTAACTATAGTTCATCCCAAGTCCTAGAAACTTTAATTCAGGTGCATTGTGGGCACATAAAATTTTAGTTCAATGCTTTTAAGAAGTCATGACATTTTGTCGTTTGACACTAATTTTCAACCCAGCATGCTTTAGCAATGACTGAAATTAGTTCCAAGTGAATTACAGCTAAGCTATTTTCTACCATCTACAAGAACATTTTTATGCCAACTGAGTCAAGAGAGGTTTTTGAAATTTCCTTTAGTACATATTATGGTATGAGGCTCATCAATGTAGACAATCAAGTGTCCTGATTGTACACATCATCGAGATGTCACTGAATTGCTTTCTTGCTAATATTGTTCAACCACAATTATTATTGGTCGGAAGAAACACTACTTGCAATTCTCTGCATTCTTTCCAAATCATCAACAAGTGTTATTTCTGTGGAGACCATGAAAGAGGTATCGATCCATTGGAAATTGGACTAAAACCAGCAACTCATTTCCTTCATGATAACAAAGAATTACCATTAAATGTATCTTCTATCTGCCAAATTAGAAAAAGTGTCCTATTGTGGTGTATACCATAATACAGCCTTTGTGCCCTTAACACATGGTGGAGATTTGAATTTTTATGAGAGCTGGAGGCAGATTATTTAGATAACCTGACTATGAAGAGCTATCATTTGACCATAAGGGTAAGAAGTTTCTAGGCCTTAAATAAAATTAAATCTTAAACAAATGAGGGATAGTTTTCATGGACTAATTTGAATATTGTGAATTTTCAAGTTGTTTCTCTTTGTCTTTAAAAATGAAAGGGATTCATGGTAGATAAAGATTTGATTTACTCCCCACATTTCATAAAGGGTACAAATGATATTGGTCTTGTTGGTATTCATGTAAAAGTAAGTATGTGATGATGGAAAATATAGAAAGTATGCAATCATATTTAAGGTACTGAATTCAAAATATAAGAATCAAAACAATAATGAATTATATGGTTCTACATTGCTGTAGAAAAAATTCAAGGGCAGCTTCATAGAGTTGTGCTTCAAAGATTAAACATAATAAATTATATCAAGTGAATTTAAAAAAATCCTCAAAATGACTTTTTCTTAAGTAATACTTTCCCATCAAGAAATCTCATAATTTGGTGAAAAATTCAACATTTGTACATGAAGATAGTCTTCCTTTAACATTTAAAATCTTCCACCATGTTAATTTACATGCTTTAAAACTATACCGATAAAGTAGTTGAAGTAAATAAATAATAAAAAGCACATCAAAGTAGTTATGACGAGACAGCCAGATGGCAGAGAATTGCAGTACTTGCTGTAATTTTATCAAAATTACTATTGTCATGGCATGTTAGTTTTCATAAGAATTTATACAGTCACTGATCTCATACAGACAAATTAATTTCAGGTTCTCTCATGTGTAGTCACATAACAGCTATACTTGAGCACGCACAAAAGAAAATTAAATAATCATAGTCACATAAACTTGAAAAGCAGCACAATATCTTAAGTTTACTATTCCATAACGTCTTGGGATCAGTGATCATTTCTGTTATGTTAGGCTCAAATTGATCTACAGTTGTACAGCCATTATGTAGTTTCTGCTGTATTTAGTCTTCATTATATAAAGGTACTGTGTCATGCATTCTATTAGTGAAGAATTGTTATTAAGGCAGTAATGTTGTAATTCCTACATTTATGGCCTTTCTTCAAGTTTCATTCTTTTATCTCTTTTTTGTCTAGAAAGATAACAGAGCTTTTTATGATTCCCTTTAAAGATAAATACAGACATGAATTCTCAACAATTAATGAGCTTAATGATATTTGAATTAAGAATGTTTATTATAGGTTTCAAATGTTCTCCTTCCTTTCTTTGTCCTAGAATTATGAAAAGAAAACCTGACACTTTGTGCATTATACATATCTCTGCTGTTCATATCCAACCAACAAGTTTCAATTCTAAAGGTTTCTTCCTAAAGTCATTTAAAATTTTTTTTAATTTATTTTATTTCTTTTCTGTTTTTTTTCTTCTTAAGTTATTTATTTGTATTGTCTCATTTCACAGCCCAAGGTCTTTCTAACATGCCATGTCTCACTAGGTGTCAGATTTGGTGCATAGTTAATACACACTAGGCTTCAGTATCCTCATCTGTAACTTGAATGTTTACCTGCTATTTTTGCTTCATAGATATTGGAGGTTGGGGTGAGAACTTCATTAAATTAAGTTTTAGTTTTTATGAGCTTAAAATTGAAAGGCTAACATTTTCATTAGCCATTTCAATGCTCTCAAACAACTCATTCAAGCAAGTATAAAATATATTACCTGGCAAAGTGATAGCAGTCATAAATGTCTTAGAAAAAGTCTCGTTAAATATTTTAAACCTTTATTCTTTTTTCCATCAAAAACCGCTACATTCAACCTTATACTTTTGCCTCTGAAGAAAAAGAATTGCTTAATTCATTGAATTTTAGTTATCCATGCTCAAGTGCTTTGTGGTCTTCAATGTACATATAGCTTTTATTTCATAATAGTGTTTTCATATTAATAGTAATATATCTTCTAGGAATTTCAAATATGTAAAATTTTATTCTTGAAATACAGATGCTATAGGCCTGTTTTTCTTATGGAAAAAAGTCACTTACTTTATGGGGTTTTAAAATTTGAATTATCACTTAATCTACTGGCTTTCTCTCAGTAGATGAGATGGGAGTTTTAACATCTCTCTCTCTTTTGGGAGAGGTTAAAACAGGATTACCCATGGAAGCAATGTTCCATATGTGTTCTACAATAGCCTTAAATCTTACTGTTTTCTCTAAGATACTGATCATGATAATTCTCAAATGCTTTAGTTGAAATTACTATATACTTAACTATATACTCCATGTTTATACTTGCAATTAAGAAGACTTTGCATATGGTGAAATGCATATTACTAAGTTATATCTTTAAAAATTAAGTGACATGCTAGGAGTTTATGACAAAGAAGTTAATGGAAATGGAGATAAACATATTCAGTACAGCATTGTTAATGCTAAAAAGACTTGGAAATTGACCATAGAGGCATTGCTAAGTAGATTACATTTCATCTATGAAGTTTTATGAAACATTAAGCAACATTTTTTCCAAAGATTTTTTAATAGCATGGAAACTTGCTTATGCTATAATTTTAATTGATAATAATAGAATATAAAACATGTATACATATAATCTAAATATGTAAAAATAATGTAGAAATGATCATTTTAAAAAGACAAGATAAAAACTTACTGTTAAAATGGTTGGGGAAGCTAGGCCTGTGCAGACTCTTCCCTGATTCCTTATCTGTTTTCTGTGTTCTCCTACTATTTTATAATGAAAATGTCATTTTTAAAAATAATATGAGGAAAAAGAATAAATGGAAAAAGGACACACAACATACAAAAATTTAGAATATGACATACAATTTCAACCCCACCCTATAATTATTTTTATTTTTGAATATCATTGTAGTACTTTTTATATTCTAATATTTATTTTTATGTATCTTTATTCTCTAAGATTGTGAGTGTGAGTTCAGGGACTATATCCTTTGTTCCTGACATAGGACCAGTACTTAATAGTTACTTAGTACATTTTTACTGAATGGATATGTGATATTCCATAAGAATACCTGTTTTTATATGGTTGAAATCTATGTGACTACTACTTCTATTTTGCTTTTTTTATACTTACCCTTGCTTCATAATGCTTTTACATGACTTTACATAAACTTAATAATAACAATTTTAATGTTGTTATGGTACCCTAAGGGATTAAAAATCATCCTGGACATGGATATTTAGGTTCTTTTCTACTCTTGTTATTATGGACAAAATTTCAGTGAATATTCTCACCCATTTATCTTTCTGCTTCTTTTAAACTATTTCTTAAGATAAACTCCTAGAACGTTACTCTTTCTTCAAAAGGTGTGATCATCTTTATAATACTTGCTATATTTTGCCCTATTCTATTACTTCCTAGTAATATAACCAAGAATGGGTGAATATATTGATTTCTTTCCCAAATACATCTAAACTGAGCGTTTTAAGTTTAGATATTTTTGTTACATTTAGTGTATTTTTTTTAAAACCTAGGTTACTTTAAATTGCTTTTATTTTATTACAACTTCCCAGGTATCAGTTTTCTAATTGTATTTTTCTTTATGTAAATAGTCAGTTTATATCCTGTGTTCAGTTGGAGTTTTTGAAATTTTAAAAAATATGTTTGAATGCACTAATTATACATTAGAGAAAAACCCTTTGTATGTTATATTTGATGCAAGTAATTTTTTCAATGTACTGCTGTCCTTTAATTCTACTATTTTTCAATATACAAAAGTTAAAAAATTTATACATTCTAATCCACTGATCTTTTCTCATGTTGATTGTTTTGCTGCAGAAAACAAGCAGCATTTTCCAATACAACACAAACAATGACATGCATTGTCAGCCTTGTACGAATATGACTCATTTGTATGTAATCCACTATTATAAAGAATGTAATTATGTGTTCCTAGATTAGGTAGTTAGGCTAATTGTTTTCCTCTTTGAATTTTCTCTTTCTGTGTGTCTCCTCTTTCTTCCTCCCTGTCCTTCCCTTCTGCTCTTACTTTTCTTGCACTTATTAAGTGTCTTCCTCGCTGTTCCCTGCTCCACCATGAGCCTTTGACTGCCCTTGATGAAACTGCAACAGCATCCAATTACCATATTGTACTCCTGTTCATCTCCTACAGGGATCTATTGGTTAAATGCCTAAAAAATCTCAAGCCTTTGTTTTAATCAGAAATCAATTCACACATTATACATATATGCATACGCATGGATATATGTGCGTATTTTAAGGAAAAACAACACAGTTCTAATGATAACTCCTTTGTCCATAATTATAAACTAAGACAGGAACTTGCCTTGCATCTGGACAGCTGGACATGAAACTGAAGGCTAGACTGCCTCCCTGTCATGCAATTACCTCCAGTCTTGGGACCAAGTCTATTGTTATTGATCTTGACCCTTCCTTAAAAATGGAGCCTTTGCTGTGTGGTACTGATGAGCAAATGCTGTTTTTGGATTCTTACACTCTGAGTGACTCAAGGATCCTTGAAAGATTGTTGGGATGGATGATGATTGTTAAAATCTATAAAATTCAGTGTCTGCCTTTTAGAACATCATTCACCTAGTCTTTAATATAGTCACTTCTGAGTCCCGATCATAAGTTCAGCACCAGGCCAAACAAATATGTTTATAAGAAAATATGTTTCCTGCCCTTGATGTACTTACAATCTAGTTTGGTAGACAGAATGTATATATAAGTTGAAAAACTAAAAAATACATTAGATGAACTAGTTACTGGATAAAAAGTGAGACAGTAAGGGTGCAGATTTATATGCTATAGAATTTAACATTAGGGGAGACAGTCTAAAAACAGGGTGGCTTCAGGTAGAGAAAGTTTTACAGGTTGAATTGTGTCCCCAAAAGATATGCAGAAGTCCTAACCCCCAGTATCTGTGAATGTGACTATTTGGAAATAGAGTCAGTGAAAGTGTAATCAAGTTAAGATGAGGTAATAAATACCCAATTAGAGTGGGCTCTAATCCAATATGGCCCATGGCCTTATAAGAGCAGAAGAGGCAGAGACACACAAGGGCTGTAAATGCATGTCAAGGAATGCTAAAGACTGTCAGCAAACCACCAGAAGCTAGGAAGTGACAAGAAAGGATTTTTCCTTACAGGTTTCAGAAGGAGCATCATCCAACTGACACTTTGATTTCAGATTTCCAGCCATTAGAACTAGGAAACAATAAATTTCTGTTGTCTTTAGCCCCTCGGAAGGTGGATATGAGACTGTGCTGTAAAGGAAAGGTGGGACTAGGATCGACCAAAAAGGGGGCTCCATGGTGGGGGGAACCTCATAAGCAAGGGTATGAATAAGTATCTACTAGAGATTGTGAGAAAACTCGAGTGATCGTCTCTGAGACTAGTGCAAGATAAATCAAGCTTATACGGGAGATCCAACTGCCTTTAATAACATCATGAAGAATTGATCCATTTTATTCCCTCACTTACACATTCCATATTAACCAGTAACTTACCACGCACCTCATTAGTAACAGGGATCTATTTTGGCTCCCAACCAGTTATTCAATAGAAAAGGAGGCTGTTGGAAAGCACTTTTTATACTTTCATTTTTATCCTTACCACTGAATTTTTAAAAATTATTTTAAATATGTAGTACATTCACATAGTTCAAAAATAAAGTTCCAAACAGGTGTTTAGTAACAAGTTTCCTATCTACCGCTGCCCCCAACCTTCCCTGTTAGGCCATTCCCCTACCCGCCAAGGAATTACTCGTATTAGTTACTTGTGGATCTTTTCATAGGTTTTTCTTGTTTGCTTGTTTGTTTTAATGCATAAACACAGAGAAACATAAATATATACTTCATTCCCTTTGCAAAAAGTGGTAATATTCCAAAAACTGTACCTTGCTTTTTTTTTTACTTAACAACACTGAAATTTTTCTGCATCGGTACAAAAAATGTGCTCCTTCATTTTTTTGATGCATACTTTTTCTTTATGTGAATGTACCATAATTTAAATTGCTTTCATTTAGGTTATTTCTAAACTTTTGCTTTTAAAATCGATGCTACAATGATTAATCTTGTACTTAGTTCATTGCACACAAGTAGATATATTGGGATACATTTTTTTAAGTAGATGCGATAAGGTATATATGTAATTTTTATAGATATTGCCAAATTGTTCTCAAAAGAGGCCATACAATTTACACGTTTCCCAGCAACATGTGAAAGTGCCTGTGTCATCCACAGCCTTGATAACACAAGATAAACTTTGAACTTTTGCTGTGTGTCAGGGTAAACAAATGGTCTATTGATGTAAATTTAATTTGAAATTTTAAGTGAATTTTATCAATTTTGTATGTTTAAATTAGGTTTCTCTTTCTTTGTCAATATCTTTGCCCATTTTTCTATTGAGATTTTAGTATTTTCTTGACTTGCAAGCTTTTTTTTAATAGATTGGAAAAATTGCCCTTTGTGACTTGAGTTAACAAATATTTTCCTCAGATTATAGTTTTCCTTTGACTTTACTTGTGGTGGGCTTTTTTTCTGTGCAGTTTACGTGTATTCTGTATGAGAATTAGACAGGCTTCTCCTACTTTAAAACTGTGAATGAATCTGAGAGCCATTTTTAAGACGTCATTTAAGGTGATGAAAATGATGACAGAGAATTGACTGAAGATTACTTCCTTATTTTTGAGTTTGGGAGCCTAGGAAATTGGGAGTCTAGAGTTGATCTAATGATAGAGACAAACATCTTATAGTTGTTCTAGGTACTGGTTTTGTTTTTCAAAAAATTTCTAGAGCAGCAGAGTCGAGGAAGCTATGTTTATGAGAACCAAATTATATTGCTTAAGATATCATCACTGAGTGACAGACAGTTTGTTTTGAAATAGTGTTCCAAAGGGTCTGTGAATCTTTCTGGCTTTAGGGGTTGGGAGAATGATAACCAAATGTTTTATTTATTGATGTTACAGATGAAGATTTTATTTCTTATATTTTGATCATTCATTTATTCAACTGACAGTACTTAAATTGAGCACTTACCATTTATCAGATATTGTCAGTGCTGTGGCTCCAGCGATGAGCCAACAGCAACAAGGTTCACATCCTCCCGTAATTTGGTTTGTAGTTGGAGAGTAAAGTATTAACACGCTCACAGGTTATGATATGTCCTATGAAGGAGTTAAAAGGGAAATGGAATCAAGATTAGCTAAAGGGGGAAGTGCTGCTTTGGAGAGCATAGTTAGGAAAGATTTCTTGCGAAGGTAAGATTTGAACTGAGAAATTGTTGATACAACAACAGAGGAGTGGGCAGCGCCCAGTGTTGGATGGTGGGGGTGAAAGTGTGTCTGAGCAGAGAGATTAGCAAAGATCCTAAGGCAGGAGTCTGGTTTATTTTAAAAACAAAAGGTGAAGTTTTGGCAGGAGTAGAAAGGTAGAAAGACCTGAGGACGGAGATCTGGGCTTATAGATCCTGGTAAAGAGTTTGGATTTGATCTGATTTTAAGATCTGATTTGATTTTCATTTTTTAACAGATCACACCATGTATGATATTACACCATGTGAGAAATGATGTAATTTGATTGATTTGACTGTGAAAAAAAATCTGAAGAAAACCTTTTTCTGTTTTGCTACCATTATTGGCAGCTTTAAACATCCCCCCTGTTCCAACCTAGGTACTCTTTATCACATCACCCTGCTTATCTCTTCATAGAATTTATCTCAATCTATAAACATATTATACATGCTATTGTTTTAGTTCTTTAAATTTTTCATCTCAAAAACCTTTTTCTCCACAAACTTTGCCCATCTGTTTGCCCTGCCACACTTTGGCTATCATTGTCAAGTGTTTCCATCTCTGAGAACTCAGTAATAATAATCACAGTAATAATGACAGTAGTACCTATCATTTGTTGAGCTCATTCTGTATATCTGGGTGCTTATACATAAAAACTGCACAACAACTCAGTGAGGCTGTATTGTTGTAAGTTTATAGATGAAGGAACTGAGATTTATACTATACTTTATATGCTAGTCCAGAAATTGATCAAGAGATTCAACTAGTTAGTGTGAAAGTTGAAGATACAGTTCTTCTCCCAGAATATGAAGGCACCAAAGTAGTTCTAGACAACAAGGATTATTTCTTATTTAGAGATGGTGACATTCTTGGAAAATATGTAGACTGAAATGTCACTGTTGAAATGGCATTATGTGAAGCTGCCCATTCCCCTGAAGCTATGAAGTCTTTTCATCATGTAAATAATTTCCACATCTCTCTTTTGTAATAAACTAACAATATTCTGGAAGAGGAACTTCATCTCCAACTTTCACACTAACTGGTTGAATCTCTCTACCCTTTCCTTTAGAGCCTGATCCTTCAGCTACTGCTGTTGCCTGCAGTACTTCTTGAGGTTTTACTGGAAGTGTAACTGTAGGTCTATACAATTTCTAGACTAGAGTATAAAGTCCAAATTCTATAGCATGGATGCAGATTCATCTCCCACTATTTCTCCCACACTCAGCCAGATAGAACAACTTACAGAAAATTAACATGCAAGTAGTTCCCAAACTTCTGTGCATATTAGAATCACTTAGGAGTCCTTTAAACATCTCAAAACCCAGACCCCCTCATACAATTAAATCTGAATATTGGGGGGTGGGACACAGGCATCACTATATTTGAAGTTCCCCAAATGATTTTGGTTGCTGGCAAGTCTGGGCACCACTGACGTATGCCTTGGTGTGGCAAGCCTAGGAGCCTTGGCACATGCTATCCCTCCCACTGTCCGGGTCCACTGAGTGAATTCCTCTATTCTTCATTAAAGACCCAGTTAAAATGCCCATCTCTGAACCTCCTTGATGATACCCACCCCAAACCAAGACACATAGTCAATTTTCAGTTTTCATTTAACATTTTATATGATTCCCCTTCTGTACTCTAGTCATTTATTTATATGTCAGTCTACTCTATATATGATTTTATAGATCTCACTGTATTAAACATTATATAATGAAAAACATAGTGAACACAGTGATTTAGCTCACTTAATGGCAACCTTAAGATCTGAGAATTAATGGACGAAAAATACATTCCTCTCGTGTCACCTGAAGGAAATTTCATACTTTTTCTGACCCCTGCTACTCTCCTTTTCACCATTGACCTGAGGAATATAAAGGAGCCACCATTTATTGAGCACTTCCTGTGTACCACACACGCATTGTCTCTTTTACTCATTATTACCACTCTTTAAAGGAAGTATTATTATTCCCATTTTACAGTTAAAGACACTGAGGCTCATAGAAACTAGATGATCAACACAAGTCTTTCAGCTAAAAAGTGACAGAGATGGAATTAAAATCCAACACCTCTTTCCATTGTGCTTCAACATGTTTTTCTCTCAAAAATATCAATATCTAGATGCAATTTGCCACAGTAAAAGATGTTTAATAACAGAGAGAGCTTTTTTAATGAGTATATCATTTTGGCTTTTGCTTGCATGGCAGATATTTAACAACTTATATGGTCTTGATCAGTTAATGTTCTCAGAATCTGTTTGGTTTTGCTTCTTAATTTCTACCACTAAAGTCTCCAAGCGACCTTTTTACACCCAGTTGGCTTGACCCACCTGGAAACCCATTTGTACTCTAACTTTGACTGCAGCATTGATTGCAACTTAACACAGAAAACCATTTCTCCTGAATACTGACATCACAAAGCATACGACTAAGGATGCCTGCATCCTTCTATCCAAACTGCTTCACCCATATCCTTGAAATAACAATCCTCTTCCCCAAAGATTCTGCAATTACCTCTTAAGTAGGATTCAAGCACACATAAGTCATTTGAGAAGGCAAAACCCATACATATGGCAAGAAAAAGATGGCTCTTACATGGGGCTCAGATGGGCTTGTTGCTATCAGGAAAACATCAGAGGGAGAGAAGATCAAGAGAAAAGGAAAATTAAGCAAGTAACAACATGAGCAGCTGGAGGAAACAGAAGAGCAGCTGATAAGTAGGAGAGAAAGAAAAATGAAGCATTTCAGTGATAACCCATTATTACTGGGAAACAATTTTTAATATGGCTAAAGGGAAGGGAATTTAACTACATTATGGGGAAAAAAAGGAAATGCTGGAATCCTAAATATAGCTAATATAGAATCAAGAAAGGGAGGATGTAAGATGCTTCTTAAACTTTGGAATAATGAATGAAATTTAAATCACAATTGAGAGTCACCTAGAGCATAATTTTCATGTGGAATATTGGAATACTGGTGGGTGGAAGATAAGTAAATATTAATGTCAATCTCCGTTAAAAAAGAGTGCTTGTATAAAACCAAATAGCACCGATTCAACTCCTTACAGTTGTGCTTCCATCTGATAAGTTGATGATCATTAAGGATTGTAGCGAGGGCAGTAATTTTTAAATGTTATTGAATAAAAATGACTGGCATCGTATCAAATAAACAAAGTTAGCAGTAGGCCTTTAAGCTGGTTTTGAGTAAAGTGGTATTTTATTGCTGAGTAAAAAATTATCCTAAACTTACTGGCTGCCTTAGTCTGGGCTGCTGCAATAACGTACCACAAGGTGGATGGCTTATAAACAACAGACATTTATTTCACATAGTTCTGGAGGCTAGAAGTCCAAGATCAGGGTGCCAATAGGATCGAGTGAGGGCCCTCTTTTGGGTCACATACTTCTTTTATCCTCTCATGGTGGAAAAGGTTAGGGAGTTCTGTCCGGCAGCTCTTTTGTTTTTTTCTTTTTAAATAGGGATTTGTGTGATCTCTTTTATAACAGCATTAATCCCATTCATAAAGGCTCCACCCACATGACCTAATCATCTCCCAAAGGCCCCATGTACTAATACCATCACATTGGGGATTGGGATTTCAACATATCAATTTTGAGGGAGGACTCAAACCTTCAAACCGTGTCAGTGGCTTTAAACAACAATTTATGATCTAACACACTTTCTGAGGATCAGGAATCCAGGAGCAGCTTAGCTGTTTGATTCTGTCTCAGAGTCTTTTATGAGGTTGTAGCCAAGCTGTCAGCGAGGGTTTCAGTCATCTGAAGGTCTCAGTAGGACTGGAGGATCTGCTTCCAGGTTTACTCACGTGGCCATTGGCAGTAGACCTCATTTTCTTGCCAGCCTCTCCATAGGTCTGCTTATTATATTTCAGCTGGCTTCCTCCAGGGTGAGTGATGAGAAAGAAAGAAACAGGTAGAGAGAGAACCTAGTGTCTTTTATAACCGAACATTGGAGGTCAAATACCATCACATCAGCTATATTCTATTGGTTACACAGATCAAATGTGGTACTATGAGGGAGGTGTACTAGCCAGCTCAGGCTACCATAACAAAATATCATAAGTGTGGTGACTTAAACAATAGAAATTTATTTTCTCACATTGTGGAGGCTGGAAGTCCAAGTTCAAGGTGCCAGAAAATTCAATTTCTGGTTAAAGTTCTCCTCCTGGCTTGCTGCCTTCTCACTGTGTCCTCACATGGCCTTTCCTCTATGTGCATGTGGAGAGAGAGAGCGAGTGAGTGAGTGAGAGAGAGATCTGGTGTCTCTTCCTCTTCTTATAAGGATACAAGTCCTATTGAATTAGGGCTCTACCTTTATGACCTCATTTAACCTTAGTTATCTCCTTAAAAGTCCTATCTCCAAATACAGTCATGTTGGAGATTAGGGCTTCAGTATACGAATTTTGAGGGGAAACAATTCAGTCCATAACAGGAGGGACTACACAAGGTTGTAAATACCAGGAGGCAGAGATCTTTGGCGCTATCTTAGAGGCTGCCTACCACAAGCCTACTGGGTGATGAGTCTCCTGGACTGTTCGCTGCCCTGATGATTTTCTGTCATTCAAACCAGACTCACCGAAAACCTTTCCCCTTCGGAGTTACCTTTGGGGTTGTTTTGGTATCACTCCTTTTTCAGTCCTGTTGCAGACAAAATGAAAGCACCATTCACACCATTCTATCAGAATGTGAAAATTATAAGTATATTATATAATTACATATATAATTATGGGATGTGTGTGTGTGTGTGTGGTCCCCCTAAATAAATGTCCAATTATGTCTAAATACCAGTGAAAGAGTTGTATACCTTTATTTTTTTATGTACATATATTCATTTTCATATTCTTTTTCATTAAAGGTTATTACAAGATAATGAACATAGTTCCCTGTGCTATACAGAAGAAACTTTTTAAAATCTATTTTTATATATAGTAGCTAACATTTGTAAATCTCAAACTCCCAAATTTATTCCTTCCCACCCCACTTCCCCAGTAACCATAAGATTGCTTACTATGTCTGTGAGTCTGCTTTTGTTTTGTAGATGAGTTTGTGGTGTCCTTTTTTTTTAAATTTTTTTTAGATTTCACATATGAGTGATATTATATGGTATTTTTCTTTCTCTTTCTGGCTTACTTCACTTAGAATGATGATTTCTAGGTCCACCCATGTTGCTGCAAATGGCATTCTTTTATTCTTTTTTATGGCTGAGTAGTATTCCATTGTTAAATATACTACAACTGCTTTATCTAGTCATCTGTGGATGGACATTTAGGTTGCTTCCATGTCTTGGCTATTGTATATAGTGCTGCTATGAACATCAGGGTGCAAATATCTGTATAGTTTTAAAATTGTGCTGGTCTGACACTATTTTCAATAATGTTCTCTTACTTTCTTGTGAATATAATCTATTCTGTATATGAAAGAGCATTGAAAATCTCTAGGCTTTTTATTTTTATTTTTTATGGTAAAATAATTAATATACTTTAAAAAAACAAAATGTTCATGAAGGTATGTATACTTTTAAGTTCTGAACTGCTGACTATTTTCTAAGAAGATAACAGACTTTTACTGAATACATATTACATATGTGTAGACTTGTTTTGGAACAAAAGGGAAAGAATAAAAAGAAATAATCTGTCTTACAGAATTTTCCATTTGATAACAATTTACTGAAATAAAAAATCTTCATTTATAATGATTTTATTCTAGATATTAAATGTCAAGAGTACCAAAGTGCTTATTCTGTCCTTTTTAAATTGAAATATGGTTGATTTACAATATTATATTAGTTTCTGGTGTATTATTCTCTATTTTCAGTACTAAAAATACAATTAGTAAAGAAAGAATGATAAGGTATATGAGACAGATATTCTACAAAAGGACAAAGAGGGAACCAAAGAGCAATACTGGGGAAAGATTTTTTTTTTAATTATTATGAAATATTTCAAACAAGCAGAAAAGGATGCAGAATGATATAATGAACAGCCATTGCTGACTGTCCAGCTTTAATAGACCTGTAACCCTTTGTCATTGTTTGCTATAGATTAACTTTTCAGAAATTAACAAATGACTGCTACATTTGGAGACTCCAGTGTACCATTCCCTGGTCACATTTCCCCTTGCTGTTCTCCAGATAATACCTCTATTCTGAATTACTGTTTACTGTATACCTGCATGTTTTTATATTATTATTCTATTAACAACATATAGTATGGTTTTGCATGTTTTCAATCTTTATATGGATGATCTCATGGTGGACATACTATTTTGTTTCTTGCTTTTAGTGTTTAACATGTTTTTAAGATTTATCTGTGGTTATATATTATCTCTAATTAAATTTGTTTACTATATGACTAGTGAATACAGCACAATTTATTTGTCTTTTCTTCTTTGGCAGACATTTGCTATATTCACCATTATGTTTGGTAATTTGCTTTCTTTGCTCATTATGTTTTTGAGATTTATCCATGATGGTGGATATGAAGGTATCTTTTTAATATTATACTGCATAATATTACTAAGATGTTTACTACTAGTTATAATTACTGCATAATGTCCCAAACAGTGAATATTCCTTGATGTCTTACACTGTGTGAATGCAAGAGCTTCTCTAGGGTATATACATGGAAATGGAGTTACTATGAATAAAGAGTACAAATACTTTCAACTTTATTTGGTTTTATCACATAGCCCTCTAAGGTGATTCTATTTATAGCATAGCGGTGGCATGTTGTCAGACTTGATTTTTGCCAAGCTGATGGATGTAAAGTGGTACCTCATTATTATTAATAACATTATTTGCCCTTTTCTGACTACTAGTGAGGCGAAGCATCTTTTCATATTTATCGGTCATGCTGGTTTCCTTTTCTGTGAATTGCTATCTATATCCTTACTCATTTTCTATTAAGTTGTTTGAATTTTGCTTATTGATTGGCAGTAGTTATTTATGTTTTTTAGGTACTAATAATCCTACCATGCTTCACAATTATTTTTCCCCAAAATTGTTTTTATATCTTTTGTTGAGTGGATTTTTTAAAATCTAATAAGATTTATTAATATTTTATTTCATGGTTTGTGCTAAATATCTTTTAAACATTTAAAACTTTGTCTTACTGTATTTAGGTATTAATCAGACTAGAATAGATTTGTATGTGTGTGTGTGTGTGGATGTGTTTATAATAATGAAGTAGTTTCTTTTTTGTAATTGCAAAATATTCCAGCTACACAGGAAAGTATAAAAGAAATTTTTTTATATGTATTGTTGCAACACAATTTATTGAGTAGTTCAGTCTTCCCGATGAACTTTTTAATATTTCCTCTGTTGTATGTCACATTTCCATACATGCATGCATGTGTTTCTGGACTCTGTTATGTTCCATTGATCTATTTTTTTTGTTTCATAGCTTTTAAATAATAAAACAGAGGTGTAAATATGCATTAGTTTACATAATTCATATATCTCTCCTATATTCTTAATGAAAGCAAAAACATAGAACTAATTGAGGATTATTTTTTAAAATTTATATTCAAAATGTACACCAAGATTCTACTTAATAACAAATTACTGAAACTCTTCCTCTGAGGAGACCAAAACAAAAATGCTTGCTTTCAACACTTCTACTTAATATTATGCTGAAGGTCCAGGCCAGTGCATTAAAGCATTGAAAAGGAAGTACTTAGTATAATAACAGAAAAGGAAAATAACTTGCCTTATTTGCTGATGAAATTTTGTATACAAATAATGAATGATGAATAAAGGTGAATGATTAAACAAACAGAAATTATATTCAGGAAAGTAGCTTTGGGTTAGAGATAGTCTAAGGAATTGCCTGATTATGTATTCATATCTTTTAAAAATTTATACTATTAAATTATTATAGATTGCTTTTCAGAATTTATTGAGATAAAAATATTTAAAGGTTAAACATGAGAAACACTTAAAAATATACTTGATTAAGCATATTTTCCACAACAAAATTGGTTAGGTCAGTTTATCTTTTGTGAGGGACACATTATAAAATGGCCCACAGTGAATCGTGCTCTGTTGAATGCCCTTCCCTTCAGGGTGGCCAAAACCTGGGACTTGCTTCTGAATAATAGAATGTGGCAAAAATGATTAGATGTCACTCTCTTGTTATATAATGTTTTATGAGACTCTGTCTTAGCAGACTATAGTGAGAAAATTTCTTGCTGGCTTTCTATAGGCAAATTGCTATAATGTAAACTACCTATAGGCAGGGAACTGTAGGTGGCATCTGGAAGGACTTTAAGGAGCTGCAAGAAAATGAATCCTGCCAACAAGCTGAGAGAGCTTGGAAGTGGATTCTGCCCCAGTTGAGCCTCCAGATGAAAACAGCCTAGCCAACACCTTGATTGTATTCCAATGAGATTCCAAGAAGACTCAGCCAGGCCACTCCTGGACTCCACACCCAAGGAATCTGTGAGATAATATGTATCAGTGTTGCTTTAAGCTATTAATTTTGCGATAGTTTATTATGTAGTAATAAAAAACTAATGCATCTTTGATGTCACTGATACTTGGAACAGACCTTTAAGATTATTGAAAAAATTTATAAATTTACAGAAGAAACTAAATATCTTAGCTATGAACCATTATACCTTAAATTGTTCTTATTTATTTAAAAATAACAAGTCTTTTTTTGCAGGATAAAGATGGATTTCTGATTTATTTGGACTTGGAATTCTTTTGTATAAATCATTTTTCCTTGAAGATGATAATGCACCTGAAACAGCTAATCTGAAGTCTTATATAGTGTTATATAGTCTTGTTACTGGACATGGATTTTATCTTAACTTCTGAAATCTAGTATTATTGCAATAACAGTCTTTTTATTTCTATATGTCCTGAATAAAGAAGTAATTACTTTTGACATTTCCACCGTTGCTTTTTCCACTCCTGTGCTTTGAGCGCTCATGTGTTAATAGTCCTTCTTTCATTGTGATTCATTTTAGTCCATCACTGAAAATTTGCCATTTAAAACATTTACATTAAGTATGAAATTTGAATTGTTAGTTATTTTATTTAATTTATTTTTACTAATATAAAAATGTTCCCTTGCTCTGACCAGTTAAAAACATGCTCAATCAGTGTTGCCTTTAGGGATGGGGATCATGATTGCAGTTCATGATCATTTCAGTGGAGCTTGTTTTCCACTTGCAAACATCCCAGTCTCCTTGAATCTAAAACCATTGTCTTTGTCAAACTGGCAGTTGGGTTTAATGTCTTTTATGTGTAAAGATAAGTGTTGTGTCTGATACAAAAGAAACCAAAGGTGGAATATCTCTTCCCAAGAAACTGTCACACTTGAGAGAGATAAAAAAGAAACATTTGAATACCTACAGCAGTGCTTTTAACCAAGCCCATTCTGGAGCTCCTGACTCACTCATACCCGCCTGCTCCCTCCCTCTCTTCCATCTGTTAGTGAATTGCAGGAAGCTTCCAATACCCTCCCTCTTTTAGGACTAAATCTACCCTACCGCCTACTCTATTTCTTTTTATCAACCCTTGTAAGATAAACTACTAAGAGCCTTCTGTCTCAGAACTTTCATCTCTTTAATTCTCTGCACTTCCTCCTTGACCAAAGCTTCCCAGACTCCCAAGTTACTCATGAGGAAGCTAAGGCCTAGAGAAGTTAAGAGACTAATGTAACGCAAAGTCTCTATCCCGGCACAACGCTACCCTTCTATGGAGTCTGTCTGTGTTGTGATCTTCAAGATGGATGGGGAGTTGAAGGCCTTGGTGGGATGGTAGGAATAACAGTGAGCCCTAGGGAGCAGAGAGCAGAATCATTTAATAAGAAAACAGTTAGACTGTGGTTTCTAGATATAAATATGTGGTGTTGATCAAAGCTAAAGATAAGGTTTTTTTTAATTTAAATTACTAGAAGAATTTGAGAAAACAGTAATCTGAGAGTGGTCTTTATGTGATCTATCATGAAGGTTTTTTTTTAATTTGATCATTTAGTTTTTATTTATAATCATGAAATTTTGAGCCTAGAATTTTATTACTTTATCATTGATAGTATTGTTAGAGCTAATATTTTTTGAGTCCATACTATGATCCAGCCAAAATATAGTCTGTTACATAGGTAATCTCATTAAATTCTTACTACCACTGTATGAGGTAGACATTGTAATCCCCTTCAGTTTAAACATGAGGAAACTGAGGAATGGAGAGATTAAACAGAATTTTCAGTTATACCTGCTGCTAGTTAAGTGACAGAGCAGGAAACTGGATTGATGTAGTCTGATACTTGAGTCTCTGCTCTGTTCAGTATATCGTTGTAGACACAAGGGCTGGTTCTTGTGACAGAACAGGCCTGGGGACAGGAATTTGGGGAGTCATCAGTCCAGAGATAAGCCATGAGAATATATGTTTTCTATGTGAACCTATAGAGAGGACTGGGGGCTTAGAACTAACCCTTGGAGGCAATTCACAATTAGGAGGAAAGGGAAATATCAAACAAACAAACCAGAAAACAAACTAGCAGCTCTGGTTGGAGAATCAAAAAGATCCAGTTAAATTTAAAAAATTAAATTAAAATAAAAAATTTTAAAACAGAGATCCTGCCCTTGTATAGTATCATCAAGCTAACTGCAGAGAGAGTTTTGAGAAGAATTAAATGATACTCTGTATCGATGACTTGTAGAAACAACAAGGAGAAGGAGAATAGGGGAAAAGCTATTGACTTGATTGATAATGAAGACTTCGGTGATGCCTGAGAGGGTTTTGAGTGTGGGTGGAAAAGGTTTGTAGATGTAGGGTTGACTCGTAACACAGAGAGGTTTGGCAGTGACATGGGTCAAGTGAAAATAAGGACTGGGCAGTAGGCCCAACTATTTCTTTTAAGAAGAGGATCTAATGTGCATGTTGGACAGCAGAGGAGAAAAGATTGAATATATTGGCCAAGGAGGAGATAAATATGAGAGGAAGATCCCTTTTCAGCAGCAGGAGATCGATCACAGTAAAAAATTTAGAGAATGGAGGGAAAGGTTAGCCAGTACGAGACGCTAGAAGTGTGTGGAGGTGGTGAAAAATGTTTCTGTAGGGGTTTATATTATGTATTGCTAGCCACGATCTCAGTGAGCTATAAGATGCGGTTATTGGCTGAGGGCATGATCTGAAGGAGAGAAGACAAGATCTGAAATCCCATACCATTTTCCCCATCCCATCTTTGAGGCATTTGCCACATGTATTTTGCTCCCCTGATAGACTGTAAGTTCTTTGAAGAGAATGGGGTTAATCTTGTTCTTTCATCCTTTATTGCCTAACACAGTGTTCCGCATATAGTATATTTTTGTTAAATTGGGCTGAACTGAAATGAATTGAGTGACCAGGAAGATTTCCTAGAGTAGCAAGAGCTCTGTTGAAGTTGGACTGTGTGAATATGTGGTGTAACAGGTTGGTAGAGCTCTGCGTTTTATTGCAGCTGTGCCGCAGGACCAAGGAAAAGAGCAGAGAAAGTAGAGTGGGCTAGCAAGCAACGCAGAAGGTCTGGGCTGCTCACGGGCTTGTGTTGTGGCTGACCATGTAGTCCAGGTGGTGTGAGGAAGTCGTCATTGCTGGGGGTCGACTAACAACAAGAAACAGTGATGGGTGCTGGTTCGATGAAGCACTCGCTGGAGATAAAGGAAACTATCTCCAATAGAGAAGTAGTCATTGTAGAGGAGCAACACCATGTTTTAGTTAGTTGATTGACCAAAATAAAGATTTGATATATACTATATTATATACAATATATAATAGATATACCAGGTCAACAGGTCAACCTTTTGAATTTTTAATTATGTTGGGGAGAATATAAAATATCTTATATTGCACCATGAGATATCTCAGTTCACTAAGGCAATATATGTTTTAATATTCTTAATTTCTGCATGATGAGTTCAGGGAGAACTGAGTATACATCTATCCATCCAGGTATGCTAACAGTTGTTATAAAACAATGTTATGAAACATATGTTCACTTCTTACTAAAGTGCTCTTCTAATGCTTACACATATTATCTGCCTTAAATCACACAACACCTCAATGAAGTAGATAGGAAACTACACTGAGGTCCAGAGAAGAGAAATTTGCCCATGATTACTGTGCTATTGAGAGGTAACACAGGAATTTGAACCCAGGAAGTATGACCTTAACTGTGTTCTTAATTATTATAGCATATCATCTCCTGGCCAGCCTTTAAATACTGTGTTCCAGTGAAATGCCAAGGACAAGTGAGTCCTTTACTTCAAGCATCTAGACTAGCCTGAGAGAAATTTAACATTCTGTATATTGAACATAAATTTGTATAATGAGAAGGATTAAGACGGATTTGTATACTATTTGACAATATAATCATTGCAGCAAGTTTTGGTTCCATTTGGGTGCAAAAAAAGTGTGTTGTTTCCCTCAACATTTACAAGAGTGGTTCTCATCTATCCCCTCATATGTAATTTAGGACAGAAATTTCTTGCACAATAGGCAGTTGGGTACCTCCTTTTGAATTTTACCAGGAACCCCATCTCAGCATTTCCAAAATTTGTGTTATCATCATTTTCCCCCAAGGCTCCTTCTCTCAGTGAACAGCATCACCAGTCACCAGTTGCCCAAACAGAAGCCTACCCATCACCTGTACTATCGCCTCACTCCCAACACAGTCAATTTCTAGGACACTTTAAATCTATCCACTTCTTGAAAATTTCTCTTGCCTTCAAATTGGTTACCATTCCTTCAGTTTTTAACACATTTTACACGGTATTCTTTCTAAAATACAAATCTTAACCTGTCCTTCCTCTGTTTAACATCTTGAATTCTGCTTCACCTGAGCTGTAAAGGTCCCATGATCCTTCTTGCCTGACTTTTCAATTAACTATGCTTTTTCACCCACGCTCCACATTTCTCATTCTCTCTGACACATTATGCTTGTTCATCCGCGCCTTGCTTATGAAGTCTCCTTACACTAGAATCTTTTCTCTTTGCTTCACTAACTTCTACTTATCCTTAAGGTCTTGGCTTAGATGTCAGCCATGGTATCATTTCTTCCTGTAAGGTTTTCCTGATTCCCTCAGTTCACATTAGATGTCTTTTCTATGTGCATCACACACACACAAAAAGGGGAGACAGTTCATAAGAAAATTAGAGGAATAATTGAAAGACTATTTCGAGCAATAGAAATTGTGGCATAGTTTGAGAGCCAGTTTCTTCTAACTACTTCCCCTAAAGCGAACGGTTGATCTTCTCTGCATAAAGCTTATTCTGAGCCTTGATGGCCAGAAATGAAGCTCCCTGAGTATCTGTTTGGTGTCCTTCCCTCTTCTCCTTTGGGAATGATCATTGTTGTTGGTCTTCTATCCAACAGTTGGGCTCACAGCAGGTTGTATTTGGGTTCTTTTTTGACTTTTGAAAACAGCAGTTGGTTAGAACTTACATGTTTGTTTGATTTATTGTCGCTGTGACATAACATTTAAGTACCTTCCGTGAACCCAATGAAAAACAAAAATATTAGACAAGAATATATTAAAATAATTTAGTTATGTTTTGATAAGAATCATTCAAATTCACATTTATTGACAGCTAATGAGTAAAGCATTTGCATAATTATTTCTGTATTGAATAAAATGTAATTTCCCTCTAAATTATACTATTTGAGGAGGAATTTTTATTTGTATGCCATTTCTGTATCCATTAATATCTAAGAATAAGTCTTTAGGTGGCCTATAAAAATAACTTCTGCCTATATTCTAGCATGAGCTTACATTTGGGAAAGTATTTTTCAGCTAATCTTTGCTTAATAAATTTTGGGAAAGTCTGATTTATCTATGTATTTCTCTCTGTGAAATAAAGACTGCTCATGAATTTAATTTTTTTCTTTTGACACAACATTCACTGGACATAGAGTATTTATACTGTACTATTTAGGAGCCTGGAAATTCATTAGAATCAAGAATAGCCACAGTATCCAAATCGATGAACTGTTGCTGACTCTTTAACATCTCCAAAGGGAAACCAAGCTTATAAAATCTTGCTAACCACCTTGCGTTGAGCTGTCACCTCCAATGTACCTTTGATATACTCGCTCTTTGTTAAAGGGGAAGATGGGAAACAGAAAGTGTATCATTTCATTCACACGGACTTTGTCTGGAAGTGCGGCTGTGATATGATTTCTGTCAGAAACAATCTGCTTGATATTTCTCTGTCTTTGCTTGGGAACACAGAGTGGCCTGTCTGTTTTCTATCCCTGGGTGCTGGGATATGCTGCCTTGTCAAACAGCATTTGTCTTCACTCACTACCTGCTTGTTGAGTGGAGCTCAGCCTCGCCGTGGTGGCAGAGAAAGCCTTAGGCTGCTCAGCATCTGTCTCTTCGTGTAATTAACTACAGCCCTGGATCGGGAGCAAAACAGAGATTTTGTGCTGTGAAAGAGTAATGTGTCTAGACAGGAGTTTCTAAGCAAGGAAAAGGTTTGTTAGTGTTTCTGTTCAAAGAGGAGGACACAGATTTTTTTTTTTTTGCCTCAAAAATGTTTTGAAGACAAAGTGACCATTTGCTTCTAAAGTAAACTTTGAACAACTCACCTAATGTGCCTTAAATACTCCGTTAAAAGCCTTCACTTGGGTATTTTTGCATCAAAATGAATAATGATAATGAACTATAGACCATTGAATTAGATAAGAACTCATGAGTCAACACTGACATAAATAAATGAATAAATGAATAAAAGATGAAAATGGTCTCTTCTTCAGAGTAGAATGCCAACTAGTTAATGTTGAAGGAATGATTAAGTTAGAAAAATCACCATTTCACAATAGTCATGTAGTAATTGATTTGAGCAAGAATCATCCATGGATTCTAATACTAGTAGATGAAAGTTTGATGAGGATCAGGATATATATAGTCTCAAATTTTCTCCTCACAAGTTATAATATATATATATATGTATGTTACAAATACATATACATACAAATTACATATTACATATATATATCTAGGTAAAGGATATATGGCAGCTTTTTGTTTTCTTTTTGTAACTTTTCTGTAAGCTTAATGCAATATCAAAATCAGTAAGTACCAAAAAATAGAATTCACTTGTGCTCTTTTGGTTTTCTTCCCAAGTAATTGGAGCATGGCTCAGACTTGGCTCTTTTTAACATAGTATTAGGAAAAATGCATTATGCTACTCAGAAGCTTCACTCACCAGCTGCCAACAAAGCTTCATTAATGTAACATGTTTCACAATCAAAATCTGCTCTCTCTTGGGAAAAGAGTGACATTCTGAATACTTGCCTCTCACAGAGACCCACTTAGAGACTTGCAATCCAAAAGGTGTTCTCCGTGAAATGCGAATATCTGCATGTGTGGTTCCCTGACACATTTTATAGTACCCTTTGACTCTACAGAAAAGGGCCCTGAAATTTAGAAAATGAATGCTTGTGATTCTTCCTATGCCATTCTTAATAAGCTTGCTTTCAGGAATCAGAAGGCAAAGAATCCTCCCTTCTAAGACCTTATTGTGAAGCCTTAGCAGCCCTGATGATTGCTTAAATGAGAGAAAGAGACTAAATATTATAATAAAGGCTGCAAACAGTATTGAAGACAATTATACTAAACTCTTCCCCGGATATTTTTGGGATTTGTTTAATATAGAGCACTGTGATGCCTGAATGGATGGATTTATAATTTAACTTAAAAGTTGGAATTAAGCAATTCAATGTGTGTCTGAAGGACAACCTGCTGATTAGGTGCCCTGTGTTGCACTTGCCATTGAGGATGGTCCTGACCACTCCTTCACAGCCCGGGCCAACAGGATCTCTTGTTTGAAGCCACTGGCTTTGACATATCTTTTCTTTCTGGTTGGTGACTAATAGAGGTGGGTTGAGTTCCCGCCCAAGGGGTAAATGAGTCAGATTTCAAGTATCAGTCCTGTTTGTAATTTGATGTAGCTCACCAACACTGTGAGATGGTCTCTGGTGTGCTCCCAAGACCTCCTCCAGTAATTATTGAATTAATTGGTATTTGTATTTTGGGGATATATTTTACATTGAAAAACTACTTTGAATTTTATATTTTCTTAGAAATATAAGTTCTCTCCCCTCTACCTTTCCTCTTTCTTTCTTTCTTCCTTCCTTCCTTCCTTCCTTTCCTTCCTTCCTTCCTTCCTCCTTCCTTCCTTCCTCTTTTCTTCTTTCATGATAGAAGAAGTCTGTAGAAGTCATATTGTCCAACTTCTTATTTTAAGAATTAAAAAATTCTTTATTTTAAAGAGTAAGGATTGGGTGCCAGAGATCTCCAGGTTGCCTGGGGACCGTGTTTGTTGGTGGGGCTGGAATCTGGACCAAAGGCTTCAGGTTCTCAGGCTAGTGTTAAAGTTACATGTTGGCACTCTCATAACAACCAAGAATCTATTCAACTTCTTGAAAATTCTTGGAAAACAAAAGCATACTAATTTTTAGGTAGAATATCTGATGAAAATAGCTTTTGAAACTTTTGGTTTTGAAATAATTTTAGATTTGCAGAAGATTGTAAGGATAGTACAGAGTCTCTGTATCCCTCTCCCTCAGCTTCCCCTAACGCTGACCGTGGTGCATTCATCAAAACTAAGAAATTGTTATCGGTACAACAGTATTAACTAAAATAGACTTTGTTCAGGTTTCCCTAGTTTTTCTACTAATGTCCTTTTTTTCAATTACTGGATCCAATCCAAGATACCACATCACCTCTAGTCGTGTCTCCTTAGTCTCCTCAATTTCTCAATATTTCCTTGTTTCTCACAACCTTGACCCTTCTTAATAGTGGTCAAGTATCTTGTAGAATGTTCCTCAGTTGGGGCTTCACTGAGGTTTTCTTTTGATTGGACCGAAGTTACACATTTTGGGGGAAAATATCACGGAAATGATTTGCCCTTTTCATTGCTTTATATCAGGGTGTGCATGATATCAATATTACTTATTACTGGTGTTGTTGACCTTGATAACTTGGTTAAGATGGTGTCTGCCAGGTTTCTCCACTGTACAGCTCCTGTTTTTCCCTTCTCATACACTATTTGTTAGAAGCCAGTAGTTCAGCCTACATTAAAAGGAAGGGGAATTAAGCTCTATTTCTTGGTGAGAGGAGAATTAAAAAGCTTGCAGACATGGTTAAGACACCACAATAAGTAACAACTAGTTGAGGGGAAATACCTTCTGGCTATGCAAATACCAAGTTTCTCCTAAGTTTTGCTCACCAATTTAGTATTTTTCAGTGGATCTTGCCTATTGCAATTATTACTGTGATGTTCTAATAAGGCTTCTTTTTTAATCGTTATTTTTTTACATTTATTAATTAGAAATTCTTTTATAAGGAAGATTAACCATTCTCCCCCATTTACTTATTTATTCAGCCTCTTAATTATATTTATATGGGGCCATGTATGTTAATTTTATTCTTCAGGTAACAGTTCAAAACTATCATTTATTTTTCAAATTGTTCATGTTAGCCATTGTGAACTCTTTCAGTTTGCCCCCTGTGTTCTTTTGACATATACCATACTTTTTATCCCCCCTCCTTCTGAACTCTTTCTTACTTTCTGACAGTACAAGATGCTCCAGGATCATCTTGTGTGTCCCCTGCCTCAACCAAGACTCAGCTATTTTTTTGGGAGAAAGCTGTTTAGAAACCAAGGTCTGGGTGCTAAGTGTGCTTATTGCTTTTGGGTTGTATTTTCCCTAGGCCCTCTCAGCAGACAGCCACAGGAAATATATGTATATATACTATCTTTGTAAACATATGCATTTATATTTATTCCTATATCTATGTATCTATATATATGGTAAAATAAACATGAGTTTATAATGTTCTGTTTGATTCTGATCCAACACTACAGGGTTCATTCTAACATTCCCATCTTGGTTATTTGAAACTTTTTTCTTTGACAGTAAGAAACCTGGTTCCTATCATGTATAATATATTTTCTCATTTGTTCAACTTTAATATACATGTAAGAGTGTTAGGATTGATAAATTTTACTATGTGAAATGAATTTAATAAGTAGAGTGCAGCGTTTGTGTGCATTTCGTTTTGTCATTAGCCTTCCAATATCTAGACAAACACTTGTTTCCCACAGTTCTTTAGGTCAGTTACTTTCTTCCCCACCCCTTCAGTGAGGTTACATTTGTAATATGGTTAGGTTGAGTTACTTTAGTCTGTATTACATCCTGATTCCTCCCAAACCCTGGTTGGTTTCATTTTGTCTGTTTTGTTTTTTAATTTGCAAAAAGTGATTCTTTCTGGTGTAAGTTTTATGGGTTTTGACAAATGCATAGAATCATGTACTCACCACCACAGTACCATTAAGAATCAAATAGTAATCATTAGTAATCAATCCCTCCCCTCAACCTCATTCCCAGGCAACTACCAATCACTTTTCTGTCCTAACAGCTTTGCCTTTTCCATAATGTCATATAAATGCAATCATAGAATAGATAGCCTTTTAGGTTTGGCTTTTTTTTCACGTAGCAAAATGCATTAAAGATTCACCCATGTTGCTTCATGTATCAACAGTTTGTTCCTTTATAGCCACATGTAAATCAAAGTGGTTAGAACACACCCTCACAGCATACATAAAATAAACTGAAAATGGCTTAAAGACTTAAGACATGACACCATAAAACATAAAACTCCTAGAAGAGAACATAGGCAAAGCATTCTCTGACATAAACTGTAGCAGTGTTTTCTTAGGTCAGTCTTCCAAGGCAATAGAAATAAAAGCAAAAATAAACAAATGGGGTGTAATCAGACTTACAAGATTTTGCACAGCAAAGGAAACCATAAACAAAATGAAAAGACAATCTATGGAATGGGAGAAAATATTTGCAAACAATGCATCACACAAGGGCTTAATTTCCAAAATATACAAACAGCTCATACAACTCAATAACAACAAAAAACCAATCAAAATGGGCAGAAGACCAAAATAAACATTTCTCCAAAGAAGACATACAGATAGTCAATAGGCACATGAAAAGATGATCAATACCGCTAATTATTAGAGAAATGCAAGTCAAAACTGCAATGAGGTATCACCTCACACTGGTCAGAATGGCCAATATTCAAAAATCTACAAATAAATGGAGAGTGTGGACAAAAGGGAACCCTTCTACACTGTTGGTGGGAATGTAAATTAGTGCAGCCACTATGGAGAATAGTACGGAGTTTCCTTAAAATACTAAAAATAGAATTGCCTTATAATCCAGCAATCTCACTCCTGGGCACGTATTTGGAGAAAAAAAAGATACATACACCCCAATGTTCATAGCAGCACTGCTTACAATAGCCAAGACATGGAAGCAACCTAAATGTCCATCGACAGATGACTGAATAAAGATGTACAATGGAATACTACTCAGCCATAAAAAAGAAATGAAATAATGCCATTTGCAGCAACATAAATGGATCTAGACATTATCATGCTAAGTGAAGTAAGTCAGAAAGAGAAAGGCAAGCACCTTATGATATCACTTATATGTGGAATCTAAAACATGATGTAAATGAATTTATTTACAAAAAAAGAAGAGACTCACAGACAGAAAACAAACTTGTGGTTGATTACCTAAAGGGGAAAGTTGGTTGGGAAGGGGTAAAGTAGGAGTTTGGGATTAGCAGAAACAAACTACTACATATAAAATAGATGAACAACAAGGTCTTACTGTATAGAACTATATTCAATATCGTATAATAAACTGTAATGGAAAAGGATGTGAAAATAATATATAAAAATATATATAAATAACTGAATCACTTTGCTATACAACAGAAACTAACACAGCATCATAAATCAACTATACTTCAGTTAAAAAATTTGTTCCTTCATATTGCTAAGTAGCATTTCTTTGTATGGATATACCAGAATGTATGTAATCACCTGTTGAAAGACATCTTGGTTGTTTCTAGGTTTTGGTGATTATGAATAAAACTACTATACACATTTCCATACACATTTTTGTGTGAACATAAATTTTCTATTCACTTGGGAAAGTACCTAGCAGTGTGATTGTTGGGTCATATGTTAAGTGTGTATTTATAAATATTTGCCAGACTGTTTTCCAGAGTAGCTATACCATTTTGCATTCCCATCAAAAATCAAAGAGTGTTCCTGTTGCTCTTAATCCCCACCAGCACTTGGCATTGCAATGGCTTTTTGTTTGTTTGTTCTGCTCTGTTCTGATTAAGCCATTCTAGTAAGTGTGTAATGGTATTTCATTAGGGTTTTAATTTGTATTTCCTTAATGATTAATGGTGTTATGCCATGTTTCCTGTGCTTCTCTGCCATCTACATGTCTTCTGTGGGTGAGGTATCTGTTCAGATCATTTGTCCTTTAAAAACTGGGTTGTTTCTTTTCTTATGGTTGAGTTTTAAGATATATATATATATATATATTGAGAGAGAGAGAGAGAGAGAGACTGTATATAGTCTATGTACAAGGACTTTACCAAATTTATGATTTACAAATATTTTCTCCAGATTTGTGTCTTCACTTCTCATTTTCTCGACAGTGTTTTCACACAGCAAATGTGTTAAAATTTGTTAACATCTAACATATAATTTTTTTCTTTTATGGGATGTGCCTTTGGTGATGTATCTAAAAACTTATGGCCAATTCCTTTTTTTTCCCCTAGATACTTTAAGAGTTTTACATTTCACCTTTGGTCTATGATCCAGTTTGAGTTAATTTTTTTATTAGGTGTGATGTATTAATTAAGGTCCTTTTTGTTTTGTTTTGCTTCATATAGAAGCCCAGTTATTCCAGCACCATTTGTTGAAAGATTATGCTTTCTTCATTGAATTGCCTTTCTACCTGTGTCAAAACTCAGTTGACAATGTTTGTGTGGGATTATTTTTGGTCTCTCTATTCTGTTTCATTGATTCATATTTCTGTCTTTTCATTAGTATCATATTATGTTGCTTATATAGTGCTATAGTAAGACTTTGAAATTGGGTAGTGTGTGTCCTCCAACATTGTTCTTTTTCAGAATTGTTTTGGATATCCTAGTTCCCTTGACTTTTCATAGAAGTTTCAGAATGAGCTTATCAAAATCTACAGAAAAGCTTGCTGTGATTTTTATTTGGATTACATTAATCTGTAACTCAAATTGTAAAAATTGACATTTAACATCTTAAAAATATTGTTTTTAACTTTATGAATATGGTGTATCGCTCCATTTATTTATACATTTGATTTTTTTATCAGTGTTTTGTAACTTTCAACATACAGATACTGTACACATTTATAAAAGATTTATACATGAATATTTTATATGAATATTTTATGTAATTGAAGATGTGTCATTTTAAAATTTAATTTCAAATCCCAGTTGTTAATTGCTGGTGTATAGGAATGTGGTTGATTTTCATACATTGATCTTTGTCCTACAACTGTTAAACTCTCTTATTCTAGGAGCTTTGATGTTGATTCTTTGGGGTTTTCTACATAGACAATCATGTTACCTATGAATCAAGACTATTTTATTTATTCTTTTCCAATTTGTATGCCTTTTATTTCTTCTTCCCCCTCTCAGTGCACTGACTGGGACTTTCAGTACTTTGCTGAATAGGAACAGTAAGAGATTTTTGCCTTAATATTGATTTTAGGGGGAAATTATTCAGTCTCTTACTATTGAGTATGATATTAACAGCAGATTTTTTTGTAGATGACCTTATTAGGGTAAAGACATTTCCTTCTGTTCCAGCTTTGCTATGAATTTTTATCATGAAGGCATTTAGAATTTTGTTGAATTTTTTTCTGCATCTATAGGGAGGATCATATATTTCTTTTTTAGTTAATATGGCAAATTACATTGACTGGTTTTCAAATGGTGAACAGGTCTTGAATTCCTATGATGAATTTCACTTGGTTATGTGCTGTTTCATCCTTTTTTAATTTTGCTGGATCTGATTTGATAATATTCTGTTGAGGAATTTCTGCCCCTATGACCATGGGGAATAATGGTCTGTAGTTTCTCTTTTGGATAGATTTTTGTTTGAGTTTGGTATTAGGATAATGTTGGCCTCATAAAATGAGCTAGGAAATATTCTTTTCTACATTCTGGAAAAGATTGTAAGGCATTCATAGTATTATTTCTTCCTGAAATGTTTGGAAGAATTCAGTGTATTTTGGAAAAGTAATTTTATGTAATTTCTTTACATGGGATTCCATTTTAATTTTTAATTAAAGCTTAGTTAGTATTCAGAAAAGTTAAACCTACTCTGTGGCTGAAAAATCAAAATTAACTTAGCTACTTTAGAATCTGGAAACTGAGTTGAGTTCACCATGATTTGTGCATTATACTGTGGGATGAAATTCAGTGGTTGTCTTCCTAGAATATAACACATAAAAATAAATTTTCTCTAATTTTATTTCAGAGTCTTTATATCAAGACTAATATTTAATATTGACAATGAGGAACTAGTAACTTTCCCTGAAATATTACACACTGTATTGCAAAATACCTGGAATCAAATGTCCAACTTTCGGATTTTTTGGTTTTTCAGTCTTCTTTGTGATGAAAAATGTCAGTCTTTCTTCAGCTTTGTGTCTCTCAGTACCATCATAGCCTCCCCATGCATCTGACAGTGTACCCCGAGGTCTGCTTGAGGTATGACTCAGCAAATCACCATGGTGATGGGAACAAGGGCCAGGCCAAGGAGGCATCAATTGTAACTGGGTAATAAGAGGGCTTTCTTTCTCCAAGCATGCTGCAGCCTGCTTTGGAGACCTGTCTTGAACAACTTGAGTCTGAAAAGTCGGATTGGTATCCATCTTTGGTAGGGCTGCCTCAGTGAACCTGGGTTTAAAGGATTCTTTGCAGATCAGATCTTCTACTTAGCTGCAGAGAGATTATCCTGTTGAGCATCTGGTCTTTGTTTTATCTTCAGTCCTTATTTCTTCACCACAAGGGGTTAACCTTTAGCCGGACTGGCACCATTTCAGGGCATTTAGGATTTTAAGTTCAACATATGGATAAGTTTCAATTAAAAATATAGTAGAACATTTAAGAAAATGACTTGATGTTCCTCATTTTATAGTTAACATATATTGAAATGAGATCTTACAGAAACAAGCATAATTTTATTTATGTCTTTCATATGGTAACCTTAAGAGAGAGCATTTTGTATCTTTATTCATTTGTGTAATATTTCTTTCTTAGAAAACTTGAGTCAGGAACCAGATCCCTTTCATATTTGTTTCCCCAGCAACAGTGTACAGCACATAACAGGGGCCAAGTGATGCTTGTTGAATGAATAATAAACATCTAGATAAAGTATATGGTTTTCCCTCTTCTTGTTTTATCCTTAATTTCCATTCTCAGTAAGTTTAAGTTTTCCCCCAAAATGTTATATGGAACTGTTTTCTTTTTCTAACGTGCTTGCTATGGATATCGGAGAGAATACTATTTACTACCCATTTTATTTAGAAAAAATTTACTTGTGTGTTTATTGGTAAAATATTTCCTAAATAAACCTCTTTTGGTGTCATGCATACCAGATACCTCCAGAGTCTGTTTTTTTGTTTGTTTGTTTTTTGTTTTTCAAGCTGGAGAAGACAAGACAATGAGAAGAAAGAAAGAAGAGATCAGGTGTGCAGGTTTGTACACCTGGTTTGTGTTGGGTTTAGAGTGACAACAGATCTTAGTGGCATGATGGGCCCTAAATGAGTATCTCATCTAAAGCTTCCTAATTCAGGCCATCCTGACCCAGCAGCCACTGATTTTTTCCTTCGCATTAGACTTGAGAGCCTTACTGATTTTCACCAGCAATACAATTCAGTGTTTAGAGTCAGACATCTAGCATCCTGACATTTTGCTTATTGAGAGTGTCCACCAAGCCCAGTAACCTTGCATTGGACCCGTTTGCCTCTGTGTTGGTTCCTTTCTGCAGCCACACTTACTCCCAGGTGTCATGCCTCCCTCCTCCTTTCATGCTGCTCCCTCCTGTCTGCCCTGAAGGTCCTGGGCTCTCATTACAGCCCGCACCTGCTGCTTCAGGCCGGCCTCCTCATGGTGGATACCAGGGATGTCCCTCAGCCCTCCCTCCGCAAGCCATTTGTCAACTGCCGCACTCCCTGGCAGCACCTATTTTTATGCCAGCAATATTACAGCTTTCTCACATCAGCTTCTCTTTGTAACTCTCACTTAAGTGTGGCTGTATTATCCTAGGAAGCTTCCCACCCCAGAATTATTTTGGAATGGCATAATTTCAAGTCTACTGGCCTGGAAAATGTCACAAGAATGAGGAGTTCTCACCCATGTTACTTGCTCGAACATAACTTTGCTTCACTGCACTTGTGTGATTAGCGTTAGTGAAACTGTCTATTTGTGGCATGTCTTTACTAAATAACTCTTTAAATACAATTCCACTATGTAAATAGCTTAATACAGTTAATAAGAAGAAAATAAACATAGAATTGTATTATAAAAATACATGTGCTTTATTATTAGTGGAATCCAAATGTTCTCAAACCTTGTTAGCTTCGGGTACAAATAAGGTCACACTGCAAATGACCACATTTCCTGGCAAACAGCCTTGCCTGCTAACTGGAGCACCTTAGCCCTTCTTGCTTTTCTTTCCTATGTCTCCTTGGTTATTCCTGAGCATATCCACAGTGCTTTATATATATTTATGGGTAGTCCTCTTGTCTCTCATACTCTTTGGCTATAGCTTCCTTGTTGAGAACATATACCGCCAAAGAAGGATCTTACCTGTACTACAGGTGCGTCCTTGACCACATGGCTTCACTGCTCCTGGGAGCATCTTCCAGTGCATCTCAACACTACAAATACCTTAAGATGCCAAAAAGTGCTGTGCCCCCTTCAGTCTGCATAGTGATGACACTAGGTTATGCTCCTTGGAAAGCATGCATTTAAATGAGATCTTACAGACGTAAGAATGATTTTATTTTTGTCTCTCATAAAACACCTAAGGCATCTTACATTACACACACATATTTGACTGCATACATAGGTTCTGCTATAGTTGACAACCCAGCTCTGGGATGCCCTTTGTCAGTAAGATTCTGAAGCAATATTAATGGTGCTTTGTATTTTTACAACATCTCTTGAGACAACATCTCCTTCACGTCAACAATTTCTTTCTTGGCAGGCTTTGGAGCTGCCTGGGTTAGTTTGGATTCTCTCGTTTCTTTGAGTGTATGAGTGCTCAATTCTGGAACAGTGTTCACTCACATTAAATATTGAAAAATAACTGCTTTTTCTGTGCCATGTGACATAGCTCTTCCAGTTGACATTTCTTTGTTCTTATGTGATCTTTCAAAGCATTTGACACCTTTAACCTCATACTTCCTACTTGTGAAACACTTTCATCTCTTGACCTCTCTCCTACCACGTTGAACGCTCCTTTTCAGTCTCTTTAACTGTCTGCTCTTTTTGCTTTTGTTCTAGCTCTTAACATTGAGTGCCACAGGGCTCTGTCCTCTGACCTCTTCTCTTCTACCTCTGTACTCCGTGGATGGTCTCATCTGCTCCCGAGGCTTGAAATGCCATCAAGATTCCAGCGATTCCCAAATCCATAGCTCCAGTCCCAACCTCTGCAGGCTCATAGATCCAATTTCATACAACAGACATTTCCGTTTGGAGGTGTAACTGGAATCTCAGACTGAACATACCCCAATTAGAGAGGTTATTTTCCTTTCTCAGACTTGCCCCTCTTCCAGTCCTCTCCATCTGTCCTCAGGCCAGACACCTGGGCATCTCTTCACTTCGTTTTCCATCACCAGCCCCATCTCAATACCTCATGCATCCTCAAGTTCAACTGATGAAGCTTTCATTTATTTCCATGCCTAGATCTAGAGTCTGTCCATTTATTTTGATTTCTCTTAGTCCTGGTTGCCATCATCTGTTCTATAGCAGCTGATTCCTACCTGCTCTTTCTGCTTGTTTTTGCCCCACTACCATCCATTCTCCATTAGCAACCAGAGTCATTCATTTTTAAATGAACATTATATGTCACTCTCATCCTTAACACTCTCCATCATGTTTAGAATAAAATCTCAGCTTACTATCTTGGCCCACCAAACACTACAAAGTCTGGCTCCTGCCCACCTCTGTGACTGCTGTCCCCACCCAACTCTGCTCCAGCCTACTAGCTCTCCTCCTGTTCCTGGAACATAATAAGCTTTTTTCCATCTAGTGCTATTGCTCCAGCTGTTCCTCTGGCCCCAAATACTCTTCCCATGAGCTTTACATGGCTCTTTCTGTCTTGCCATTCAAATCTCAGCTTAAATGTAGCCTCCTAAGAGAAGTCTTCCCTGATAGCCCCACATAAATTAGTTACACAATCACTCTCTATCATGATAACGTATTTTAATTTTCTGCATAACACTTACCATTTTCAGACCTTCTTTATTTGTTTGTTGTTTATAAGCTCCCTGAGAGCAGTAAACTTGTCTGTCCTGTTCATGGCTATATCCCAAGTACTCAGAGCAGTACTATAGACACTCAAGAAATACTTATTTGAAAAAAAAAAAAAGAGAAATGTTTATTTGAATGACTGAATTTCATTTATGATTTTCTCTATACAATTATATATATATATACATATATATTTAGAGAAATATATGCATATATATGCATCTCTTTTTTTTTAATACAGTAGGAGTTATTTTTGGTAGTTACTTCATAAAGAATACCATTCTTTTGAATGGTATTTTTCAGTACAGTGAGTTCCAGTTATGAGCAGAGCTGTTTTTATTCTTATGTGTATTTTGAATGCTTAAATGGATCAGTTTTTTCCCTTCCTGAAAAAGAGACTACTGATTGTCTGCCCAAACTCCATTCTTTGCTCTTCTTTCATTATTAAAGGTAGAAATGTATCTAGTTCAAATACTAAATACCCTAGTCTCCACTGCAGATACAGGTGTCCCCTCCTATAAAAAGTGGAAGTCATTAGGTGAAGTTATTGGATAACAAATTTAAAAGGTTTTGACTGAGGTATTAAGCAGATACCTTTTTACTCTTACCTTTTTCTTCTTGCTGCTTGGAAAATGGCCATGATGACTAGAGCTATAGCAACCATTGTGTGATCATGAGACAACCACAAGGAAAAGATACAAGAATAGCAGAGAGAAAGGAAGGTAAAGTCTAGATTTCTAATGACTTAATAACTTTCACATCAATTAGACTGCTAATTTCTTGATTTATGAATAAAAGAAAAATAAATTACTATCTAAAATAAACTATTATATATATTAATCCACTATTATTTGAGTTTTCTGCCATATGGCTGAGCCTGATAATAATTTCTCTCTGCAAGTAAAAATATGCCATCCTTTGAAATTTGAGTCTATTAGAAAATCAATTTTAGTAAATTATTTCATAAATTGTTCTGTTTGTTAATTTTACGTAACTTATTCAATTTGGGAATTTATTTCTATAAATGTTGTTTTCCATGTTCTCATTTATGAGAGATCCTGTGGCTTAATGAGGAGGATGCGGTCTTTGGAGTCAAATGATCATGGTCATTTGAAACTTAGCCTTGTCACTTATGTGATCTCTGGCAAGTTTCTTAATTTGTCTGAACCTCACTTCCCCATATCATTAATACTCCATACAATTTTACAAGAATAAAGTGAAGTGAGAGAAACATTCTATCTCTTGTTTGAGATTGCGCTTCTATACAGATGTCTACATGTGTAAAAAGTCATTGACTATACATTTAAGGTTTACAACTTACTTTATGTAAGTTATGTTTTAATTTTAAACAACTGGCAAAAACAGGCATTCCATAAATGGAAAAAGAGAAACCCACAAAATATAATATTTCAATATGATTATCTTATTTCTATAATAAAAAGATAATCATTCTAGGGGGTATTTACAGGTATTTTAATTTTTAAATTCAGAAACTGAGATGAATGCATTCTGCCAGAAGTGTTCACATGTAATATGACACACTGAAGTTTCCTTTACTAATTTCTGACTCTCCTACAGTTCTTTACCCTAAGATCTATAAGATTCACAATTATTGCCAAGATGTATTGTGATTTTTTTCCCTGTGCTGAAGTTTTAAGGTTTGAGAAGCAGAATCCAAAAATTGTGCTTTTCATTAAAATTAGGGAATCAGTGTCCCCTTCCTTGGAATGGTTACCAAGGAATGATTGTTCAGATGGAAGGAGGGGTCATCTGATTTCTGTAAAAAAGACGGTGGCCAAGATTAAATGTGTGGGCTGTGAGACTCTGTTTCCAGGAGCACTGAATTCCCGCTCTGCTCCTCATAGGACCAACTTTATTTCTTCCCTAAGTTTGTGAGTTACCATCCCTAAAGACTTTCTCCTTCTCCAGTCCCTTGTCCCATTGTCCCCAAATGTACTCCATCAATGCATGTGCAAGCAGCTCCCCCTGTCATTTGGGAGGTGCCAGTTTACTTCTGTGAGAGACAAGCTGGTTTTCACATTACACTGGCAACTATCCTGGGCTTTAAAAAAAACAGCCGTGTGGTTGCCAGCTGACCTGCTTTCAACCAAACAGCTGCTGTGTAAAGTCAGGGGTAAAGTTTGCAAATCCTTGGGGATTGAGAGTTGCTCAACACCCACCTTTGCTTGAGAATATGAAATGTCCAGGTTATGAGCTATGTGAATTGCTTCAACTTCCTATGGAATCACAGCAGATGATGTTCTGTGCTGGCTAGTTGAAACCAAAGATCAGACTAGACGGATGTGCATATGCTTCAAGAGTTGTATGAATCTGGGTATTCTATTCCTCATCCACTGCTCACCAGTCTAAAATTAGTGATTTGTGTGTGTGTGTGTAGGGTGGGGGGAACACCTGTCTTTCCCAGGTTATTTTTGAACTAAGACAGTGAGAAGATAAACAGGAATCTTTTTTGTGGAATATGGTGTTGAGTGGTGTATTTTTGTTGGTGAGGGAGAGAGGAAACCCATGACATAGTTCCATACACACATGCTCCCCCACACACACACTCACAGAGAGCCATCTTACATGGAGTGCCTGTAACTATGGATTTAGATATCTTTATTTCTGTCTTCGTGAAATAAACTCTAAAAACCATGGAATAAACTCCATTTATTTTTGCTCTTTTTACCTCCTCACCTGTACGCTGCACAGTAATTTAGCTCCCCAGGACAGCTTTTAAGATTCTAATCTTGTTCCTGTCCAGCACTTTTCTCACAGCAGTGAGGAAAGGATTGGCATTCCTCCACTATTGTATATAAAGGAGAATCCGTTCCTGGAAATAAGAGCATTGTTTATGTTGAAATTCCCTTAGCTTAGCTGAACCTTCGATTATATCGCCCATTCAGATAACCAGATTTTTACCCCCTGTGATCTGTTTCCATTCTCAGAGAATTGTCAACAATTTATTTCTGCTCTGGCGATTATTTTCGTGAGTGAGAGGAAAAGAGACATCTGGGAAGATTTTGATAACTGAGTCATGTATATAAAGCTCTAAGCACACTTTTAAAAGACACCATATGAGAAAATATAGCTTGTGCTAAAAAATAGCAAATTGAACTAAGTTACTGCTGAGGTAGGCATTTATAAGCTGTGACTATTTATATGAATCACACTGTTAACTTGATTCCAGATATCATGGAAAACATCTTAATTTGCAGTTCATAAATCTGAAGAATATTATTAATCAGAAAAATCCAATATGATTTTTATAATTTATACTGGGTCCCAAATGCAAAGAAATAATTCTATTAATTTCGTGGAAGTTTGCTGAATTTAGAAACAGATTGTGTAGACTTCAAAGTGCTATGTCAATCTTATGCAGCATATTGACAATATAAACCCCCATCACAAACTAAGGTTTGTCATTTAATTCTGTGACATTTTGTTTCCTCTATATATTTACTCTATTTATTAGACACTTTCATCTGGAAGCATTAGAAAGTTGGCAAAGACATGTAATGGTTAGTATATTTTGCTTAATGGGAAACATTTCTGATTATGCATTCAGAAATGGGGAAAATATTGCTTCATATGCTGTCATTCCCATTGCTGAATATGTACAAAGACCAGAGAATATTCAGAGCAAAGGAAATTTTTTATTTTGTTAAGTTCCATGTTTATGGCATTGTGTACAAAATGCACATAAAAGCATTTTCTTATCTATTCCTGTTATATTAGATAAGTTCATGCCCTGCTCTTAGCATTTTCCAACACAGCTGTAGAGTAGTTTAAAGCCTATTTTTTAAATAAGTGATGCTCAATTTGTCTTTGATGATCCGGATGATTCAGGTGAGATGGGAGCACGGTCGGGCCCTTATTTGCATAAAAATTAATCACAGAAAAATGTAAATTGATAAAATTTTGCCTGGCTTTTTCCCCCTATTTGAGAACCTGGGGATGGCTCCCAGAAGCAATCATCTCAGTATGGGGCCGCATTGGATGCTGTACAAATGATCACATTTGTGTTGAATACTCACTCATTTAAATGTCAGCACTGATGGGGCGGTACATCAGTAGAAAAAATGAAAAATAAATACACAGCAGCTGAAGACTATCAGATCCATGGGCACTTTTTAGAGATACATGATCTAATGTGAAAAAATTGCAGATTAATTATCCTTTTTGCAAAATGGTAATTGTTTTAGTATCACACCAGAAAAAAATCTGCAATTTATTTGGAATCAAACAAAAAACAGTAATGTTAAATACGTCATTACATCATTGTGTTTATTAGAAGCCTGCAATTAATTCCTAAGGCTCCTTAGGTCTTTAAAGCTGCATAAAATGAAACAAAAGAATGTTGCCATTGATTTTCAAACAAATGCTTATCTTTCAAATCAGTCTGACTTGTGTGAAAAAGGAGGTAATGTTATGAAGTTTGGTAGATATTGTGGATTAACTTAATTTCATTGTGCTGCTGACATTTCTGATAATATCTTCACAGATCCTGTTAAAGTTGCAGTGTTAAAATTTGAAGGTTTTTGTTCAATGGTGTGTAACTTTAACTCACTGTTAAAGAACTTGTGAAGTGTATTCCTAACAAAAGATGCTTTAGGAAAAAACAACAGCAATACTAATAATAGGGAAAATAGAAACTGCTTGTGAGACCCTCAAAATAGAAATCCTTTGAACTGCTTTTAGTGCACCATTAACATGCATGTAATTAATGTGGATATTTGAGATTAAGAATTTATATTTAGCTGTTTTATGGAAAATAATAAAATCCTAAAATTTTCTTAAATAAAAACAGGTATAAGTCATGTCATTTCATTCTAAAAGATGAGTGGATAGCATTATTATTATTACTATTTTTACAGTTTATGCAATCCATTTATGTTTGTTTCTGGGTAACTCTCCTTGGCGCTGCTTTGGTGTTCTCGGTGTATGGTTTACATGAAACATTCTTACACAGATGGAGATTAGGTTCATTCTTATTATTCTATAACTTTAGCATAGATTAAAATATTTGAAACATTGAGCACATCTTCATTAGCCAGGGAAGAAAAAGTTAAAACATAGCTTTTCCACCTGCTGACTTATAAAACTCCCATTGAATTAATGTTCCATTAACCAAAGTCAATTGTGGAAACACTAGAAATATTTTGAGATAGTTGAAATCCAATGTTATTACCAGAGTTGCTTTGTAGTTAGCTTAGAGAATAGCCTCTAAAATTTAAATTGACCGACATTTAGAGACCATGCCTGTTTTTGAGATTCAGTATAATTTGTTATATAATGAGAATAGCTAACACCATGGGTAACAAAGTCACCATTTATGTTATTTAACAATAACATAACATTTAACTTGGGAAGTCAGCCTTTCCAGAGTGCTGACTATGGGGTGGACGCTGTTCTGTTACTTTACAAATAATGATATGTTTAATCTTTATAACAACTCACTGATGTAGGTGTCTTGTTATCCCAAGAGTGACATATCCAAGGTCACCCAGCTAGTCAGAGGTGAAGCCAAGATTTAATCCCAGGGGTCTGGCATCAGACTGCTTGCTCTCAACTACTCTGCTCTGCTGACAAATGCCTGGTGTGCACCTCTAGGTGCCAGGTCTGCTGCCAGGTGGAGTTTTGGCAAGAGAAAGTGCTTTATTTATGTGACGTTAGAACTTTCTTTTTATAATTGAAGCCTGAATCTATTTTATATCAAAATGTGTTGGGTGACACATTTAAAATTTTTATTTGATCAATAATTTTGTCTTAAAAAGTTACATTTTGTGTCATTATTAGACTAAAATTAAATAAATACCTTAAGATATCTCATGACAGTCTCTCTTTTTCTGGACAACGATATGACTGTTGAGATGAATCATTAAAGGCACTAAAGAGGTCCTTGTGCAACCTGACAGGCTTTGCTATTGTCAGAATCTCTGGGAAAGCCCATGTGCCCCCATTCATTTCTCTTTCCCTGGTATAGTTCATTAGTTCATGTTAGGGCATTACTTTCATTTGTTTATCCATAATGTAACTATCCATGCATCCATGCATCTACCTATCCAGCCATCCATTTATTCAGCCAAGCTTCCCCTCACATTCATTTGCATGTTGGGATAAAAGCAACCCTTTTATCTTATGATAAAATAGAGACTTCATGCCCATGGCCCACCCATCTTCTCTTCACAGCCTTAGCTGTATCTAATACTTAATGGACATGCAAAATATACAGACAGCCCCCTTGTCCAATATCTGCTCCACACCAAGCAGAGCAGTCCCTTGGCCAGCTTTCAATACTAGGGGCTGCATGCCGGCAGGAGGTTTGCAATCAGGATAGAGCTGAGGAGAAGGCTGTTCCACTCCCTGGAAGCAAGTTTGGGGCTATTTAGCCAAGGAACCCTAAGATCTCAGAGAATTGTCTGGAAGTGGAGAGGAGGCTCATGGATTCCTTGGCTCCATGCACTCCTCACCCACTGAGTGAAGCAGGAGGAGGGTAAAAGTGAGGTCCAGGGCAGAACCACTGGTTGCCCAGGTCTCCATTTAGTACTACATCCTACAACTGTTTATTCAGTTCAGGATCTGTGCTGATGCTGTTCTAGGCACTGGGGATGCCCTGAAACAGAACAGTCAGAGTCCCCATGAAATTTACAGTCTAGTAGACATAGACAGCATTTCTTATACACTGAATTTTATGTTACTTAACAGTATCACACTGTGACAAATGTAGGATTGTTCACGTGTGTTTTAATATTAAGAGTTTCCTCTGTATAATGCACTGCATTGATCCTTGTTATTTGATTACATGTGTGGACTTCCTATTAATATTTATTCTTTTAACAGTGTTCTCATACCTCTTTCTTTCTTTTCTATAGCTAAGTGCTCTTGTCCTTTTCATTGGAACCTCACTGTGTTTTTCTTTCCCTCTCAGCTGCTTGTTCTTTTTTCCTCATCTGTTTCCTGGGATCTTTGTTTGACACAAAACTGAAATATGACTCACAATAGACAATCTGAAGACCTTAAAAGCTGTTTGGAAAAATATTCCTAAAGAGGAAATACTTACAAAAAGCAACCACCCAGTTCTACATGAGTGCCAATATCTTTGGACCCTTCCTGAATAGTGATGTAGTGATAACTAAAGTCCATCCCTTGATGCCCTTGGAGCCCACCCGGCACCCCCTTAGATCAGGCAAGTGGGGTCTGTCTTCTTCATGGCAATATTTCTGAAGACCTATCAATCACTGTCTCTAAAAGCATTTCTTGAAGAGGTCAGAGAAGGTGACCATTGGGCATACCAGTGGGTGAAGATCAAAGAAAGGAAAGGACAGGACAGGAATTGATGAAAGCAGCCATGAGAATAAGGAAAGAGATGAGCCGTCAATGGTAGTGAAAAGTTCCTCAGAGATGGATAGCAGAGAAAGCAGCAACAGGTTCAGAGGAAGCACAGGAAAAAGTAAAAGACTGGAGTCATGGAAATGACCGAGAGTATACTAGAAAGCTGATAGACCCTCCAAAGCTTTCAGGCTTATACAGAAGCTCACTTCTCTCTGCATGATGGTTTATAGATAGGGGGTACTAAGACCTGGTAGGCAGCCCTTCATTCTTATCATGTGGCTTCCACCTCTAGGTCTTAAGTGGCCGTTCCAGTTCTTGCTATCTCCCAGTCAGTAGGAAAAGGGATGGAAAAAAGGGACCGAGGAGGCACATGTCCAGTTGTTTTAAGGGTGAACTCTGTGAGTCACATCATATCCACTCCCAGCTTATTTGGCTGAAACTTTGATGTATGGCTACACCTCAATGCAAGAAATCTTGTCTTTAACTGGGTAGCCCTGCTCCCTTCTAAAAATCTATCATTACTGGAGAATTGATTTGGGGGATAACTATTCCTTCTTGATATGAATAAGTGGAGGCAATCAAGAGCCTTAAATGTTGAAACACTTTGCTTTAAGGAAAAGAATTGGCTAGACATAACTGAGACTGGGAAGTGAAAAGCTATAGACGTGAATCGCTCTCTTCTTGCTGGAACTCTGTGTCTTTGAAAATCAGACAGTGGAGCTATTACATAACACCGAAAGATTGTATTTTTTTCTCCATCTCTTGAAATGTCATCTTTCTTCTTCCCTTTCATTATCCCAAACTGTTTATCCTCCATGTAAACAAAATTCATGCATCCTTCCTCCACTCCAACAATTTCTTTCTATAATATTAAGCTTGTATTATTTTCTTTCCATTAGGTGTACCTGTTGTAACTCTTATTGAAAGTGCCGTTTTTCTCCATTACATATTGTCTTGTATTGTTTTCAGAAACTCTCCAGGTGTATAATTTTTGCTTCTTCCTAAAATGCTATAGTCTTCCTAAGGTAAGAAATCCTCTCTAACTTCTTTTGCATTCCCCATAGTGCCTAGCATTGTGTAGGGGAGAGACAGCAGGTGCTCAATAGACAGTTATTAATGTGCTTTATTTGGACAAAAATCTATACAGAAACTTGAGGTAGTGGATATCCCCAAACATCTCAAATACCAAAGCTAACCTATCAGGCCCAGATAGGTAGTAAATTAAACAGATTCAAGAACTTGAAGATGACATGGGGTTCCACCATAAGCAAGTATTTTGAAGGAAGAATTTTTTTGTTTGTTTACAAATCGTGCACTTGATGGAGATTTTACTGTAGCTGCAAAGAGAGCTTTGCTTTACAGAAGTATGAAACTCTCTGACTATGGGAGATAATGATAGGTTTTTAGTGCTGAATATAGATTACTTCTATGTATCCAGAATCTAAATAACCAGGAAGCTCAACCAACTAGAAAAACAAAACAAAATAGAGCAGGTCAAAGACTTTATTTTGAAAAGCAAACTTGCAAGAGATGTCAGGTGTGACTTCATATTCATCTGTATATCCATTTACTTTTCTATACTAAATACATACATATTCCTGGCAATTACCACTAATGTACTATAGGTTTCCACAGTATTTTATAATTGATGTTTTAAAAAATAACTTTGGATTGTGTTAAAAGGCTGAATTGATGATCTTCAATTGAGAGAAGTATAATATACAATTATGGAAATTATTATGAAACAAGTGTTCTTTCTAGGGTAATTGTTGGAATTATTTCTCACTCTTAAAAATTCCCAGTTATGCAAGATGGAAACATGGTCATTGAATTCTCCTTAGCCTTTAGTTGCCATTAAAATCTAGTCTTTGTCTTAAGTAATTTTCTAGTTATCAAAATAATGTAAAGAGATGGGGCAAATGGGAATATATAAAACAGAAGAACAAGTTCCAAGTGTATTTACTAGTTTCTACAAAATATCCCAGGAATAAAGTAGAATAATATTTAATATGCAAAAGTTACTTGATCTTTATAAATTTTGGCTTATAAATTAATAACACTGTAGTCTTCAGTGCCTTGTTTCTGTTAGCGAAAAATATTTAAGATTTAAATCTTAAAATAATTATTTGCATAAACTATTAAATTTAACTTCAATATTCAGTATGAGCTGCAAAATAAATGTAACTTAAATATTGATATAGTGGTATGAGGAAAAGCTTAGAGACTGATAGCTGATAGATTCAGGTTTCCAGTTATGTAGCTAATATTTTAACCCTTACACAGTGCTTAAGATTAGCTTGTGTGTGTAGTTTCTGATTTTGAATGATTTCTTTCCTGTCTAGAGGACTATACCCTTAGAAAGCTTCAAAACAATTCAAACCTGTGGGAATTTGTTGTTGGAATATTATTAAATCCCATCAAAGTAGGCCATTACTATTATTGCTACCATTTTTGCAATCTGCCCATTTCTTCTATCTTTTTCTTTTTTCAGGGTTGGGGTACTTAATGTTAGTCTTATAAACTGATTTCTAATAAGATCAGTGTATACAGTATATAATTGTTTTGTATAATGTGATTTCATGGTTTCTGAGGAGCTATGCAACTTTAATTATAGATGAATTCTAAGTGGTCTGATCTGTGGCTTAGATAAACTTAAAAAAATCGAACAATGACCAATTAAATACACAGGTTCTGGTGTAAAGCAGAGTTGAAGAGTTCTTTGACAGTTGTGGGATGTGACCCTGATTTTTACATGCATGTTTGTTAGAGACTGCTGATTTAAGTTTGAATTTGCCAGAGTATTTATAATTTACTGTATCATATCCAAATTATATATTGTATCATATTTTATTACTATGTTCATTACATTGTTGGCAACAATATAATTATGTCTTGATAGAATATGAAGAAAGACTATTTCTCTTCAACTGGGACACATTTGGGTTTCTTTTTATTTTGCTATTGATTTCCCAGAGTGCAGAATAATACCTTTCTGTACAGTCCTGCACAGTTTCTCAGAGCCTGCTACAATGCTGAAGTTCTGTCAAAGGCACTGGACTCCAAAAACATTATCTAAGGTGTCTTTGTTTCCCATCCCTTCATAAGATTAATTGAATTGAGCATTCTGGTGGAGCCATGACTCCATTAATCAAACTTAAATTGATATGATCAACTCTGGACTTAGTTTTTGAGGGAAGAGGTGACTATCAACTGAAATGTTGAGCAATGATCCTAAGGTTTTTTTTTTTATTTTTCAGTTTCATATAAATCCAGGAGGATATTTTAACTTTGGTCATGTTTCTATCCATGGAGGTAGATACTCATGAAATATCAAATAGAATTTTACATTTAATGGAAAAGCAGGGTGAATAAAGTTACTATTTTAAATAAACAAAGTTGTCTTTGAACCTTATTTGATTACCTTGTAAGATGTTTGTGTGTGTGTGCTTTCAAGTAGGTCTTTCCAAAACATGAAATGTTTTGTTTTATATCATGTTTCTATTAAAAATGCCAATTGTTTCAGAACACTCTCCTCCATACTGAAGAGAAGGGAAAATATTAAATAAAAAAAATAAGCTCTCCGAGCATTGCATGAATCATTGTCGCCACCTAGTGCTGACTTTTAGGAATTAAGATGCCAAAGTCCTTACTGAAGCCGTAAAGTTCTAATTTATGTTATGCACATGTACAGTCATTATAGCTGGCCTGCTAGTGCCATTACAGTTAAGGGTCTGTCAGCTCTTCATTTATAAAACATAATTATTAAGAGGTCTATTGCTTTTACATAAATCCCACGCTGTGCTGGAACTCTGCAGTCGAATAGCCTTTGCTCTATGTGAATGTTTATTAACAGTGTAAGTTGAACTTGACCAGCTCCTTTCAAAGACATCCTGATGGGCTGAAGTTATATAGGCAGTGCAACCAAAAGGATTAATCTTTTCATCAACAACCTGTGCTTTACCTTATAGAAACAGCTTTACATGCATCAGATCAACAGACATCTAAAAACTCGATTCATGTGGCAGGCCCTGGGTTTTCATAGGGTATATTTCCCACCCAGTGGTATATGAGAGGAGACAGACAGTTTGGGGAGAAAGCCAGGATAAGCTGGTTTCATGGAAGTCAAATGAATTCAAATCAAGAAAGTCTTTTAAGAAGGAAGGAATGATCATGTTGGGCACTGCTGTTAGTTCAGTTATGTCTTAAAAAGACCTTTGGCTTTAGTGATGTTAAAATTCTGGTGGGGTAGTTTCATTGGAGTTTTAGAGATGAAAATTTGATTGGAATTAGCTTAAGAGAAAAAGGAAAGAGAAGAAGAGGAGATGAGTCTTTTAAGGAATTTTCTGTAAAGGAACAGAAAGAAATAAGGCAATAACTGGAGATGGACGTGGGGTATAGAGAAAAAAATTTTTTTAAGATACCAAGCTGTCAGACTTGCAGATGGAATGACCAGAAGGGCAGGAAAATTGATAGTTCAGGGCAGGAACAAAGTCTTAAGATGAGAGAGGATAAGGATCTAGGTGCAAGCAGAAGTGTTGACCTTAAATCAAATCACTGACTGCTCTAAGGTAGCAGGAGGTCAGGTTCTGTGTTGGTTAAGGAACACGTCTTTCTTACTACCACCATCCTTCAGTACCCAGGCACAAAGAACTTCCAGCAAGTTTAAGGGAAAGCTAGGCCCTTGAACGTAGGGTTGAATACTGCAAATGGTTCTGATGAGGCCAGGCAAGCTCAGGAAACTTTCAGGCTCGGATGACCGTCACGTGCACTAGAAAAAATTATAGCTGATGGGCTGCTTCTCTAGTCTCATTCACTAATCAGTGATTTATTACATTATAAATGTCCATCATTTCATTTGTAGACTGAGTATTACTTAGCTGTAGCGATTAATCTCTTGCCATAATGTTAAATTTTATTGGCTAATATTGATTTAGCAATTTCACATCTTTAATTGTAAGATAGTTGTATTGCTTAAATTACCAGTGACTGACTTTATTATGAAGCTTATCTCCCATTCATGGAATGAATTAGCTAGTTTTCTATATCGTTACGGTTTAGGATGTTTTATATAATACAAAAATGATCTGTTGAATGCTCTGTGAAGTTACATGAGCAAGACTGTATTTTCTATTTCAAATCTACAAGGTTTTAAAAAAATTTTTTCACCAGAAGTTTTGCATTCATTAACATAAATATGCATAATATACTCTTTTAATCTTCTCTGTGCTTAATATTTAGCTCATTTTTTTCTAGTTGGTTTGTATATTTTTAAAATCTAAATTTATTTGCATAAGGCTTGCTATTTTAATTTTTATTTCAAAAGCATTTCTTTGAACCATTCTACTGATATTCTATTTCCTAATTATTTATTTATATTTGAATGTTTACTGTTTTCTCTCATCTGTTTTCCATGGGATATATTTAAAACAAATTACTGAGTTCAATGCTTTATTAATTTCCTTTCTCTATTTAGCTCTTAATAAATAAGCATTTAACATTATGCACTTATCTTTGAATATAATTCTAAATGTATTCTTTAAGTTTTCATGATTATTATTTTCATTGCTTGCTGAATAATTTTTGATCATGTTATTTTTCCCCCTATCTGGTGTAATAGTATTTTGAAAGAGAGAATGTGTTTTTAAAATTATCTTGTGGTTGAAATAGCAAAATTTAAATTTTCATTTATATCTAATTTTATTCTGTCACTTGCCACAAAGTGTAGTTAGTTCAATTTTTATTTTAAAACTAAATTGAGGTTTACCTTGTTAGTATGTGGCAAATATTGCAAGTGTTTCAAGAATTGTTGAGAAAGACATTTTCTATTAATAAGCTAAAATGTCTATAACTAAATGGGCATACTTACATTTAATAGTTTTAGCTGTCAGATATTTTATGTCCTTATTTGTTACTTAAAAAAATTTACCTGGTAGTTCATCATCTGTTGGTGATGTAATGATATCTTCCACACTAATTGTGTGTCTGTTGATTTCTCTTTGAATGTCTAAAAAGTTTTGCTTGTTTTTTTTCTATGTTGGTACTGTTATTTGTGTCATTATTATAAATTGACTCTGCTATTTTACTTTGCCTTTTGCCTCAAATTTCACTGTCAGTTAAAACATTGCCATTTTTTTCCTGATTTTTTAAAGATATATTCTTTCATTAAAAATTACTTTTATGTTTCTTACATGCGGTAAATTATAGATTTGGGTTTTTAATTCAAACTCAGTTTTGCCTACTTAATAAGGAGTACTCAATGAATATTTTTTGAAGTGCTTTTTAACCTTGCTAAATTCTCTTTTGTCTTTTCTTTTGCTTTAGGTGGGCCATAAAACATGAAGGGACCAGTAAGCCAGGCCAGTGGAAACATTCCAGAGTTGAAAATTCTCTCTGGAATAAGCTTACTTACATGTGGCCAGTCCTACCCAGCGGCCAACTTAATGAGGTTGTATTGCTTTGTATAAGACATTGTTGTTGAGACTTATTTTAAGGCCCCAATATGTGGTCAATGTGTGTAAAAATTTCTATTCAGTTTTTGATTTACAGTTGTTAGATGCAAGTGATCAATTGATTATATTGTTCTGTCAATTAGAAAGATGCACTCAAGTCATTCATTATGGAATGAATATGGAATTTATCTATTTCTTCTTGTGCTCTGCCGAATTTTACTTCATATATTTTGAAATTTAGTTCTTAGATACACACATGTTCAGAAATATTACATCACTGTGGTGAACTGAAACTTTTATTGTTATGTAGACTTTGTAGTGCTAGTTTAAAGTTTTCAGTTAGTCAATACTAATACAACTACCTCAGCTTTGTTGTTGTTATCTGCCTTGCAGATCTTCTTTCTGTCCTTTTACTTTTGATATTTGTATGTTCTTCTGTTTTGAGGGGTCTCCAGTAACAGCATATAGTTAATTTTTAAAAATGTTTTGACAATCTTTATCTCTAAACTGAGGGATTTAATCTTTTCTATTTATTGTAATGACATATATATGGATTATTTTCTGCCTTTTCTCTGTTTCATTTTTCTCCATTTTTATATTTTAGATTAATTTTTTTCTTGTATTTTCGCCACCTACTAGATTAGAAATTGTGTCCTCTATTTTCATTCTTTTTTTAATTATTACTCTGAACATTTTAGCTTGCATATGTAAATGATCAAAATCTAAAGTTAACAAATATATTTACTCTTCTCTCAAATAGTTGAGGACATTACATTACTTTAACATCAGTTTTCTAATTTGTAATTTATACACTGTTATTGTCATGTATTTTAATTTTAATCTTTTAAAAATTTCCACAAGATATTAACATAGTTATATGTAGTTAATATTAATTTAGATTTACTCCTAATTTTTCTTCTTTCTTCTTACACCTCAGTCCTTCCAACTGGGGTTACTTCTCTTTTGCCTAATATACCCTTCTTTTAGTTATCAGTAGCAAACTTAGTTTTCACTTAGTCTACTTAAAAAATTATTTTTACTTTTACTTTTACTAAGCAAACTTAATCTTTTATTTTGCCCTCATTCGTGTAAGGTATTTTCACTTAGCAAACTGAAAACATAATAGCTGACTTCTACCTGTGGTTTGGATAGCCTGAGCCAGTGGTTAGATGAATTATGTGTCTAAAACTCAGGATTTGCAGTGTAGTGAGAGCCAACATGGAGCCAAAGGTGGAGGAGTAGCACAGAGAAACCAACAGGCCCAGCATACACCAAGAAAACTGAGAGCTGTGCTAGTTGTAGACTTTTCTTCAGAGGTTTAGGAAGGGCAGAGGTTAAAACCCAGAGAGCACAAAGAGTAGCTTACTCCTCAGCTGGAGGTGAGCAGGTGCCAGCAGGTTGCCCAGTGGCCAAAGAGGAGAAGAGGCACATCCTTAGAGGTCTCTGAGGATCCAGGACAAGTACCCACATATAGACTATGAACCCCTTTTCCCAATGGCGTATGGTTTATTGAACTTTCATCTAAACCCAGAAACCATGTTGAGGAAAGGGAAAGGAGGCTTATATCCTTGAAAAGAAATAATAGTCCTGGTAAGAAGTTTGAACCTTCAATTTGATTGAACATGCATCTAAAAGTACAGAGCTAAAAAGCAAACAAAAAGGGCTTTTCAAAATTGGAAGAAACTGGGACATTTCTCATTGGAATATCACATTTCCCACCCACCTAATAAGTTGGGAGTGGACAGGATGCCTCATAAGGAAGTGTACTTTCTCATATAGGGAAAGAGAGAAAATTATAATTATTGTAGATTTTACAGATATTGTGCTTACATTTTTTAACATCAATATACAAGTAAAGTAATTTAGTTAATTAATTGACTTAAATGATGAATGATAACTATATTAGGAAACCTAAGTTAACCAGGTTCCTTTTAACATTTACCTTAAACAAAATTAATATTTTTGATAACATTCTAGAGTTTGACAACCAGAAGATCTTAAGAATGAAAATGGGCTACTGCAAAGTTCCTAGCCATTCAAACAGAGCCGTAGCTTTTGGGTGGAATAGTTAAGAAGTCACCGTACTCCAACAGAACTCTGGCCTTGACTTGTAAACCGAAAGGAATGGACTAAGGCACTAAATTAGCTAAAGTGAGACAAATTGGCCATGTATTTCAAAATGACTCAGCCTAAGTGTCCTCTTATTTCTTGAAATGTTTGAGGAAGAAAATACATACTAGGCAGAGAACAGAGAGAGTTCTCATTCAAATTAAATGTACTCTATTTCACTTAAGTCTAGATTCCTTTTATGTAAATGAACCATATTTCCTTCCAGTCCCATTTCCACATTTTTAAGCAAAAGGATGATTTTATCTGTGTATCGTTAAGTACAATTAATCTTTTTCTTGGAAAGACTTTACATATAAATATATATAAATAGACTGTAATTAGGAAATGTGACATTCATATTGTGGGATTCAGAACACTTTGATCACTATAAGCATGTATGTTCACTTTATTCCAGATTTAATCTTCGAACTTTACTATTTGTCTAACCATTATTTATTATATGTTTAGGTAATGCAGACAGTGCAAGAAAGGAGATAGACATGGTCCCTACCTTCGTGGAGCTTGCAGTTTAAGTATAGGCTATGTGTCAAAAAGGAAGCAACCAGAAGAGGAAGAAGGCAGACTCGATGAATAAAAGACTAAGAAGGGAGAGCAGGAAGAAACTCACAGAAAAAGTTTGGTGTTCCAGAAAACCAAGGCTGTTTGCTGAGCCAGTTTATTCAGCTGTATGGTCAGTATGAGGAAAGGTAGCCAGGCTGATTGTCTAAATGACCCTGAAAATTAAGTCAAAATATTGAATCTAAAAATATCATCTGAGACATCCTACCCTGACTGAGATTCAAATTTTCCTGCTAACTCTTTGACTAGAACCTTTCAAAAGAGAATGATGACCAAGGGAAGATTTCAGGAAATAGGTAAAGTGGGAATTATTTTTGTGGTGACTGAGAGTGCATTATATACCAGGTTATTTGCTCTCAGGGGTGACAACTGATTTCACTTTTTTCACTATGTTAAACATCATTCATTCTAAAAGGCAATAGATGCTATGTTTTATGAGCAAGTAAGATTTCATATATCTTGGTGTATTGGTACCTTAAAAATATGTTAAAACCTCCTAAAATCACAAGATTAATGAATTATTTGGGTTTATTCTTTTACTAAGTTCACTGGAATAATTTCTAGAAACTCAGGTTAATTTATCACCCCTTATGGGAAAAGTTATAAATTGAGAAGTTGTATCTCTTAAAAAGGTAAGAAGCAATGGATTTTTGTTTTCAAGGATGAAATCATTGCAAAAAGTGAGTTTAAAGAAACAAACTTTTGGGATGAGCGACTGGATGGTGATTTTAATATCTCTGAATTACTAAAGTAAAATATATCTATTTGGAGGGGTCCATGTTAAAAAAAAACGTGTTAAAAATACACATTTTATTAATCTGTCAAGAAATGATGATAATTAGCTATCAGTATGACACGAGAAAAGGGAGATAGAGGAAAGCCTGAGAGAGAAAATTGAAGAATCTATTAATTTTTTAATAATAAATAGATGATGAAGGGCCAATTTGACTAAGCAATTTAGATCACTGGTTAAGAGCTCGACTCCCAAAAGAAGCACAGGCTGACTCTAGTTTTGAAGCAGAGATGAAAAGGAAAAAGCAGAATTATTAATGCAAGGGAGCACCATGGCCTATCAAAGGTGTCCCGACCATGCAGCTGTGCCATGGAACAGTGTGAACACGTAGAAAGCCAAAAAGAAATGAATGGGAACATTAGAATCCCAACAGAGAAAATGGAAGGGGAAGAAACACTCCAGTCAGTTTAACCCATGTTTTTGTTGTCCTTCATTATCCTGACACCATATTTCTCTATTTCTATGAAAGATAAAGTAAAAGTGCCTTTAACATTAGAACAAAGTTTAAAGTAGCTTAAAAGAAGAACTGCCAGTGTACCCCATATATTATAGGGATATTTAAAAAGTTATTTTGACTAACTCACAGGACAATGAAGTCATAATGAAAATTTTAAAAGGAAATACTTAGAACCAGAGAAAAATATGTGGAATGCAGCTAAAGCATACTTGAAGGAAATTTACAACCTTAAATGCTTATGTTAAAAGAGAAGAGAGGCTAACAATTAGTAAGAATTCAACTTGAGAAGTTAGGAAAATAATAGCAGAATGGACTCAAAGAATTAGAAGGAAGGTAGTAAATTAGGGGAGAAATCGATACAGTATGTGACACGTATAAAACAGAACCAACAGAGTAAAAAATTGATCCTTTAAAAAAATTAAGAAAAAGGATATACCTAGCCAAACTGATCAATAAAGAAAGAGTAAAGGTAAATGATATTAGGAACAAAAGAAAGATATAAGGATAGATGGTGAGAGATAAAGAAAATAATAAAAGGATATTATAAGTAAATTTATGCTAATAAATATTATAACTTAAATAAAATGGCCTAATTCCTGGACAAAAGTAGTTTAACAGAATGGAACCAAGCAGAAATGGAAAGCCTGAATAATCCGATAATCAGAAAAAAATAGAACCGATAGTTAAAATCTCCTCACGAAGAGAGCACAATTACCAGATAGTTTTATTGTCAAATTTTACCAAACGTGTAAGAAAGAAAATTTCAGAATATTGCAAAAGAAATAACACTTTCCATCTCATTTCATGAGGCTAGGATAAACTTGATACCAAACCTTGATATGGATAATATAAGAAAATTGCATGTTAATTTCCTTTATGAATGTACATGCAAAAATTCTAAAGAAAATATTAGCAAGTTAAATCTAGCAATCTATAAAAAATATAAAACATTGTGACCAATTTGGAATGGAATATTAGCTTAAAATTTTTTTTAATTAATTAATGTAATTAATACATAACTGATGGAAGGACAAATAATCATATGAGCACATCTCAATAAATGCAGGAAAAAGAGCTTTACATGACTCAACATATATCCAAGAAAAAAATCTTAACAAAATGGAATTGACAAGAAATTAATTAACCTGCTCAAAGTTTTGATATCCAAAACAGTCTTTTAAAAAACTAATTGAGCTGTTTCTTAAATGTGTATGAAATGGCAAAGGGCCAACAAAAACCAATTTCCAAAGAAGAATAACAAGGTAAGGGTACTTGCCTTGCCAAATGTAAAGACTTACCATATATAATCAACACAATATGGTACTGTACAGGGGGAGAGAAATTGACCAATTGCAGAAAATGGAACACACAGAAACAGACCCACACTTACATGGTATTGTCATATGTTAAGCTGGTTACTGCAGATTAATGGGAGATTAAATTGCTGCCAGGACAACTGTATATGCAGATAGGGAAAAAGAAAGACAGACAGACCTTGGTGCCTTGATGCCTAACAACATCTCTTATCATCCCTTATTTAATCTCCTTCCACAAATGTCTGTTTCCATGAATGGCAATACCATTTACCCAGGTGCCCAAGCTACAAACCAGGGAGCCATCCTTGCCTCCTTTTAACCCCTCAAACATCATGTTCTATTAACCCTCAAGTCTGTTACATGCACTGCTCAATCCTTTCACCCCTCCTTTACTGCACTAACTCCTACTAAGACTTCAGATCTATCACATGGCATTTCTGATTTAGAGTCTCCTAAATGGTCCCATCACACCTTGTACCCTATTGTTATTACACCTATGCTATTGTACTTGACAGTTTGTTTCTAGGTAAATTTCTGATCATCCTCTAGAAGTTCCTTGAGGAAGAGTATCCTGTCTTGTTCATAGTTTTATTTCCAGTGTCTAGCAGTGTGCCTGGAATATAGTAAACAATAAATATTTGGGTAATGCATGAATTAATAAATACATGTATGAATGAATGGATACAAAGTAACCGAATTCTGCAGCTGAAACATCTGAAATTCGATTAAATTTTATCATCTCACTCTTTTTTGGGTGTTCCCCAAATATATTTTTCTTTCCCAAATAGATTTAGTTTAAGATAATATTTACTTCAGGTGGTAAAACCACTTTTCGGACATTCTTCCTTTCTTCACATTGATTAAAGATATTTTACATAGGAGCAAAAAATACTCTAAGTTAATTCCATTCTATTTTTCCAGAATTATGTTTCTCTGAAAGGGAATAAATCTTCCATGTTGTAACACAGCACTGGTTGTACATACATTTTGAAAATGACTATCTTTCTTCTTTAAGTAAAACTTGAATTAGAATTGTCTGGAACTTCTTAGGTACCGAATACATGTTTGCTGAATGAATGAAAGATGAAAGGTATAAGCAAGTGTGCTTATTTTTTTATGTCTAGGAATGACTCTTACTATCCACTTATTATCAATTTTCCTGTCGTTTCTTTCTGAAGGAGTTTGATTGGCCAATAGAAGGACAGCTTCTTCCAAACAGTCCTCCCATGAAGAAACCCACCTGTAAGACACTGGAGCAACATGTCCCTGTAAGACTCCAAGTTTTGCGGAATGGAGACAAGAACAAAACCAGTGCCCATGTTGTAATCAGTCCCGGTATCTCACCTGGGTGGAAAATGCAGTAAGAACAACTTGTTCATATTTCTCATCAAGCACACTTTCTAATGTCTACAGGTTTTTTTCTTCTTGATTACGGGTGTTTTTCTGGGAGAATTCTGTGTTTGTTTTTTAAAAAGGCTCCCATGTGGCTCTTTGGAGGTAAAAGTAGATACTAAGATTCATTTCGTTTCTGTCAGGAGCTTAATTTGAACACTGCTGATTTAAGCTGGGCATGGGAGAATATAATGAGTTAGAAATAAGTAGTTCTAATAAAAAGTTTTCTGATCAATACCAATTTTGAATTAGCATCACTATTTGAATTTACTAATGTATTTTGAAATAACTGAATTATACTGTAATATACTATGAATTACTTATTAAATATAAATTTGTAACTTTTATTTCAGTTATTATTTACTTTAAGTTATTATTATACACAATTATTTACATTTAGATCTTTGGAATATTTAATGAACAAGTATAGTTCTCAAAATACAACTTTATATAATTTATATCCTTGCCTTGAAATAAGATTTTAAAAGTTTTCTATCCTAGAAAAGCATCAGTCTGCACTTTAGCTTACGTTATGAGACTGGAATAAAATCTTCCCAAACAGCCAATACTTCTCCAACACTGGAGAAAAATCACTTGCTATATTTTCATTACATTTTATGACAAAAGGAATCATAGATCAGTGCAAAACTCTGATGTAAAGAATGAGTTAAATACTTTGTTTCTCATATTATTAACAGTGATATTACCTCTTGACCTTTCTTTTGAGATGTTTAGAATATTTGAGGCTGCTGATAATAATTTAATATTACTTTCTTCACATTGATTAAATATACTTCATGCATCACTGAACAATGAGTAACATTCAGATCGGCTGTCCACTGAACTGCCTGTAAAGATGATAAAGTAAAAAATTAATCTTCAAAGTAAAGTCAACCCTGAAATTGAAATCTTTGACGCATACATTTCATAATTAGCTCATTCTACTAGATGTAAAATGTGAGGGTAATGCCCTTAAAGTAGTATATGACTTTTTTGTAACATGCAAAGTTAACAAATAATTTCTCTCCCTTCCTATCTTTAACTGTGTCTCAAAATTATATACAGATTTGATCTTATCAATTTATGTTTTAAAATGCATGCTGCAATCAGCTAATCCAAGCATAATCTGAGAGATTTGTTAATTTATACAGCTGTTCTGGCAGAGTCAGTGAAACTCTCTGCTGTCTATATTCATGGGACAGTGTGTCCTGGTTAATCAAATATTCACTTTGTTCTCTACATCAATTAATTATTCCCAGATAATTAAAATGCAGTGCCATACACTTGACATTAAAACTCTAATGTCTAAATATAGTTTAATTTTTCTTGGCTGATTCAGAAAATTTTCTACAGGATCGTCAATAGCATCCCTCTCCTGCCCCCCACCTTCCCGAGCTGTATGCAAGTACTGGTAAGAGAAGGTTTAAATAGGAAGGAAGTGTTTTGACTAACGTTAACAGGGCCGCTGTATTGCACAGCCCCAGAAGGCACAGTTCACATTGTATTCTGTGTAAGTGGTACCCCAGAACTGTGAAAGGTAGAAGACCTGCTGTGTTACTTTTAATATATCCAAGCTAAGTATCTATCTTCCAGAAGAAATAAATGCTAATGACACGTAGGGGTATATTATTTGCATTAACCTGAAACATTTATAAGAAAGAAAGATGGTTGGGCTGTTTACTAAACATCTTTATAAGCAAAATCAGGTTAGAATGATGAAATATAGATCCTTTTTTACCAAATTCTGCTCTGATAGCATGCTGTCCTTTAGGTATTTAATAATTCATTCTAGACAGTTTGGAGGGAACTTTTGTTGTTGGTGGTGCCTCCATCTACAAAGCCGAAGGAAGATCAAATAGCATTTTGTTCATTACTGAGTTGATCATGGTCTTATTGAGTAACAAGATCTTGTCCATTAGTTCTTGATAATGGTTGTCAAATTCATATAAATTAAGACCGTTGTGATTGCTTATGTTTCAGGTGTATTTCATTTCTCAGAACCTTAAGGAAAATTTTATAATTTTAAAATATTATTATTTTAAGGAATTGTAGGAGGAAAGACTAAACATGAAGCTATAAAGTAAACTTTATATATTAGATAATTTCAATGTATATGGGTATTATTTACCAGTAAGTTATGATCCCTGGACTCACTCAAGCCCCTTACTATAGCTTTTAAGGCCCTTTATGGCCTGTCTCTGCATATTTCTCTACCTCTTTATCAGCACTCTCCCCAATTTCCATTCTTAAGCTCCCTCCACTCCCAATACCTCCCATATGCCTGAGTAATAAAGGTCTTTTGAGAATGAATTTGGACTTCATTTCTAGTTGTTTACTCTGAATGTAACATCCCCAGCCCCAACCCTTGAGTTCAACTTCTCTGTACTCCATTGCTCTGATCGCCATGAGCTTTTCACCAGCATAGCTTCTGCCATTATCTGTGTTGTAATTATCTGTTTATGCCTCCATCCATGAGACAGAGAACAGGGGTGATGTGTTATTCATTCATATGTGTGCTGTCTGCTATGCTACAGTCATGGAACAGTGTGTTCTGGTTAATCAGATATTAAGTTACTTTATTCACCATATGATTTAGGGCCCACAAATTTAGGGCCCTAAATTAGTGCTTATTGAATGAATAAATGAATTACTGATAAACTGTACTTGATTACCAATTCAGATGAATGAATGAATGAATAGCTATAGTTGAAGAGTATTTCTTTCATTTAATAAAATATAGAGATTTTAAAAGTATACAATACTTTCTTACTTGAAAATTTGAATGATGTATATTCCAATTCTTTTTCTATGAGCATGATTATTAAGTTTTCATTAAAAATATTTTTAGGTTGGATTGATAACCAAAACAGTATCTGAATAATATATGAATAAACATATGAATATGAACAGTAAATGAATAAAACATCAAAGGCCAAATGAATGTGATCTCTGCATTTTCTTCAAAGTTGATAAATTCACATCTCAAGAGTTTTCAGCATTATTGGAAAAGGATTCAGATATTGGAAATTTATTTTCTTGTAAAAATTGTTCATAGTATAAATGTTTATGAAGTTTAATATTTAATGTGATAGTATTTGAAGCCCTATTTTTTATGAAAGGCAAATTATTTTAGAGTAAATCATGATAAATTAAGACCTCATGGGGGAAGAGTGTATATAGTTCACTGGTAGAGTACGTGCTTAGCATGCACAAGGTCCTGGGTTCAGTCCCCAGTACCTCCATTTAAAAATAAATAATAAATTTTAAAAAACCCTAATTACTTCCCCTCCAAAAAAAAAATGAAAAATTATATATTAAGAAAAACTTCATGACTTTTTCACGTATTTAAACAAGCTGAATGATAATTGTGTATACTGACATATCAAATTTTGGATCATTTGTTTCAGAAAGGTTGACACTGAAAGGAAAGGGAATGTGAAAAATTATGTCACTAAATATTCTGAAACAGAAACCAACCAGACTGGATTTCACCAACTTTTGGAGAGGTAAATAAATGCAAAAGTATATTCCATTCAAATTCCTGAATGATTATAACACACAAAAAAATACGCACCTACGTAAGAAAACAGTTGTTACTATAATGATTCTGGAGTTTTTAATCCGTGAAATACGTGAACTATTTGGGTATGTGATACTGATGTTAATTAATACGTTTCCCTTCAAATTTCTAGGCCTGGCCTGGTGATTTCCATTAGCTTCTGAACTACCAACTATGTGAATATAAATTATTCCCATTAAAACTAAATATTTCACAACTTTACAGCACTTTGATTTGTTTTTGTTTGAATTGAAGGCAGGGTAGTTATCTACTTTCATTTTTAAATGTCATTAACCTATATCATATTTGTGAAATACATTGTAATTTTCTTTTGATCAATATTTTCCTACCCGAATAAGAATTATCCCCAAAGAATTTGGTAGGTGTTCAAATGTAGAGCACCTGGTATAAACCTTTTTACAAAATATGTCTTGTTGAATTTGGTGGTGGGCAGTTTTGTTTTAAGGAAAACTATGCTATCCTTTAGTAATTTAATAATTCACTCTCGACTGTTGTGAGGGTCTTTTGTTGTTGTTGGTTCTTCCATCTGCAAAGCTAAATGGAGATCTAACAGCATAACAAGACCATTTTAAAAATAATAGAGATAGACTGTTTTTGTTCGTATCTAAAGTTGCAGGCAGCATGAAGTATTAGAAAAACCAGTCCTGAGAGAGCAGAGTCAGAGATAAGCCTCTGCTTTTTTAGGTTCTTTGTAAATCCAAGCCAGGTGGTTATCAGTCCTAACTCCTAATGTGAGAGTCAAAGGACTTTATTTCCAGGACCTTGGCCCCTATGTAACAGAGAAATCCTGAACTGCTCACTTAGCATCTGTCTCAGTTTCTGCCCTGTTATTCTATGATGATGCCCTGTTGGGAGGCCATATGATGTAGTAAAAGACCTAGAGAGTTTTCAGTTTGAATTTCAGCTCTTATACTCACTGGCTTTGTGAACTTGGGCAAAGAACTTAATCTACAGGCTCAGTTTCTTCATTAGTAAAATGGGCTTCTCAGAAAGATTGTGAGAATTAAACAAGAGAGTAGACGTGAAATGTTTGCAGTGCTTGGTCCATTTTAATAATGTGTTGCTGACTTTTTATGTGCCAGGTGCTTTACATGTATTCACATGTAAGATATCCATATAAGTACCTGTCTTTTATTGATTGGGAAAATGAGGATCAGAGAAGTTAAGTAACTTCTCCAAGGTTACACAGCCAGTACATGAGAGGGCTAGAATTTGAACCCAGGCAATCTGACTCCAAAGTCCGTATTCCTTATTAGGCACTTAAGAGCCAATTCTTTTCTTCTCTCTTCACTGATGTTGGCTGGCACATGAACTAGTTAGAGGAATTGAATACTAAGGAAACATCTCGTCTCAGTCCTCTCCAACCCACCCATGAGCCTGTTGAATCCAGCACTATTAAAATAGGGTTCCCATAAAAGGAAGGGAGAAAAATCCACCAACTTCCCTTTCCCTCTATTCTCCTACTTGTCCTAAAACTAGATACTGCCATAGTCCAAAATTCTCCTAGGAAAATGTGAGTGGGAGCAGGTTATGATGATGGTGACTCTGCTTAGGTCGTGCTTGGGTTTGGGGAAAGTAGCAGAAATTGAGTTAGATCTTTGGGCAGCATTCACAGAGAATTAAGCAAATCTTTTGACTGGGGCTCAATCCTCTTACTCTTCCCTCCCACCCCCATTCTAAGAACTCCTCTGGATGAGAAACCCAGCCTAGTCGTCACTGGTCCATCAGCTTCAGAGTTGTGACAGAAGCAGAGACTTCATTCCCACTGGCTTACTTTCTTCTCAGACCTCTCAAAAAATGGAGGGCCTAATTATCTGCTCAGTTGCTTTATGCCATCTGAGGAAATAAAATTGAGAAGTATTTTTCATACAGCCAAGTCTTCCTGATGAACATAAAGTCACTTCTAATTCATTTACTATAGTCAGTACATTCTAATATAAAACAGCATGTTTCAGGAAACACCCCATCACTGCTTAGCTCTACTTCCTCTTCCCCACAGTTCTACCTCTTTACCTCTATCCTAAAGTATAGAATTCAGCCTCTCCACCTCCAGTCCATCTTCCACTTTTCTGCCAGTTAACGTTCTAAAAAGCAGATCTGACAACGCCGTACCTCTGCTATAGGACCTCCGGTGGCTTCCTAATATTTATGGAATAGAGACCAAGTTCATTAGTCTGGCATCCTAAGTGCTTTCACCTGGTTCCTGACTCCTTTACCAGCTTCATCTGTCTCCACCTCCTGTCCATAAGCTCAGCTCCAGCCATTTAAAACTTCTCTAGGTACGAACCCTACTTGGTGAACTCCTGTTTATTCATCAAAGCCCAACTTGAATGTCACTTCCTTAGATGAGGCTTCTCTAGAGGAATTCATTGTTTTTCCTCTGTGTTATCACAGCTCCCTGGGCAGGTGCACCCACCACTTCATATTAGACTTCAGTTGCTGATCAGTCTCTGCCCCTGACTGGAGAGGGAGCCTCTCAGGAAACAGAGAAACTGTATCGTTCATTTTGATATCCACAGGGTTGGCCCAGTGCTTGTTTGGGGGTAAAAAAAAAAAAAACAATCACTGTTTAATGTTTAACCTGGCCAAAAATTCCTATTTTTAAGGGAGTTAAAGGGCTATCTACAGGGATCACTTCTGGTGGAGCCAGATGAGAGATTGCTCAGTAGTGGATGTAACTTTGGAGGAAGAGTAGAACTTTTAGAGAGAAAGCTGAGGAAGATGTTTTATCTAGAAGGAAGGGCAAGAGAAAAGGCACACAAATAGGAAAATGTGGGAGCATACTGAGGAATGAAAAATCAATCATGATATGTTTTTAAAAAAATTTTGTTGACCGTGCCTGGTCCTGTGTTAAGCACTTTTCAGAATCAACCCTTAATCTTCACAGCAGCCCTGAAAGGTAAGAAATTTAGGCTTAGAGAGTTTAAACAGTTTGCCCAAGTCCTACAGCTTGGGGAGGGAAAATGACACTAGGAAGGGGTCTGATGGGTTCCCGGGCCCAGCTCTTGACTGTCTCACAGTCTGTAGAGCTAGTTGTCATTAAGGATCCAGGCCCTTGATTTCTTTTGTTTCCTCTCCTCTCTGCTGAAAGCTTTCAGGTCAATTTTTGTGTCTCTTATTGCAGGTGCACTGAAATTTTAAATTTACCTTCTGCAGCTCGGAGATTGTTCAATGAAAAGGGGAAGGAGATCTTTGCCCTAAAAGACCTTCAAAGAGATGAACTGGTAAAGGCAAGAATGTGAAACTGGAAATATTAATATACTGATACTATTAAAAGAAAAAGGATTTTAAATATAAGACTTCTAGCACCATTTTTCCTCTTATTTTTTTTTTTTGTCAGAATTATCCTAACTCAGCAACCATCAGAAAGTAATACAAATAGCTAATTGTTGAGAGCTTACTATGTGTCAGGCATGATTTTCAAGGCTGTATATGATAGAATTCACTTAATACTCATCACAACTCCCTTAATAAATGAGGGCAGAAACTGGAGAGAACCAAATTATTAACTGTTTGTAATTTCTGTCCTACTTGGAAGGAGGTAGATCCTGTATTCTTTTTGCGGTCTTCAAAATGTAGTTTTTTAATGACTTCTTAAAGACAATTTCACCTTTTCGGAAAAAAAAAGCATACCTAATTTTTCACACATACTATTTGGGTGGTTGGAGAAGGCTGAGAAGTGGAAAGACTTTAGCAGCCCAGCCTTTCCTCCCATTTATAGAACTTGAGGTATCAGCTCGTGAAGAAAACCTGTCTTGAATAATGCCTGAAATTCTTTGAACAGAGAACCAAGCTTACACCAAATTATCAGAACTTGACTTGGGCTCTGAATGTAAAGATCCCTTGAAAGAGTTTTAAACCCAAGTACCAATGACCTGTATCAGGGCGGAGAGCCTCTGTTCTTGGAGTCTGGTAGACTGTGTTTTGAATTCTAACTCTATCACTACCAGGTGTTTTGTTTGTTTGCTTTTAATATTTTTGTTTTTGCTGCTGTGCTTATTCACTGTGCTATTTTAGGAAGAATTTAAATAGATTTCATGTAAACATGCAATACAAAATGGTAAGTTTAATTCAAAGATAAGTCGATGAGGCCACCAGGGCAGAGGGAGTATGAGTAAAAGGAGGACAAGATGGAACCAGGCGTGACTGTTACAAGACCCTGTATATTTGCTAGAAATGAATCTGTCAGGTTTTCTGGGTTACCAACATGAAGACTGAAGCATGAAGAGTTACATGATTAAGTGTATCCATGAGAGAAACAGAACCCTGTCATTCAGAAAGGAGACATTTTTGAGAACATTCTCCCTGGGTCCACACACAGAGTAGGTGTGTAATGATCAGTGAGTGGCCTCAGAAAAGGCAACACTGAGTTTCTTTTTCTTTTCACCCAGTCTTTCTCAATATATTGCTCTATTTTTTCCTCACTTCAAAGAAATATTTCTCTCACTCCAAAAAAAAAAAAAAAGTTTAGGAAATGCCTATAGGCAAAATGAAGAAGAAATTGTGTCATCCATAATCTCAGCAACTAGAAATATCCACATTAACATTTTGGTGCATATACTACAGCTCATTTACACCACTGGTTGTCAGAGTTTTCTGTAAAGTGTCAGATAGTTAATATTTACAGATTGGATGGTATTTATTGGAACATCAACTCTGCCATTGCAGCACAAAAGCCGTCACAGATAACATGCAAATGAATGGACATAGCTGTGTTCCAATAAAACTTTATTTACCAAAACAGGCAGCGGGCAAGATTTGGGCCTCAGCCATAGTTTACAAACCCCTAATTTATACCTACTTACCCTCCCTCCTTGCCTCCCTTCCTTTCTTTCTTTCTTTTCTCTCCTACCTTTAAAAATTATTTTTGTACACCATTTAATTTTGAAATAATTAGAGGTTCACAAGAAGTTGCAAAGATAGTACGAAGTGCTTTTTTTCAGTACAAAACCCTGGAGATCCATCCACGTTGTTGCGTTTATCAATAGCTTGTGACTTTTTATCACTGAGTATTATTCCACAGTGCCATAGTTTAACCATTCACCTATTGTAGGATGTTTTGATTATTTCCAGTTTGGGCTATAATAATGCTGCTGTGAGCAACTGTATATGGGATTAGAGATTCATTTCTTTGGCAGGTGTATGTTTCATGTGGAGAACATTGGATCAGTCCTGACCTGTCCACTGCTCAGCAAAAGAAGCAAATCTTCCTGAGGAACTTAGCATCAGATATTTCTAAAATTCAAACCTTCTGCAGCACACGTAAGATGGAGGGTAAGCACTGGAATTATTTACCTTAATATGTACAGCCAAAATAAAAGACTGGATGATATTGCTTTTTTAAGAAAAATCCACATTTGTTTAAACAGGTCATAATACACCTCTTGTTTTCTGGGCCCTGATGGCTGAAGTTGTGGCTGGGTGACAGTGTTCCATTCTTTTGACCCAGACAATACTTTAGTTGGGTGGTGCTCCCTGCCTGCCTCAGCCTCCCCTCTGCTCTCTCTGGCCCTCTGTGGCCTGGTTGTGGCTAGGTAGCCATCTCTGCAAGTCCTTGCTGCAGAACTTTTGGACCCCTGCTTGGCAACGGCTTCTGGGAAGCTCCCCAGCCTGTTCTCAGTAAATCCTGGGTCATGATGGCATTTCTCAGAAACCAGATCCAGGTTCATGTGGCTGTGCCTCAGACTGGAGCAGGGAGGACAGCTCAAGAGGTCACTATGTCCTGAACAGTGGGCAATGTCCTCAGTGTTTCTCTGACATAGCTAAGATACCTGCAGTGAAGCCTGCAGGGGGAATCATGACACCCTGTGCTGGTTTTCTGCCTTCCTCTCTGTTCTGCCACAAATCCCCTCAAGCTCAGAAATGGTGGGTTTCCTCCAGGTCAACCCTTAGGTTAAAACCTTGATAAACTAAATGGGAGCTAAAAGCCTTTGGGGAAAATCCTAAATCTTGACCGTGATATCCTGACTTAGATGGCCAATGTCTTGTGCTTGAATGTCAAAACTGTATCTGTACTTTTGCTTTCCTTTTGTAACATTTCTCATCCAGGACCAGGACAAAGGGCCTATACTTAGAAAGGCAAGAGAAAAATCAATATAATTTAAAACATTATATTACTGCATATTGAACACTGTACATTACGTTTTGCATGTGTCATTTAAGGCATTGGGGACTTTCACTGAGAAGTTTGGGATCCAAGAGACATGCATCTAAATAATGTAACCCACTTGAATGGTCAGGACTTAGACTAACTAACTTATTTTTGGAAAGACCTATTTTTTAGCATTTTTGACTGAGAATATCTTGAGAGGAAAGAATCTATAAAAAATAAATTAAGTGAAATTGAATTTATTAGTTTAAAAAGCAACTATTAATTACACTTAGAATGTATTCTCTTAGACCAATAGCTGGAAATTTTCTGCATTTTTATTTTAACGTGCATTTTCAAATTCCTAGTGCTCTGAGATCATAACTAATATGTCCTTGCAATTTGTGCACTTTTGCTTAGCTCTTGTTTTAGAAGTCCAAAGTGACATTGTGTTGGGAGCCAAGCTTGCTGTGCGTAAACCAGTTTTTGGAGAGCAGAAGCAAATTACAGAACCAGAGGAAAAGCAAAAGCAAAAAAATGCTTTAACAATGGAAAACGCTTCCAGTGAAATGCTGTAAGTAATCAGTGTGGCCAGAAAAGCTACCTGGTTCCTATTTGAACTCAGCTCATTAGCTCCGTAACAGCACAGAGCCCATGCAGGGAGCCCATGCCAAGTTTGTGAAACTAATGTCAGTTGAAGAGCTAGTATTTAATTAGTTTCCTGGCAAAAGGAAAGAGCTGGAGCTTCAGTGTTAAACCATCACAATGATCTACTTCCAGTAATTTTGTTATAACATTACTATTTTTAAAAGACTAGAATTTTAGAAATGGAGACATTTATTTGAGGGATTCATCATGTTTTATTTTCATAAACATGGAACAAATACTTTTCTTCCTTAAAGTAGGTTCAAGGTGAACGCATGTTAATATAAGTTATCATCCTGGATTGCTGGGATAGCTTCTGATTGGTCCCTGTCTCCATAATCTCCTCCTTTCAGTTCACCTTGAAGTTTTACCTGTGGACCATCATCTTTCTAAAATACAATTGTTTTTATATAGTTCTTCCATGGCCACCCACTACAGACAGAAAACAACATTTAGTCTGGAATCCCAAGCCCTTCTGACCCTGGTCCAGGCCTGTCTTTAACCCTCGTTTATACCTCCAAGCCCACCTCCAGTCGTTACATGCCTGTCGTTACAGTTATCTTCTGTTCCTCAAATGAGCCAAGGATATTCCTGCTTCAGAGCCTTTCCAGGTGTTCTTTTCTCTGCCCAGAATGCTGTCCCTCCAGATCCTCACATGTCTGGCTCCTTCCCATTGTCCAGGTCTCAAATGAAGCATCTCAGAAGAGCCTTCTCTGGCTCCGTTGCTGAAGTAGACCCTACCCCACCCCACCCAACTGCTATCAAAATTTCCTGCTTTATTCCACTTGTGACACTTATGTTGTTTATTTACTCATTTGCTTGTCTATTATCTCTCTTCTTCCCCCTAGAATGTAAGCTCCATGAATCCTGAGAACTTACCTTTGTTCATCACTGTATCCCCAATACTTAGAACTCTGTGCCTATGATATAGTAGATGTTTAAGAAATATTAGTTAAAGGGGTGACTTACTAACTAAATAGTGACTAGTTGAATGCATGCATGAATGAATGAATGAATATAAATGAATTAATAAAGCAAGATGTATTTTTAAATGGCTGTTGTAAAATTGATTTGACTGAATTTCATTTGCATGGAAATTAAAGAGCATGCAGATATCCCAAGTTAGAAAATTAAACATCTGGACTTGGAGGAAGAATCTTGTTTGCACCTTGCTGAATATGTTAAAACTAAAAATGACATTATTTATTTATTTATTTATTTGGTCGGTTTTCTTCAAGGAAATGGAGTTGGTGGGAAAGCTGTGTTTTTTATTTTCAACACAAGATGGCACTGTTGTTTCTTTAACCAATAATGAGATTTTTTTGCCTCAAGAAGCCACTTGTGCTGCAGTTCTGAATGAGGCAGTTGTTACCCACCAATTTAATATCCACATGTAATACTTTTGTTACATTTGAAAAGTGTATGGTTTGCTCTGCTAACACAGGAATTGTCCCTGGAGATTTGGGTAATCTGATATTGCTAGCAGTTACATCAAATTACCACAAGCACCTTGGCGACCACAGCCTTCCCCAGAGAACTTTATTTACACATATGCATATCTGGAGAGCTGAAGCATGCTTGCTGCTTTGCTTGTATATTTATCCTGCCTTCAACAGAGCAGTCCTTGTGTTGTTTCATGATCCCATGGAAGCAAATATGCCCTAAACAGGGCCCGGGAACTGAATATAGTCAGATCTGCATAGTGGCTATGCTCCCGTTCACAATTTCATTTTAATATGAAGCCAGAAGGCTCAGTTATTCAAGCTATGACTATTTACTCCAAGTGTTTCTGTATATTAATCTCTATCAAAAGCTGGCATATTTGTGCTGGTGCTATTTGAGTCTCTCTAGATTTTTCTGTTGAGAGGAAAAGTTAATTAAAATTCCTTAACATTGTCTAATGAGTAAACTTTATGAAACCTAGTAATCTTGGCTGTCTGTTCCAGACAGAATTATGACACATTTATGGAGCAGGCAAGAATCTCATTACATATTCGTTATGAATTTCTAAAACTACTGATTAGTCTTAATTATAATTTTTTTCTTTTTTGAAATGTACATTGCCACATTTTTTTCTAAGTAAATATAACAAAGATGAATGCTGTTTATTATGTGATGGAGGAATTTTATTTGTAGCCTTATATTAAAAAATCTAAATTGTGTATTAGTAGGATATGAATTTGCAACATTAGGCACCATTATGGAAATATGATTTCCAGAGCCACCAATATCCCTCAGGAAATGATCAGACTATACCTCAGAGAAAATTCTGTGAGTATAAACCACATTTCTTAGACTTGTGTTTGCTTCTGAACCTTAATAGAGATTCGCATGCAAGAGCCCATCTCCGAATGAAGGCTTGTCACACACTTCTCAGGTACGCCTGGCAGGAAACTTCTCATAACTTTGATAAGGATGACAGTCTTCCAAAGAAAATGGAGGAAGAGCTCTTTGAAACTGTGCAACCAGAGAAGAAATACAGGTAAAAATTTGCAAGGAAATCCTTTTAAAGATTTCTACCTGTTTTTAGATTCATTCATTTGTGGACAAAATATTCTTGAGGATTTGCATTACTGTTAGTTGCTGTTTACTTCAACACACACATTTTTGTGTTTCTTGTGTTTCTGGCTGAGGTATTTACAAGTACTGGTGGGAAAAGCCTTCTCACTTTAGCTGCGTAATGTAATTTCTTACTGACTGGTGTCTTTTCTAGTGAAAGGTAAACTCATCCATCTTTGCCTCCTGAGAACTTAGGACAGAGCCTGTATGTTATGTGAACAGAACTTGTTGAATGAATTGTGAATAAACATATTAAGATGCCCTGATGTCTTTAAGAAATTAGTAAAATGCAATTTCTTCCCTTTTAATTTTATATTTTCTGGTTAATGTCTGATGAAATGACAGGAATATATAGTACTTTGTGTTATTCCTTTATCCTTATACATTTACTTAATATTACAGCAGTTGATATGAATTAAACAGTTTTGGCACTTCAACACTTAGCATTAGTCCATGCACATAGTAGGGGCTTAATAGATGTTTATAAATTAATTTAATTGCCAGTGCATTGTGATGTTTAATAGATTTAATAAGTCTGCTTAATGCCTTAAGGTCTTTAAGTAAGAGATTCCTTTAAATTAGCTTATTAGCATATCATTATTTTGGTTTATGATAGTCTATGAGTTGTTAGGAAAGATTGAAAAACTTGGAGAATGGGATTCTATTTGCTAGGGATTCTGTAGATAGAGCATAGAAATGATCATGATTTGAACAGAACTCCTTCATTTCTCTGGTGTTTTGATTCTGCGTGCCCTGTTCCTTCTCCTACCTCTTTTTCCCTTTAACTAAATTATCTCAAATGAATTTTTTCTTTTCTGATGAATTTCTCATATTATTTTGGATAAACATTTATTTCTATCACAAAATAAACTCAGAATTCTACTTTTTACATCAGCTTGACAGTGCAAAGCAAATAACATTGCTGCTGTCCTGATGGTAATGCTTCCCCACTGTAAGTGAATTTGGTTCACGGTGGGTCTCTCTCCGACAGAACTTGCAATCTCCAGCACAACAGTGCGTGGGACATTTTTCTGCCGCTAATGGGATTTTCTTTATCTTAGCCATTCTCCAAAACAGAGTAAATTGCAGAAGCTTTGCCACCAGCAGTTTGAATACAGAGATGGGCAAATTATAAGCTATGCTGCTCCTCCGCTAGTCTTGGGGGTGCAAGGCCCCAACCTGCGTTCAGGCATGGAGGTGGTTTTGGTGGAGAAAAAAGCAGATGATAGTCATCAACGCTGGATGCACAAGGAAGACAGCAGGTAAGCCCATTATATTTGGGTATTAATATAGCAAAAGGTGAGTGAGAGCCTAGGAGATCCAGCATGGTCCCCACAGAGCAGGCGGGGGTGTTTTTGAGGACTTTGGATTTTCTATTTAACATAGCCAGTAATCTTTTATCCTATTCAAGGAAGAGAAAGAGAATGAAATCAAATGTAAATGTTCAGTATTTTACGCACAGCTCATCCTCTATGAATTCAGGTAAGAAATGTAGAATCTGACCTACTAGGTTCATAGTTTTAACGGGCCATTGAGATCAAGGAAAAACTGGACTCTCACTCTATTTTTATGATTTTAAGGAATCAAGTAAGAATTTTTAAAAGTCCAACTTTAAAAAATTTGTAGTGCTTTTCATTAACTCAACCTCCTGCCCCTCCCCACATGCATGCCTTCCCTCCCTCCCTACTTCTATCATATAACCAACTGAGGAGGCTTCCACTCACAACAGTGAAATCGAATTGAATTCCTACTTTAACAAATATATCAACCCAGTGCAATGGCTGGCTCTGGTTTGGATCCAGATTCAAGGTTATTTCTGAGACAATCAGAGGAAATTTAACAGTCTGGGTACCTTATGATATGAAGGAAGTCTTGTTAATTTTGTTGGGTGTCATAATGGTTTAATGGTTATATATTTTAAAAAGTCCTGGTCATTTGGTTACACATTATAGTATTTACAGATTAAAGTAAGTGATATCTCAGATTTTCTTTAAAATATTCTAGCAAAGCAAAAATTTAAAACGTAGAGGGAGTGAGAGGGGATGAAACAAGAATGGCAGGATGTTGATAACTATTGGGTCCATGGTGTCTTCTTACACATTTCTCTCTGGCTCTGTACATGCGTGAACGTTTCTTTAACAAGAGAGAAAACAACTCCTTGGGTTTTAGATGGTTTGCTTCAAATTCTACCATAAGTATTATATGGTGGGGCCCCAGGGCCCTCTTTGGTCTCTTGAAATACTACAGAAAATGTGTGTTTATGTATCTGTGCAATACATTTTTTTTTTCTGGGAAAGAGCTGTGATTTTCATTGGATTCTCAAAAGGTGTGTGATGCAAAAGGCTTAGGGATGGCTGCTTTAAGAGAGATTGCATAAGCTTCAGCAGGCGGCAGCAACAGGCCCAGTGTGGACAGGAAAGGAGCTAGCCTTCCTCTGCTCACTGAGATAGCGAAGCCGCCAGCAAGGAACACATGCGGCCTTGTTTTAGAGTCGGCTGAAAAGCCAACGTTTAGACAGACCTGGTGAGTGTGTTCTTTCACCCTATTCATTCTAGCTAAGCTGTCTTTCTGACAAGGGGGGAGCTAAGAAGCAGGCCTTTGTCCCTGCAGATGGTTTGCTGTGTGGGACCAGAATTCGTTCATTCAGCTGCAAAGGATTATTAAGGGCAGTGTTTTAGGTGCTGGTGCTTTAGCAAAGAACTAAACAGATAAAAATCCCTGCCCTTTGGAGCTAGTTCTACCCCATCTCTACATTTCTGGAATTTAGAAATACATCCTCCTTGGCTTTCTGTAATATAGTAGAGATCCCACTTGAGCCCGAGTTAGAATTCGAGCATGGCTGAAGAACTGGGGTGGACACACACACCGAATGAGAGATGTGACCCCAAGGCAGTAGAAAGCCTCCCTTGATGAATTTAACTCAGGAACACTTGGTCATGGGAAGAGAAGGCGAGTTCTGAGTCCTGCTCCGTGTTTTTCACTGGTTTTGGTTTTCATCCTGAGTGCTGTGGGGAAAGCAGGAAGCGGGGAAGGCTGTTTCAGTACAAACAGAAAGAGAAGCTTGCCTAAAAATCTATGCACTCCAGCACTGCTTCAGAAAATCTAACCACATGTAACACAAAAGAGAACAGCCTCTTCCAATTTCCTTCTATTTTCCAGAACCGTCTGCAACTTTGTCATCTTGAGGCCTCTCCATGTCAAGCCGCAGAAGAAAGGGACAGATGGAGGGAGATGGTGGTACTGACTGATCCCTGGTCAGAAACTGCAGATCTAGAGAGAGGAGGGGGAGCCGTGAGGGGGCGGGGCAGTGGGACAGGGTTTGCTCCGTGAGCACATAGGTCACCATCTCAGGCCTCCCACAGGTGCCTGGGCAGCTGGGCAAGAGGGGTTTTGCAGAAGTCTTGATGATGAGGTGTGCGCACAATTCAGAGGAATAGACATCCTATGGTAGAAAAGTGTCTGCACAGTGACGGTCATTCTGAGCTTTCTTCCACGTTTTCCCTTGGCATTTTTCTTTCTCTTTTTCATGTAATTGGATATTGAAACCCATTCGTTATGATAAGCTGGTGAGGCCTGGAGAACCTTGGATCGCACTATGTAGCAGAAACCTATAGAAGTTTTCATTTATGTGAACCACAGTCTTTTGATCATCCATATTTTCCCCAAGCAGTAAATTAGCATCTACTGAGGCATCCGCCCAATCAGCATTTGTATTAATGGAGCCTAGGCACAGGAGCCCAATGCCCACGTGATGGGAGGTACCAAGCCGCCATCACTGTGCCTAGAATTTTCTATCATTAGTCCTTTCATTCAGTCCTTTGGGTCTTGAATTACTTTTTCATTTTGGCCTTCTATTTAAAATAGAAAATAACTAGGAAATCTGATTACTTAAGCAATTATCAGCAAAACCTCTTAAGGGAAATTATGACTGTGAGAACACGACCTAGCTGGGATAGCACACAGTCCAGGATAATCATGCAAGAAATGAGCGAAGGGGCAACGACAAGTAGTAGGAACTTGCCAAAGACACACTTACTTGGTTTCCAGCCAAACAATAAAAATGATCCAGGTCAACTTTTGAGATAATCTGACGTTTTTCTACCATTTTCAATCCTGGCACAATCTGAATTAATCATTTGGTCTCTAAAGGGAAATAGGAAATAAATGCTCAAGGATGAAAATCCCCCTCAACAAGATTCAAAATTATGAAAGGGAAAATAGAGTGTCATGGAATTCAGAGCTGAAAGAGATCTTAAAAATTTTCTGGTCTTGGTCACTTAATTCTAAAGCTAGCTAAACCGAAGCTCAAGGAGCTGAAGATTTAAGTGACTTGTATGCACTCACATTGCGAGTTAGCAGAAGAGGCTGTGCTATCATGCTGGTTATTCCTGGGGCACAGAGTAAGTTCTCACACTGCTGTCCAGCACATAGCGGGTTTTCTGTAGATGTCTATAAGCTCGTGCTTCCTGAAGAATGTAAGCATGGGCAAGTGCCAGCTGACCTTCAAAAAAGGAAACAAAAACCCAATACTGTAATGGCGGAGCACGGCACTGAAGCATGGCAAAAGATGCTACATCTATTCTAGGCAGCAAAAAGATGGAGAAAGCTAGGTAACTAATCTGGGCACCTCAGATAGTCATTGCCAGAAATATGCAATCGTTCATTCATTTGAATACTATTTAAAAGTGCAAGATGCAAACTATGCAGCATACTGAGGCTGGAGAGATGAACACTATGGAATACCAGCCTCGTGCCCTTCACTGGCTACTTCTTTTTTTTTTTCAGTGAATAAGCCCTTATTTGATGTCCAGCTTTTCTTTTAGTTTCTTTTTATTCTGTTAAATTCAAGTAAGCTTGAATTTAATACTTTTGAACTTTTATTTTATTTTTCTGCTTTTATATATATTTTTATTGAAGTATAGTTAGTTTACAGTGTTGTGTCAATTTCTGGTGTACATATAGCACAATGCTTCAGTCATATAGGAACATACATGTATTTGTTTTCATATTCTTTTTCACCATAAGTTACTACAAGATATCAAATACAGTTCCCTGCACTATACAGCATGACAGTCTTGACAAATGCTAAAAACATACTTGGTAAAATCGAATACCCACGTTGGATTTAAAATGATACCTCATTAATGAACAATAGAAGGAAGAAATATGTTTTAAAATTAATAGTGATCTTGTAGGAATACAAATTGTGTTTCAAATTCAGTTTTAATTTTTGCTATATTTTCCAATACTTTGTAAATTCTTTACAATGAGGATATTTCATTTTATGTTCAGAGATTTAAATTAGATATCTAGAATTTTTCAGGTCTTGAAAGGAAAAATTTTACTCTTATAACATCTTCTCCAACTCTACTTTCTCCCCTTTCTTCCACTCACATGTCATTAAATTTTATATTCAGGACTGGTTATATTTTCCACTGCAGGATTGCCACTGCTGGTCTATAATGTAACTATGTTGATAGACATAAAGAACTGGCTTTTTCTATGCAGACAAAATCCTTGAATGTGTGGTTTACTTTTGCTTTTAAGCGATGCAAGGAAAATAATTTTAGGACTTTAGCTCAGTAATTTTCTTTCGTTTTTTGCAGTCAAGGAGGCTTTATTTTAGCTCCAATATAAGATAACTTTAAAATATTCAACATCTGTCTTGACTTTTATGTAATAGTCATTTAGGAGAGAAGAATTTGAGGGAAAACTGTGAAAAATCACAAGCAGCAGTAATAACAGCTCATACTAAGTGCCATGTGCCAGGCAATATTCAGTGCATTTTCTATGCATTAACTCACTCAATTCCCAGGGCAAGAGTCCTATGAGGATGTACCATTATCCTATTTTACAGACGAGAAAACTGAGGCACAAGGTTATTAAGCAAAAGCATACAGCTACTGAGAGGTATACTCAAGATTTAAACTCGGGCATTGACTCCAGAATTTATGCCCTTAATCACTTTGCCACATTGCCTCTCATAATAGTAAAACAGACGAGGAAAGTGTACGTCAGTCTGGGTACAATCCAGAGACAGAAAACACACAGTCATTTAAACAGAGGATGTATAACAGAAAGAATTATTAAACTATGATAAATGAGTAACTATTAGATATATATATCCTCTATATGGTGCTCTAGGGCTGAGGGAGTTGAGGGTAAACTTGGAATTGGGCTCCTCCCCAAGCTGAAGTTCAGACCTCATTGGAAAAGGTATAGGTGCTGACAGCTGGATGGCAGAGAAGTTTGTTGGTTTGCCCTGCCAGATCTGGTCTGTGGTTGCTCGGCAAGCAGGAAGCAGCCCTCTGGAACATATGTAAGGGGGCAGCTGTTGCTGGGCACATGGAAATACAAAGGGGATGGGGGTTGTTGGTGCGGCAGAAGGCCTGGAGCACGTGGTGTCCATGTCGGGAAGGCCACAACAGCTGATCCCAAGGCCAAGCCAGGCCAGAGCTGTGAGGGTATCGAGGGACCATACACTCTGGGCACCTGGTTGGGGCAGAGCATCACTGGATATCCTCACTTCTAATCACTGGCCCCACAGAGCAGCTGGGAAGAACAGGAGAGCCCCTTCCTCCTTCGGTTTTCTTCCAGTGCTCTCCGCTAAGAAGGCTTAACATCCTGCTTACTGTGGGGGAGAAATGCCTAAAAGATTTCACATCCATTATCACAGAGTATGCACGGGGCCAAGAGGCAATACACTGATAAGTGGCACAGAGGGAGCTCTAAACTGGTCATGCTGCTTTGTAATGTGCCTAATCCTGTTTTCCCAAGGACCTTTCACCTGGTGAGTAACCCAGACCTTGTGCTGGCAGTGTCTATGACCAAGGCTAGAGATGAAGCCTGTGGCTATCCAGTTATTGCTCAGGTAAGCTATACACAGGCCAAAGAGTAATTATGGCCCTGTATTTAGTTAAATTTAAGGAGAGCTCCTTGCTTCCTTGTTGCAGAGAAAGAAAATGGCTGTCATGGAAACCTATCTTGAATGCCATTGTTAAAGTATTTACAATAGTCTGCTTGGATTTCAAATTGAACATGTTCATGTAGCTCTTAATTTAGTTTAATCCAACAGATGGTGATTGTGGGCTTGCTGCATCTCAGGAGCTGTGCTAGTTATTTAAATCAAATCCAATGGCAAGCATGAGAAATCATCCCAGTAGCATTCATGCGGTCTCACTGGTGGTTTCAGTCAGGTGAATGGCTGTTAATTTTAAGTTCAGTGATCTGGGGACATAAGCAAGTCCCCTCTTAGCTGGCAACTGGTGGGAAAGACTGTGGTTGGAGAAGTCTTCCTGGAGGATGTGAGCTCGTCAATGTTAATTTTACTACAATTCTCACTTGAAATGCACTTTCAACATACTTTTGCAAATGCTTATAAGCAGCCAGACAATTTTTGGAGGCTCCAGAGAGGTCTGGCTTCATTTGACTTTTGGGTAAAGACCTATGGAATTCTTTTTTCCCCACATTTGTCTGTCATCCTCACTCACCAAAGACCCTCCTAGATAGATACGATTTTTCTAGGAGGAGAGAGAGTTTAGGAGCATCCCTGCTCTGCAGTTTACTCTCTGTATCCTCCACATTATTTGCCCTTTTTCTTGGTGAACAAAATATATTGTCCCTAAATAACATTTGTTTCATTCCATTTTTTAATTGCAGTGAGGCAACTTGTTTTGCAGGTCCCGAATCCAAAATTGGGATGTAGCAATCAGGACAAATATCAAAGCTTAATTAAGTCTTATATCCTGATAATAAATATGAACTACATTTTTATTCTAGAAGACACAGTATGTATAGCATCACATTTTTCCTTTCCAGGTGGCTCTTTGGCACGGACCACACTGAGATAAAACCTCATGCAGATGCAAATTTAGTACCTTAATCAGTTTCATAAAATTATAAATGTGGATGTTTTCCCTTAAGGTTCCCATTTTATAAGAAATAAATTTGATCTCAAGGTAATTTGTATTACCTTTCAAGGTTTTTTTCTTTGCTTGGTGTTTCATTTTTATTTCTTGAAGCAGTCAGTTTGTGAAAAAATATTAAAGTTCATGTAAAATAATAAAAATGAGGCATGTTAGGTTAATGTTACTAGACCCCCTCCCTCCCTCCCTGTTCCTTGAAATATGGTCTTTGTTTTCCATACCTCTGAGGGATGCTCTATTGTCTGACCTATTAAATCAATTCTTAAAACTCATTTATTTTCCTCTTTACTATCAATCTCTCCTTGATAAAGTAAATGTTATTCATTATAAAGTTCCTTGAGGTGTCATGATATGTTTAGTTGGAACTAATCTACTGGTTAAAATTCTCTAAAGTTGAAACTACTCATTTTTTAACTTATGCCAAGCCCAGTTTTGTATTAGAATAAACATGCTGTTTCTAATACATATAAAATGAAGTGTACTCACATTTAAAAAAAAATCTTACTAACCAGTGAAATGTAAATTAAAACATCAACAAGGTACTATTTTTCATTATTAAATTGATGATGCTTTGGCAAGAGTGTGAGGAAAAAAAACCATTTCATATTATACTGGTGGAAGTGTAAACAAGAATAACCTTTCTAGAAAGCATTTTAATATGATAAAGGTTTTTATGATACATTGTAATTTTTTTAAATGATCATGTTTTTCTATTAGCATTCCTACTTGAGTTTGTTCTAAAGAAGTTACGGATTTACACAAAGATTTATTTATATGATTATTCATTGCTTTTTTGCTTATAGTAAGGAAAATTTGAGAAACTCTCTACGTGTTTAACTATTGGAGATTGGTAAATAAAATACTTATAAAATCCCAAAAAACTAACGCAGTTACCAAATTGTATGTATTTTGTGATTCTATTTTTATAAATCAAAGAATGCATATTTATATATATATATATATGTAGTGTATATAATGATCAAATATCAATAATAGTTATCACTACATAGTGGAGTTGTAAGTAATTATCTATATTTTCTGAATTTATGCAATGAAAACTATGACTGCTATAACCAAATCATAAGCTCTCCTATTTGACTCAGTATTTTGTCTTGTTTATTTTCCAGAAATATAAACCATATAACAATGGGGCTTCTAATCAAAAATGGAATTACATGAAAAATATGAAGGCTTTTGTGGCCTTTCATAGCACTGCCCTGGATAAGGAGATCACAGCAGCAAATTATGCTGGAATTTGTACATCCACTGTGATTAAAGAAGAAAACATTGATCAACCAGTAAGTGGTTCCTTTCTACTGAGGACGGGGGCGGGGATGGGGGGAAACGCATCAGTTTAATAAAGCAAGAAAATTTTTTTCTAGAAAACCTTAAGTTCACACAAATTAAACACTGACTTGTGAGTGAAATCACTCACACTGTGATTCTGGCTAGGAAAGAGGGAAGGCGTATTGATATTACCCTCTGCTTGTATTGTTTCCATGGTTCCCTGTCACCAGCACCATCTCTGGTCCATCATCAGCTAGCCAGAACATGCATGAGGGAGGGTAATCACACATCCCTGACTCCCACAGGTGTGCCTGCCACACAAGATGTCACTCCACTCTGGAAAGCATATTAAAATGACTGGTTGTAAGTGGCTTTATATTATGTTATACCAAGCATAGGGCTAAGCATGAATATACTCTAATTTTTAAAGGAAATAATTTCTCAAGCTTAGTCCTTTAGTTTGTACTGGTAAGGAATTACTTGCACCCTACTTAACAGATACCTAAGATATTTGTGTGTCCTTTCGTCAAAGCACCTTACTGTTGTTGATAACCATTGGCCTACAGAAAATTGAAATATCATAATGCACATTATAAGACCGTCTTTACTCTGCTCCTCAGACGTCTCTAAACTGCTGCTGCTTCTTCACTCATCACTCCCTGGCTCTAGTGAATAAGATGTCAAGTGTACCATACTGTTTTGCATGTCTCTGTTTCGACTATGCTCTCCCCTCAACTTTTTCTCCTTTGTCTGTGATCTCATAGCTGTTAACAGATATGTTGCCAAAGACTGCTAAAGTCATCTTAAAAAGAATCAAGTCAACTTGAAACGGTTCCAAAGATGAAACAATTTAAGCATCAGTATGACTACTGAATGCGGTGGACTGACGTACACTGACGTACATTAGAAATGTTTAAATCCGCATGTTGATACTGATATTAAACAACAGCAATAGCTCAATTGGTCACAATGAGATGATGCTAAGGAACAAATTTGTTACTTTGAAAACTGGTAAATAAAGAATCAAGGGTTTATTTTTTCCTTCCTTTATGAACTATACCTCAGGATAACAAAATAGTTGATGAGAAGTTTCACTTCATAGAAATATCCCAGCTAACAAATGAATAAAGTATGGGGAAATGGGAATATCATTATGTTGTGAACTTTAATAAATTAATGAATCTAGGCAATGATCATCAGTAGCTACTAACATTACAAAAAGAGGCACAACAGTTGTCCCTTGATGTTGATACACTGTACCACTTACGAAGTGTTCTTGCCCCCTAAAATCTAACTGGAGAAAATATACAACAAATAATTACAATAAAAGAAGAAAGAAAAATGAGGAACATGAAGATTCAAAGAGATCTAAGAGGTACATAAACCAATTATAACATACTGACCTTATCTTGATTCTGTTTCAAATAAATTGTAAGAGAGAGAATTGTAGAAATTTGAATGCTGACTGAATATTTGATTATATTAGGGTATTATTAATTTTAGGTATGATATTATAGTTATGATAAAAGAGCCCTTATCTGTTAGATAAGGATAAAACTTCCCAATTTTCAAAAATATTTTTTTCTAAAAAATTGTAACGTTCCTACTAGTTAAATGATAACCTATCTGCTAGAAACTAATGTGATTAACCTGAAAAGTACAGTAATATATCAATTCTGAGATTTGCAAATTTAAAAAAAGTTACTCTCTCTTGGGCCTGGGGAAACCTACCCTCTACACAAAGGCTCTAACCAGTTGTTAGTTCTTAAACTTTTTGGAGATGCAGACCTCTTTGAGAGTCTCATGAAAATTACAGATACTCTTTTCCCCCAAAATTCACATGTGTACAGTAACACTTTGTGTAACATATTAGGGAGTTCATAGACTCCCCTTGAAATCCAGTTTGGATGTAGGGTAAGAACCTCTTTCCTAGATCCTGTTTGCTGGAGAGCTTTGAAAAAGAAAATTAATATGAACTATTATATGCCAGATAGCTACTGTATGCTAGATACAAATGTAATGTTAGTTATTTTCATGTTGATGATCTCATTTAAATAATAAATAATATAACATAAATAATAAATATGAATAATATCAGTAAATTAATTAAGATTGGTGAAGAAACTGAATAATTTATTCACAGTCACACTAGCTACTAGGTATATAGTAACAGTCGTTGATCAGACAACCCCCCCGTCATAGATCATATCTGTATAAGGCCACACGAACAGGCCAAGTTAGTCATTTCAATAAATCAAGGAACTTTCATAGAGGAGAAAAAAGCAGTCAAACCAATTACTTGGTATTCTGTACAGAAAGCGAGCAGCTGATTTTCTGAACTTTGAAGCTGTTTGCATCCTGGGGTATGTATACAAACCCATACCCCAGGATGCAAACAGACATACCTTAACCCTGGGAGCTACCCCAATATATGGCATTTTTCTTTCCAGCAGCAGTTTCAGAGCTGTATTAAGTGTGAATGAATTAACCAAAAATTCAGTTTACATTGTGTACGTGCACCATTGCCAAAATAAAACAATTTGGGAACCATCAAAATAGTAGCACCACAGTCATGGGGATTAATGTCCTGATGAATGAAAATACGTTTTCTGGATATTTCAATGGGCTTCTTTAGTGTAATAAGGAATATCATTGGCACACAATTCGTCACAAAGCCCATGTTTTTCTGTACAAATGATTCCGCATAATATTCATTCAATTCCACCTGAGATTTTAATTTTCTGCCTCCCAGTAATTTGTAGGAAAACAGAAATCAGATGTACATATAGAGAAATCCATAGTGGAACTTAAGAATTACATTCAACAGTGTCATCTAAATGTTGGCTTTGAATTGAGATAGTTTTAATTATTTAAGTGGAGTTGTTGAAGCAATATGACAAAGGCAAAAAAGTCAAGAGTTTGGATTCAGAAGTCACAGTTTTATATTTCAGTTTTGCCACATACTTCTTGGGTATCCTTGGATTAAAAACTTCCATCTCTGAGCTTTTGTTTTCTCATCTGTAAATTGAGAATGATGACGCTAATTCTGGCTGTACTTAACTTTTAGCCTTGTGAAGAACAAAACAAATCAGAGAGTTTCTTTATAAAAGTACTTTAAAATGTTCATATATATATTCAAGAGTAGAGAGACTAGTTTAATGAATTCTCATGCACCTGTCACCCAAATTCAGCTATTATCAAGCTTTTGCAAATCCCAGACATATCATTTCACCTTGAACTTAAACATGTACCTATAAAAATTTCAACATTTTCTTACATAATCATTGTGCCAGTATCACACCTAACAAAATTTTTTGGCCATCTAATACCTTGTTCTTAATAAAATTTCCCAGGTTCTCCTAAAAAACTCTTCTAGTAGTTGGTTGGTTTGAGTCAATACTCAAACAATGTCCCTGTGTGACATTTGGTTGCAGAATCCATCTGTAGAATGCCTCTGGTTTGGATTTGTCTGTTTGCTTCCTGTGGCATCCTTTAACCTGTTTCTATAACCGCCGTCACTCTCATAAAATAAATTCAGCACTGGAGTTTAATTATATTTATGTGCAGCTTTTTTGACAAGAATCTTCATAGATTTTACTGTTTACTTCATATTTATCACTTATGCAGGCATGCAGTGTGGATTTTCCATTTTTACTGATAATGATTATCTATGGGTTCAGGTGATTACAACCCAATCTCATATCAAAAAAAAAAAAAATCCCATTGACTTCTCCTTTGGTGTTGCCTTTTTTGTGATCTTTGCTTAAGTTATTTCATTAGAAGTTTTAAGGATCAGTTTTATCTATCATTTTCCCCCACATGTATATGCTAAACTTTTAATGTAAGGAAGAACTCTACCTCTTTAACCAGGTGTTTGACTACCCAAAAATATGGTTGGTCAAGGATGGCAAGATAAATGCTTAATTTATTCTGTCTCACTTATCTATTGTAGTATATAGCAAATCACCTGAAAATTTAGTGGCTTAAACCAACAACCACTTTATGCTCAACTGTTCAAGCTGGGCTCAGCTGGCAGCTCTGCTGGTCTTGCCCAGGATCACTTAGTCTGGCTGTAGTTATCTGGTGACGTGCCAGTAGTTTGGTGGTTCTATGGGGTCTGAATGGTCAAAGACGGTCTCCCTCACATGTGTGGTGTTTGGCAAGCGGTCAGCTGGTGGCCTTGGTTCTCCTCAAGGCTTCTGAAGCAGGCTAGCTCCAGTTGAGTTCACAGATGGTCTCGGGCTTCCAAATGCAGCCAAAAGAGAACAAGCTCCAGTGTGCAAGCACTTCTTATGCATCCACTTGCATCACATTTGCTAATGCTACACTGGCCAAATCAAGTCACGTGGCCTTGCCCAGATTCAAGGGAAAGAAAAAGGAGAAAATAACTCTATTTCTTGTTTGGAGGAGCAGCAAAATCATGCATGCAAATGAGAATGGGAGGGTTTAATTTTGGCCATCTTTGCAAATAATCTGCAACACTTGCTAGTAGACAATTTCAGAGTTATAAATCTGTGCCTGTGTACTTCCAGTGGACTCCAATAAGCTGTGTTTTATTGTTATTCGCTTGTTGACTTTTTGTTGTTGTTTTTACTTGTTTTTTAAACATCATTATGAACTCATGGGATTTTACATATTCAAGCAGATTCTAAGTGTTTCAGTTATCTTTATTTTTTGCTCCTAAATTGTCCCACTTTGAGCCAATGGAGCGTCCTTCAGGTTGGCTCCTGTGTCTTTTTTGACATAATGCCTTTATTCTTGGATGGCTTCTTTTCTTTCAGGGAACCACAAGATATCCATGTTTGTCTTGTATATTTCTTGCCCCAAATCTGGAATTGGCCTTTCCTCTAAGAAATTTCTGATTCTAGATACTCATTGTTGTTGAATTTTCATTGCCTCTAGGCTTTTTCAGTCGACAGAGTTTGGAAATATGTGTTTGTTTTTTTTTAAATATAATTACTTGGGAGCAAAATAGTGTACTCATGTTGAGATTTCAAATTTAGTATTTGGGGATTATAAATGTGCCTTATTTGGTAACATGTTCTACGGAAGTGCTATCATAATTTAGATGTATCTATCTGAAAACATCTTTATCTCCATTTTTAGGGATACTATTATCTCTCACCCAGTGAGGAAAGAACTGTGCTCTGTTTGGCATGTGGACAATCCATGAGAGCAGAGAAGGGACTGAAACAGTTGCTTCCAGGGCTGCCGTTCCTCTGTGCCTCAGCCTCCAAGACCCAAAAGCCCTTCTCACGAGGACCCTTTAAGGTCATCAATGTGGCCAAGGTATGCAGTGATCTGAGCTCTGCTAATACGTGTGTGGCATCAGTTGGGAAAGTTGGATGAGTTCATTATTTGCTTTGCACTCAAGTTCATCTCCACTCATCCAATTCATCTTTCTCTGATGCACCTTTACCATTCCACGTGCATTGATTTCCTTTTCCTCACTGTAATTTAAAATACCTTGTCTATTAATAGTTCGATACACTCTTTGAAGTTAATTGGGCACTCTTACGGCTTTAATCATCTGCTGAACATCTTGCACCACTCTCTCTGTGTTGCTTTTAGATGAGGAAGGAACTGCAAATCTTTACTTAGTGAAGAAACTTTTTGCCTATATCCACAGGGTAAACTCCTTTTTTTTTTTTTTTTTTTTTTTTTTTTTACTACTATAGAACATTTCAGGGCAAATTTGATGTGTTGTTAATGACTCTTCAGGTTGGTTGCCTGAATTCACACATTCCTGTCTAATGCTGTTTATATCTCATGGAGAAAAAAATCTCTGCTGCCTTCCTGTGATCTTAATTTCAAATGGCACCATTGAAAAAAATCCTTCCCTTCAAGAGTTTAGAAGTGAGAAGAGCCAGGGGGAAATTACACACCTGTATAAAAAGGAGCAGTTCCTAAGGGGTGAGACCTTCTGCCTGGTGTGCTCTTCAGAGCTTGCCCATCTCATTCCCAGGCCACGCTCCCCCTCCCCTAAACCTGATGCACACTGCAGGAGAGTGGGGTAGTAACAGTTATAATAAACATGACCTGAAACAGTAACTCTGAAAGAGAAGGAGAGTCAGTCCTCTGGGAAAACCTGCAGGCATTTGGACTTTGCTTTGGTGACAGCAGAGTCATGTTAAAAAGGTAGTGGTGAGCTGATTGGAAAGAATCCACAATGTTACAGGGGCTCAGACAGCTTTTCCCTTGGGGCAGCTTCCTGAGTAGGGATGAAAAGGGAAAGGGAAAGTGTGGTGTTCACCACCCTCATAGTCATGTAGTTAAAGCTACACTCATTCCCCTCCTCCTTCATCAGTATCTGCCACCATAGGATGGCATCATCCTAAAGTTAAAGATTAAGAGAATACTTTTAGTACTAGTGTGCCATCACTTCAGCCCCAGGCTCTTTCTAGCCCTGGTATCCTTCTTCCCCATCTCCCATCCCAGAGAAAGGCAAGGTAGAAAACAGGAGAAGCCCAGAAACACAAGCCAGAGGCACATAGTCACCTAGAGACTCAGTGACAGGGCTGGGAAGAGAACCCAAGTTCTGACCCAACGTCCATCCCACTATAGCATCTGATACATACAGCATATGAATGAGCATTTCAAAATTTAGGTGCCACACACACATTATATTAAGAGACTGAAGTGTTAAAAAATAAAAAAACTAAAAGAAAAAAAAAGTTTGAGTAGATCTATGTTTTTTTTTTTTTTAAATCAGGCTGATTTATCTTCTCATGAGGCTGAGAACACTCTAAGTTATTATGAAGAACGTCTATTATCTCTACGGATGAAGACCTGCGCGCAAGTTGTATCTCATAGTGGCATGGCAGTTACGCACCAGAAGGCAGTGAAAATAATTGCGTACAAAAATGGAGATGGATATCGAAATGGGAAGTTAATTGTGGCTGGAACATTCCCCATGGTAAGTGGCTATCACTTAAATGCTTCTCGCATCCTCTGAGGTAATGATAATGGTGATTCTTCTGACAAGAAAAAAGCAGTAGGATTGAGTGACAAATATCTCTGGCCTGTTTTACCAATTTAAGCTGATGAGATCAAGATCTCTGTTTTCTTAAAGATATTCTTTTTGATTGTGTTTCTTTGCATACAGACTTAGAAAAATGAGAAACCAGAATATGGTTTTAGGATTGGCTTCAGAGCAAAGATACATGAAAGTAGGGGAAAGACAAAGCTACCAGATTTTCTTCAGTCTTGTGACAGACAAAGCCTCTTTTGCCTTCCTTCCCACTGCAGCTTCAAGTTGTATGTCATCTGAATATTCTGAGAGATGCTGCCTCACTTATTATCTGGAGAATCTGAATACTTATTTGTTGATAGGGTGTTTCATTTCATTTTCACATTGGAGAGGCAGGAGTTGTGCTAAGAGAGAATATGTGGTTTCTGTCTTAGAGCCTGCTCCCCACAGTCACTGGAAGGGATGAGGGTCCCACAGGCCCAAGCCCAGCTTTGTCCTTCCGTTGCTTGGTGATTGTCTTGTCTGTACATTCTGTCCAGTACCCTGAACAACATATTTTATAAGCGATGCTAAATATGATATGGAGTTACCCTGGAGAGTTTCTTGCAAACACTTACATATACACATAATTATTCACTCACCTCTTTGGTTGAGTACAAAACTAGTTCTTTTTTGTTTGTTTGTTTTAAAGATGTTATTCAGTGGACTAAGCAAAGAACAAAAGTTAACAATTCCAAAATTCACTCTGAGACCCTAGCTTTTGTGGTCTTGAACAAAAATACTAACCTTTCAGCCTGATTTCCCACCTGCAAAATGGAAGTAATAATATGTGTCAGTTCTTGGTTTGAAAGTCAAGTACTCATTTATGTTAAAGCAGTTCATCTCAAGTGTTTGAATAATTTTATACACTGTAAAGCAATAGAATCGAAAGCAGATTTCTAGGTTAACATTTCTTAGGAAATAAGAAGCACTCTGATGGAAAAACGTATTAACGTGCACCAGCTGCTGTGTTAAAGTTTTGGAGCTCAGAATCCTGACAGCTGGACTGGACTAATACGTGAGATGGGGTAGGACAACCTAATATCAAAAATCATCTCTAATCAGAGATCACATTGGTAGTTACTGCTTTCTATTTTCTCAAATTAAAAGGATTTTCTCAGGTTTCTAAAATAACAAGCCCTTCGTGATTTTTCCCAGTTCTATCACTGTTTCCTCTCAGTTCCTTATAGTCTGTGTTCTCTAGCTTCTTACAGAATGCACACAACAACTTGGTCTTGCCAGAGCAGCCTCCAAAGTATATACCAAAGATGGAACCACAATCCTTTCCTTGCATGATTTGGTTTTATGGGCTCTGGATGAGTCTTTTACCCAGAGAGACTCTGAGGAACAAAAGAAAGAGGCGGCCCCTGTTGGAACAAAAGAGACGCCGGTTAAAAGTATGGAAGACTGGTTACATTCTGCAGGAATTAGCGAATTCTACTTACGTTTGATCATAAGAAAGTTAAATGTGACTCTTTCATTCAGTCGCCCCTTTGAGAATTTTTAAAAATCCCAGGAAGCTACTCTTGTAAGAGATTCTCATATCATTTTCACCTTGCAGAATAATAAGAAAAAATTTTTAAGAAGTTAATTTGGTTTCAGCTCCAAAACAATCAATAAATTGCCTAGAATTTATAAAATATGTTTGACAGCTTAGCTACTTTGTGCAGCATGGGCAGATTTTGTTCTTAAATTCAGAACCAGAACCAACTGGAGACCCCTTAAGGTGGAACTAGATCAAGGCACATCTCTTCCTACTATTGGAAGAGAAGCTGTCTTCTCTACACCTCCTGCCCTCCAACTCCCCTCACCTGCCCATCTCCACTGCTCCTGTAAACTCCCAGAGCTCCAGCAAATGCACCCCTGTTGCAGCTTCTAGCACATGGTATCATAATTATCTGTTTATATCTTTGTGCGTCTCATTAGACCATGTACAACTTGAGGGCAGGGCTGTGTCCCCAACAACAGTTTGCTAGATGAAAAGAGTCTGCTTGCAGGGATTCAGCAGTTACCTCAGGTTGTGTCGAGATGCATGGTTTAGAGGTTGAGAATGTGGGTTTTGGAGCCAGAATACCAGAGTTCAACTCCAGCTCTGTTACTTACTAGCTGAATGATCTTGGGTACTCTCTGTACCTCAGTTTCCTAATTTGTAAAATGAGGAAACTAATAGTCATGTGAATATATACTCAGTTAGACCTTATGAATATGAATTACATGAATTTTAGGAGCTCTGTGCTAGGAACCAGGGGCAGAACCCAATATATCTATTTTCTGTTATTTCACAATGATATTGTTTGGTTTTCTAATGAGTTTTTGAAAATAATTATGTGAACATTTAATGCCCAGCTGACTACTGAAGCATATAGTTCAGCCTTTATTTGGCATGTGGAATCTCCAGGTTCTGGTAGATTTACAATCTCAAACACTCTTCTTTCAAATTCTTATTTAAAACCTGATTGGAAGTAATGGTATTCATGCAGGTTTACCAAAAGGGTATGGTCATCCCTTCCCCTCTTAGTCTAAAGAATAATCTTTAGAATTAGATTGTAATTCTGAATCAGACAGGTGCATCAGCTGGCTGTCCCCTTTACTGAATCATGACTTGGAGTTACACCATCAGTTTGCATTGAGGAACTTAAAAGAAATAAGCATCAATCAAAAACTCAGTGTCACACTTACTATAACGGTGGTGGTTAAGGGCACTGGCTTTGTAGGCAGGTAGCATGGATTCTAATCCTGGCTCTGCTCCTACTTGGCTATGTGACTAAATCTCAGTTACTATGCAAAAGGGGAATGGACCTACCTCAGGGTATCCTTTTGAGAATCATATAAGATAATGTATTTAGAGATCTTAGTAAAATGCCCAGCACATTGTAAGTTCTCAGTATACATTATTTTGTAGGATACGGTTCACTATATCACAAATAACCTCTTTATGAAGAGTCTGAAATAAATATCTCTCGGATGTCAGGGCCAGGAAAGGTATTTCTTGAGGAATTTATCTCTTTGTGGGCCATGTGAATCTTGAAATGGTGTTTTCCTCTTTGCTTTGGCCACTAGGGTCCTCAGAACATGCATAGTGCTTTACCTCTAGCAAATGAAAACAGTGTAATATTCATGTCCAGTATCATGATGATAATAATAAAAATACTGTCTAGCATTTTTTGGATGCTTACACAGTTAAATAGACCAAACACTATTCTAAGCACTTTCCTTTTTTTTTTTTTTTTTTAAGCTTCCCAACAGCAGAACAAGATAGATACTATTCTCATTTAAAATATGGGACACTGAAACACTTTATCTCTGGCTTTGGTCTGTTCCTATACTCTTTTCTACCTTTTTTTTTTTTTTTAATCTCTTTATTTTATCCCTTTTCAGAATAGATATTTTGGTAAGCCATCTCATATTTTTTCATAACTAAATTGTAAGAAAGGAATTAAAATGTATATTTGCAATCAGATTAAATTATTTTGTTGCATATGAAGTTTCTGATCAGATTTATGGATTTGCATCTGGTTTTGGTATTGCCTATTTAAATCAAGTCATTAGTGAAGAATGAAATATTTTGAATAAACAAATGAATTCAGTAAGCAAATTTATTCATTATTCATTGAACAATGGTAAATGTGTCATTTGTTTCCCAGGGAACTCAAGAGTGAAAGTGAAAACCAAACTATTTCCAAAGTCAATGACATCTGATAGTTTGGATGGTATAGATGAGTCTTTGCTCACCCTCATTCTCAGAAATCCTATTGCCATCTGGGTGTCTTGTGGTGAACCATTTCTGTCTCCAAATGGTAAGTGTTTCTTTTCGTTTTTTTTTTTTTTCAAGCAAGTGCATGAAGAGAGATAGAAATAAATTTTATGTTGCCATAAGAAAATGAATTAAATGTGTATAATGTCAACATAATAACATCACATTTGTGCAAAGAACTGGCTTTCATCAATTAACGTGCACAAGGATAGCTATACCCCTATATTTGCAAACTGCCTGTTTTTTCTTACTGGAATGGAGTATTCTGCATGGAAAAATGTCTAATTTATTTGATAAAGAGATCCTTGGTCTATAAGACTGAGAATAATGGTATACATTAGAAAATAACAAATGAGTTTAATTCACACTGAAGACGACCTGTCTGCACATTTTCATTTTTAAGAATTGCACCCTTTAGGCTGTAGGTGGATGTTTAAAAAATGAATGGTTCCAAGCTAGGCTTTCATCACCTCCAAATAGTTTGTGGAAGTGGAAAATGAAATATGGCTATTGCATATGGTAAATCTATGTAATAAAACAGCACTGTACTTCTTTTTCCTCCTCCATTCCGTAAAGAAATGCCTTAAGCTCTGTCATCTTTCAAATGAGGTTTCTTTTCATGACCCTTACCTTTTAATTACTTGTTTCTAATTGAATCTATTTCTTGAAGCAGAAAGTTCTTTGTAAATTATTGGCTTGCATGATAAATTACTGTTGATAAAAAGGATGCAAGATGAAATATCATGTATTTTTATTATTCTAGCTTTGCAGAAAGCAGAAGAAATAGAAAAGCAGAACTGGCTGAAAAAGGACAAAATTTTGGCTGATCTAGACACCATGAAACACAAAATGAGACAGTTAAAAGGTCAGTATAAACTAAGTCAAGCATCACCATGTTTAATTCTAAATGTAATGTCAATTTGCTGGTGTTTTTTTTCTACCACTAGATACCAGATGTTTGAATACTGTGTTAGTATTGTGTTACGAAAGTCACTTGAGCAAGTCTAAAACCTAATAATGTATCTGTTTGGTACTAATTTTATATTAAAATTAACATCACGTGATTTATATGTACATTTTAAAAATTTGGAGGTGTCGTATGACCACCCTGTTGGTTTTGAAACAATTCGTGAGCTGACATTTTATGGACTTAGAAATTACTCATTAAACAACACTTTCTGTTGTTTCTTGGGTATTGCTGGAGAAGAAGTTTTATTAAATAATCTGAGTGAGGAAGTACTAAATTCTTCCAAGCTTAGTATCTTTAGCTCAGAAAGGCCCCTCTTGTTATGTAGCATAGGATATGCTGTGTTTAAACAAAGTGATCAGTTGACAGTATTTATCCTCTTCTTCCTTCTCTTTGTCATGGAATTTTAAGTTTCTGATCTTATATTATTCCCAGCTCTTGAGACACCAAGTATTTCTTTGGGGAGAAAGCATATTGTGGACTTTAGCCTGGGAAGACATACATTTCAGGCTCTGTAATTACCATAGCAGAATTTCAACACCTGAGTATCTATAATGTCTGGTGTCAGAAATATTTGAATCTTAACTTCAGTAAACAACACAATTAGTCCTAGGTTCACTAGACAGCACTCTGGGTTCAAATGGCTATTTTTCAGTTCTTACTAAAAGAATTATTGGCTCTCAGTGAAAAGTGTCTATTTTTGTTGTTAACCTCTACCACTCCAACTACTAGACATTTTCACTTAAATGTCCCTTGGGCATATCATATCACACCAAAGCCTCCTTCATTTCTTCTATAGACATTAATTACCACAGTCCACCCAAATGTTCCATCTCAGAGACCTGCGAGTCATCTTTGGCATCTTCTGCTCTCACTGTCAGTCCCCCAGACTTACCATGTGCTTTCTTAAATCTGAGCTTTTGACACAGTTCTCTGTACCTCAAACTTTTCTCTCTTCTGTCCTCTTATATTGCTTCTCATTATTTACTTTTCAGCTTGCCTGTTATTTCTTCCTAAAAGCCTTCTTTAACATTTCCAGTCAGGGATAGTGTAGTTTATCATACCCTGAGCTTTTCCCCCTATACACCTTATCACTTTATTATAATTACCTAGTCATGTGACTCTCCTGTGTTACATTATAAATTCTATACCCTTCTTTTTTTGTTCTCTGAATGGTTGCAGAATGATTGAATTAAAGAATAGATAGAATTTCAACCATTCACTTCACAGAGTTCTTTATTTTTTTTAAGAAAAAAATTTTTAATTGAAGTACAGTTGGTTTACAATGTTGTATAAGTTTCAGGTGTATAAGAAAGTGATTTATATACATATGCACACATTCTTTTCCACTGTAAGTTATTATAAGATATTGAATATAGTGCCCTGTACTATACAGTAGGTCCTCGTTGTTTACCTATTTTACATACACTAGTGTGTATATGTTAATTCCAAACTTGTAATCCATCCCTCCTTCCCCTCCTCTTTGGTAACCATAGTTTGTTTTCTACATCTCTTGCCCTTTCTCTCTCTCTCTTCTTCTGGGACTCTTATAATATGAATATTAGTATCACCCTTGTTACATATAAAGGCATCGCTGAAGGCATCATTGTCCCAGAGATCTCTTAAACTGTCCTCATTTCTTTTCTTTTCTTTTTTTCTAAAATAGTGATTTCCACTACTCTGTCTTCCAGCTCACTGATCTGGTCTTATGCCTCATTTAGTCTACTACAGATTCCTTCTAGTATATTTTTCATTTTAGTTATTGTATTCTTCAACTCTGTTTGGTTGTTCTTTATATTTTCTAACTCTGTTAAAAACTTCCAACTTCTCACTGTGTGCATCCATTCTCTTCCCAAGGTCTTTGATCATTCTTACAATCATTACTCTGAACTCTTTCTTGGGTAGATTGCCTATCTCCACATCACCTAGTTTTTCTTTTGGGATTTTATCTTGTTCTTTTTTCTGAAACATATTCCTCTGCCACTCATTTTGTCTAAATTTCTTTTCTTTTTTTTTTTGTTGGGGGTGGTAATTAGGTTTATTTATTCATTTATTTTTAATGGAGGTGCTGGGGATTGAACCCAGGACCTTGTGCATGCTAAGCACATGCTCTGCCACTAAGCTGCACCCTCCATTTTGTCTAAATTACTATTTATATTTTTATGTATATGATAGGTTAGTTACGTTTCTTGACCTATGGGAAGTGACCTTCTTTAGGAGACATCCTATGTGTCCCAGAAGTGCACTCCCCTCTCATCACCCAAGGGCTAGGGACCAGCTGGTCCCAGGGTAGGGTCTGGTCTGTGTTCACAGACTCATTCCAAAGGCTGTGAGCATTGTTTTCTTCTTTCTGGTATCTGCCTCCTGGTGGTAAGGCTGGTCTAGAGGCTTGTGCAGGCTTTCTGATGGGAGGGGCCAGTGCCTGCTCACTGGTGGGTAGAACTAGATCCTGCCCCTCTAGTTGGCAGGACCATATTGAGGGGCATGTCTGGAGGTGGCTGTGGGCTCAGGAAGTCTTTAGACAGCCTTTCTGCTCATGGATAGGGCTGTGTTCCCACCCAATTAGTTGTTTGGCTTGACACATCCCAGCACTGGAGCCTACAGGCTGTTGGGTGAGGCCAGGTCTTGGTGCTAATGACACAAGCAAGATATCAGCCTCCAGGAAGGAGAGTTCATGGAGATCAGTATGCTTCAGTATGTCCACCACTGTGTCTGTGTCCCTAGGGTGAGTCTCAGACTCCCCCTGCCTCCCCAGTTGACCCTCCAAGACCAGCAGGTAGGTCTGGCCCAGGTTTCTACGAAATACTGCTTTTGCCCTTGGTGCCAGTGAGCTTGAGATTTTGTGTACATCCTTTAAGAGTGAGGTCTCTTATTTCCCCCAGTCTCATGGAGCTTCTGCAATTAAGCCCTGCTGGCCTTCAAAGCCAAATACTCTGGCCTATCCTCTTCTTGGTGCTGGACTTCCAGGCTGGGGAGCCTGACCTAGGGATCACAACCCTCACTCTGTGGAAGAACCTCTGTAATATGATTATTCTCCAGTTTGTGGGTTGCCCACCCAGTGAGGGGTGGGTTATGGGGTTTGATTATATCACAAGTCCATACCTCCTACTTGTCTTGCTGTGGTTTCTTCTTTATATCTAGTTATGGAAAATCTTTTCTGGTAGGTTCTAAGTTGTTTTTTTCTTTTAATTGATGGTTGGTCTGCAGTTGTGATTTTGATGTGTTCCTGAGAGGGGATGAGCTATGGCTTCTTCTACTCTGTCATCTTGGCTGCCAGCCAGAGTCAGTGAGTTTTCAAAGCTCTATTTCTTTATCAAGTTAAATCTACAAAAAGCAATATAGTGAAAATAACACCTAGCAAAGCTGCTTTTACTGAGTTGTGATTTTGTATCATGTCTTCAGCTTTTATTATAATGAAGTATTAAAAAGCATTTTAAAGTTCAGTTGGCATCATCTATAATATGACTGTTGAGAATAGTCTATTTGGTCAGATGGTGTTCATTATGGGGGAATCCATTAATGTAGTTTCTCTTAAAATTTAGTGCTAAGATAAATCTTGTCTCTACTGCAAAACTGTTATGTTTTCTGCTATTAAATGTAAAGTCAATGCATTCTTATAGAATCCCTACCCTAAGGATGGTCTTTTCAAGTTCTTGGGATTATGAGGTTAAGTAAGAACAAGTTTAAATTCAGTTAACCACAGTCCCTGTTGGATTGTGAGCTTCTAGAGGGTTGGATGAAATGAAAGAGGAGGTATGCGAGGTATGAATAGTGGCTAAATCAGTTATATCTTGTTATTATAGCTGTTGGTAAATGCAACAAATGTTTATTGAGCATATACTATGCACAAAGTACTGTGCTAAGCTGATTTTACATTTCATTTGTAAGGATGAGCATTAATATTAACCAAATACTAGTAGTAACTTTGTAGGGTTTTTATGATTAAGGAACAAATGTCAAATATTTACTACATGCTTAACACAGAATAAATACTCAATAAATTTTAGAATAGGAGTTCCTGAGAGGGCAGCCCATTTTCCCACTTGGTGTCTTAAAAACTGATAAAACTAAGGGATGGCAGATCAGGGAAGGTATCACCCTTGTTACATATAAAGGCATCGCTGAAACATTTTATTTAGTTTGAGAGAAACAGATCTGCTAACTTAAACCCCCAAAGAAGTGGACTTACCCTTTTAGGCACATTTGACACTGAGCCAGAATGGACCCTCCCAATAAAGGAGAGGTATGAGAGCTGTCTAGGTGAGATTTACAGTCTGAGAGAGCAGCAGAGCACTCATGTTCTCTAGCTTTCCCCATTCATAGTTAGATATTATCATTTTTCCCCCTGATCTCATGTGAAATAAAATAGAATATATGGAAAATGTAATAAGAAAATAAAAAATAGTTTATTCAATACATATTTGTTTGGTTTTTATTGATTTGTTTCTCTTACCTACATAAATAATAGTTTGTTATGAAAACTTTTCCCCAAACCAATACGTTTTGTGATGACATTTTGTCTCTTTATAAAAATTATAGTGCAAATGCATTTATTTTCTTAAGACGATTTAGAAACAAGCTGACAAAAAACAAATAATGCATAATGTTTTTTGCTGTTTCTTATATTTAAATACTGACTCTCAACAGTGTAAATGATAAACTACCTGAGATCTGTCCTTAGTTCAGCAAAATTTTAGTGTTCAAAATGCATTATAAATAAAATATTTATTGCAATATTATCCATAAGAATTTATGTGTCATAAATTAATGTTGTCTGTACTTTATAGAGGCAGCTAAAAACTATATTTAGCGTAAATTTGTGTTATGTATTTTTCTGGTACCACTGAGGTCTTCTCCAAAGTATGTTGCCTAATGGCATTGTCACTGTAACTCATTAGCTGATTGATTCAATTATGTTTTCTTCACATCCATAAATTTCATATGAATGCTTATTAGATACATAGAGTTCTGGTTTCCCTGAGAAGTCATTCCTGCCGCTTACTTTTATTGCCGGCTCTATTTCCATAAACTTGAACTATAAGAGCACAAATGCTTTATCCTCTGCAAGTACGGAATTATTTTCAGAAGGTTTTGATCATTGTCATAATATGAAAATCTGCACGTTACAAGTCTCCTAGTAACAATATTAGGACTCAACTTCATTTCAGTATTTCTATTATTTTATCCATCTGAGTGTTACCTTCTCAAAGAAGACTCCTCTGACACCCCAGACTTGGTCAGCAACCCCTGTTACATGCTTTTACTCACGCTGTACTTCCCTAGTTCAGTACAGTGACAGCCAATTATTGGTGTCATCATTTCCTTAACATTTGCCTTCCCCACTGAAGTGTAAGCCTTTGAGGCAAGGACTTGATCGTGAGCATGTTTGCATTTTCACCATCCAGCACAATGCCTGACTTATAGCTGGTGTTCAACTTAGGTTTCTAGAAGCAACGTACAAAAGAAAGCATTAATTTGTTCTTAAGAAGTTTAGAGATCAGTATGAGACTCAGTGCTGAATATCTCTTCAACCCCAAAAAAGAAAATAATTTTAATAAGTGTGACTTTTAAACCTCTTTTATAGTGATTTAAAGTGGTGTAGCTGAAAGAATGCATGAATTCAAATCACCACACTTATTAACTCATGTCTGTGATTCTTTAGAATACAGTATTCCAGTAAATATTTTCTCTTACCACAGCTTCTTACAAGCCCAAAGGACACAGCAGAGGTGTCAGAAACTAATCGTGCTCGCGGGGTATTATTAGATAGAAAAAAAAGGCCTCCTGTCTCTTGGGTTAATATTATTTTAGAAATACTTAATCCCCAGGCTGCTAAGCTAATTGTGGGGGAAAGGCTTATTATTAGCAAAGAGAACAAAACATATGTTCCATGACTGGAGGAGATGATGGGCTATATAGGTCATGGATTCTATTTGACTAAATTACTGCTGAACCGTATCTTGGGTGAGAGGCTGGGGCCAGTGTGGGAGTCAGCATGTTATCCTTCTTTTCCATCTGTACAGTGAATATGCGTATCCTGGCTACGTAAAGCCTCAAGCTCCCATATGAAGAGCCATAGTTAGATCTTATTACCTTAGGCATCTTTGCTGTTATGATACATTTAGTATTTTAGCCTCTGCTCCCAAGTGGGATGATTTATGCATAGAAAACCAAACCAATTTATTTGAAATCTGAAAACCTATCATCAGAAACAACATTTCCAGAGACTTCTTTCCCCAGGGCGGCGGGTAGCAGCATGTCAGCCAGCCACCATGGTCCCCAGCAAAAGCCCTGTGCAGCCGGTGGTGGTGGAAGGAGGCTGGACTGAGCAGACTCCAGAGGAAATTAAACTCATGGACCTTATAACACATACAGAGGTACGATCTTTAGGACTACGGGCCTTAAAGAGTCAGACTCTTTTATAAGCTTTTAAAAGTACAGTATTGAATTTTTAAATTATGCTATTAATATATTCTCGGCATCTGGTCAGTTATGACCACATAAGCATATGCCAAGCATTGAGTTGGCATTTGGAGAGTAGCTATCAAAGAGACAGCCAGCTCATATGAAAGTCTGTTTTGTTTGAATGGAGACCAGAAATTATGACCTTAGCAAAGAAGAGAAAAAGGCCCAGCGGATATGTACAAAGGTAATTATAATAAGTGTAGTCAAGTTGAGCCTTATGGCTTCACTGCTCATCACTCCTAAGGGTATGTCTCAATATGTGAAAAGAGGAAGGAGCAAAATACTAATTGCAATGGAGACAATTCAGAAGTGAGGAATTCAAAAAGCGGTTTCAGTCCAATTGATTAATCAGTCAGGATTGCCAGACATTAAAAAGTTGAGGAGGGAAAGGTCAGCTGTTGAGAGAGGACTGGGAATAGAGACCTGGGAAAACTTTTTGCTTTGTGAAGTTTTTCATCAGAATGATGTGTTCTTATTTAATAGGGTTTATCAAATCGTGAAATGTGTCCAACCTAAATCGTAGGCATGTACCCAAGTCAAGGTTACTAGAAAAAAAGAAATTGACATTGCTAAAAATATGACTTCTTGCCAAGCTAAGAAGGATAAATCACTGACCAGGGAATGAATGCAAAGCATTGAACTAGGACATGCTTGAAGCAGGATGAAAAGCAGGAATCTGGCAGAGTATAAGAGTGGCTCCTGTATTTTAAAAGACAGAGAGTAAAGATTTAAACAACAGTCATGTACATTCCCTTAAGCATTTCTTGGTTAAAGGAAATGATGTTGTGATTCTAATCAAAAACTCATTTGTTAGATTCAGAGGAATCACTCAGTAGGAGAAACACCATGCACAAATCTAAAAACACATCTCTATTCATTGCTCCAAAGTATAAATGAAAGTTAAGTGCTTTGCCAAAATAATTCATTGAAGCAAGGGGAATTTATAGAAGAGTCAGTGATAGGAGAGGGTAATGTACTTCCTAAATTTTTCCAGTATCACGTACAGTTATATTTCTGTCTTCCATCATATTCTACACACACACACACACACAAAACAGACAGTTTTCTAACCATGGCATTCTCTGGGCTTTTCTTAACAGGCGCACCTTTCTGAAGTCCAAGAACTGCAATCCAAGAGAAATTCTCCGATTGCACCTAAATGTATAGCACTCAAGCAGAGTAGCCTGTATAAGCAACCCAATGTAAAACGGGTATGGACTTATCTAAATGGAGGCAGACCCGAAGATGGTACTTATGCCTGGGGCAAAACAATCTCAGAGGTAAGGCTAGTGTGAAAGAAGAGTGTTTTATAGGCTTGGATTCAAATTCCAGCTCAGACATCTCTAGATTGTTAGGTCAGACAAATTATTTTACCTCTCTAAACCTCATTTTCTTATCTGTAAAATGGGAATAGTATTTTCCTCACCGGGTTGAGATGGTGATTAAATGAGCTTATATGTGTGAAAACGTGGAGTCCGATTGCTGTCTGACATGTGTGTGTCAGAATACGACACTTGGCCATCAGAGAACAATGGTAAGTAAATGCACTGTAACCAAAGAGTAAACACTACACTTTAAGATAATTTAAAAGAGTTTTCCATTTTAAAGCCAGTTCACAAAAAAAGTGGTTGTTCACTAGGTATGTTCTCTGTGGGAAAAACAACCATATTCATTAGAGAAAACCTGTCATATCCTTGTTACCCAGAGTCCTATAGCTATGGCTAACTTTCCACCTTCCAAAGTTAAAACATTAACTGAAGAAAAGATGAGTAGCAGTTCATTAATTGTTTGCAATATCAAGGATACAGTTCTAAAATTTAACATTTTGTCTTAGTCTTTAAATACAAACTTTAGGTACCTAATACATGAACTTTGGTAGAATTTTAAAAGATCATGTTTTTTGAAGTGATATCCTATAATCACTGTTTGCCTTTATTATTTTGTGAAATGTTTTTATAACTTTTTCTGGGACAAGAGGGAGTCACATAAAGGTGAGATGTTGGTGGTGGGTGGAGGGGAAGGCAAGACAGTGCAGCAGACCAGCCTGAAGTTCATGGAGACTGACAGGGCCACCTAGCATAGCTGGGGCTCCTCAGAGGAACTGTGCCCCTGAAGGTTGGTAATTTCAAAGTGTGTTGGAGACCACTTCTCTTTGACAAGGACTTTGAATGAGAACTGTGAAAGCAGTTGCATCTCTGAAGTTGACAACCAATTTGCCGTACTTGAGAAAGAGAGAAAAAGGCAGACAGTAAACTCAAAACTAGAAATACAAGTAAAGCAACTTCATACACATGGGCGGAAAAAGCAGTATTTAAAAATGAATAAAAGCTTTTTCAGGAGAGACCTGTCCTAGAACAGGTTCTATAACAAAGCTGAAATGTTTCTTCCTTGCTTGTTTCTTCTAAAATCACAGAGTTTATTTGTAGATGCCGAGTCTTAAAATGCACATAACCATTGCAACCAGGACTGATATGTCACTGAGGGAATATGAAATGATTAATAAATAAACAAAGAGTAGAGCAGGGAAAATAGATTTAAAGATAGTCCATCAGATTTGGATAGCAGAAACTTACACTAACTTTTACAAAAATTTCATGTATGTGGTGAAGGAATGACTTTTTGATTTACGTGACTCTCATATAGCATATAAAAGTCACTCCATACATATTATACCATGATATTATAATTTTTTCATGAACTTTGTACATAAAGGGCACTATGCTAGATGCTGTGAAGTATTATTCTAATTGTGTGTGTGAAAAGATCTTATAATGCAGTATAATTGACAGGTCAACCTCAATAGTAGTGTTCGCAATAGGAGGAGTAAAATAACACATGATCTATGCTTTCATTAAATTAATATTTCAAATCGGCAAAGCATTTGAAAATATATCAAGCTTTGCTTAGGTTTATAGAGAAATGGGCATTCTCATGTTGATAGAAGTACAATTTTTTGGAGAAAAATGTGGCCGTATAATTCATAAGAAAATGCACCTTGTATAACCTTATCCTAAGGATATTTTCATGAATGTATGCAAAGATTGGTAAGAATTTTTATCATGGGGCTATTTATAACATGAATAGATTAGAAATAATTTAAACACTTTACAATAGGGAGTTGGTTAAACGAATTGTAGTGTATTAAGAGGATATTATAATTAAAGTCAATTTTAGAAAGAATAATGACAATAAAGATGTTCAAGATACACTAAGGGAAAGAAGCACAATATAAAGCATGTAGAGTTACATTCTATATACATGCATGCACAGACCTAAAAAAAAGACTAGGAAGATTTTATTTTTGGAAATGTTTATTGGGTGGCTTTACTATTGGTGAACTAAAAAAGGCAGAATTTCTTTTTTTTTAATTGATAAATATTTTTTAGAATTTCTTTCTTACATGTTTTTCTATGTGTTCCATATTTTGTTATGATGAACACAGATTGTCTTTGTAGGAAAAAGGCATTTGCTAAGGGAGCTGACATTCCTCTTGGAGAAGCACTAACAACACGTGCCAAAGGTCAGGTTAGTAGAAAATGCAGGAAGTTCAATAGGAGTTCAGAGAAGGGGAACACTGCCTGCCTGCCTGGGGTGAAGGAGAAAGGCTCCACGGAGGACTCGATCAGGACCTCTGATGGAACTTGAGAAATGGGTACGCTTTGACACTTAGGCAGAAAAAGCATTAACGAGAATGGAGAGCACTGCACACAAAGGTATGGGCATTAGAATTCAAAAGTCATATTAAGTAGATGGTGCCTGGACTGAGAAATTGGGAGAGATACACACAACTGGAGAGACTGTTCAAAAGCATATATGGTAGACACCACATACTGTCTGTATTCATCTACTTGGGCTGCCATAACAAAATGGCACCGAGCCTGTGGCTTAAACAGCAGAAATTTATTTCTTAGTCTGGAGGCTAGAAAATCAAGGTGCCAACAGAGTTGGTTTCTGATTTAGACTCTCCTTCTGGCTAGCAGGAGTCTGACTTCTCACCACTTGCCTTCACATAGCCTTTCCTCTGTGCACAGATGGGGAGAGGGAGAGAACGCTAGTGTCTCCTCCTCCTCTAGTAAGGCCACAGTCCTGTCAGATCAGTGCTCCCCGCTTGTGACTTCATGTAACCGTAATTACCTTCTTAAAGGCCCTTTCTTCAAATGCAGTCACACTGAGGGTGAGTGTCAAGCTATGAGTTTGGGGATGACACAGTTTAGTCCATTGCACCACCCCAGACTCAAGTGCATGAGTCACCAGCTGTCCCTGAATAAGGTAATGGCATGATAAAACCAGTGTTTTAGGGAGATTAATGTGGCCTCAATGTGTCGAAAGATACTTAGGAAATGTCTAGAAAGTTTTCTGCACATTATTTCTTCTGTTGCTTTATTTAAAAAAAAAAAAAATGTTCCTTGCAGTCTCTTTCCTTTCCTTTTCCATTCTGTTTTTGGTTTTAGAAATCTGTCCGAGATTCTTTATGATCAGTTAGAAATATATTGCAGGGAGGGTATAGCTCAAGTGGTAGAGCGCATGCTTATTAACATGCACGGGTTCCTGGGTTCAGTCCCCAGTACTGCCTCTAAAAATAAATAAATAAATAAATAAATAAATAAATAAATAAATAAATAAATAAATAAATAAATAAATAAATAAACCTAATTACCTCCCCCCCTACAAATATATATATACATACACATACACACATACATATACATATACATGTATATATACACATATACATACATACATATATACATACATACATACATACATATACATATACATATATATGTATATATATATATCTCCTTTCAGGCTATCCGGCTGAAAAATACTTCAGGAGATTAGACTGTGTGTGTGAAACAAACAACAGTAAGAGTAGGGTCTGATTTTACTGGGGAAATTCAGCTAACAACACCATTTCCAAAGAAGCTCAGAGTTTCAGCGGTTGGTACTTTTAGCAGAAAAATGAGGAACAGAACACATTTCAAAGTACATCGCTCTGCTTTCTGTAATGAAACCCCCAGATGGTATTTGAACCCCATCTAATGCAGGCTTTCCCACAATTCTTTCACTACTGTGGCCATTCTGAATGATTTAACCACATTCTTCCTACCCAGTCTTTGAACATGGCTGGAGCAACTCTCATCTCCAACTGGTGTAGGCTCATCTGTCATCAGTGCACCAAGGTGGCCCCCTCTCCAGTGTCAGTGGCTTTTTCTTCAGGGCCATCAACTTTCTCTGATTTATGAGTATCTGGGCCCCTCCTTCTATGGTCCTGAAGCATCTGTCTCTTTCCATCCCTGAAACATTTCTCTGATTCTACAGAATCTCAAAACCAGTGTGTTCGCTCACAGCCAAGTACAGTTTTAAATGCATGAGTGGAAGCTGAAAGAATGAGAAACAGATTTTTTTGATTTGTAGAGGCAAGTAGCTCATGTCCGCGGGGAGTATGAAATAGTTCTGTGGTGCTCATGCACCCTGCCCCGAGAGGACCGGGTCTAGGAAATCTCACAAAATAGATTGTGGGTGAGGAATGATGTATAGAATACTGTTCTTTTATTATGAGCTTTTGTTATTGCAAAAACTATAAACACTTAATTTATATTACCCACTTTAAAGAAGGCACTTGAGTAAAGTTGGATATATTTGAAAAACTGAGAATTGAGAATGTCATTTAAAAAAAGGCATTTTCAGTACAATTAGATTCTAAAATAGCTAGTCAGCTTCTGACTTAAATTTATTTTTAGAAGATTTTTGTAAACCCAACTATCTCATGTAAATCTATCTCTGTATAAACCAAGTGAAATAGCTATAGATTTAATTCATATTTTGTATTTAGTGTATGTTTTTATTAAATAACATTCACTTTTCTGATTATAAATAGGAAACACAGTCTCTATAAACTAGTGACATTTTAGTGGTAAAGTAGGGACAAATACAAGAATTACCTTCAAGCTTCCAAGTTAACAGGAGTTTCTCCCAGAGACCTATCTACATATTTCTAGGACAGCTCCCCACTGCTCCCAGTCTAGGTAGAAACTCAGTCATCAAACTCTTTGGTTGGCTTGGTGCAGAAAAAAATAATAATTGCTATGGACTGAACTGTGTCCCCCCCAACCCCGCCCCCATCCTTATGCTAAAGCCCCAACGCCCAATGTGACTGTGTTTGGAGATGGGGCTTTTAGGAGGCAGTTAAGGGTACATGACATCATAACGGTGGGGCCTTGTCTGATAAAATCTGTGGATGTATAAGAAAAGGAAGACAGAGATCTCCCTTCTCCCATCACGTGAGGACACAACAAGAAGGTTGTTCATAAGCCAGGAGACGCTCTCCGCAGAAACCAAATCAAACCACACCTTGCACTTGACTCCCAGCTTCCAGAACTGTGAGAGATACATTTCTGTGTTTAAGCCACTCAGTCTGTGGTATTTGTTTTGGCAGCCCAAGCAGACTAAGATAGTGACTATCATTATGGAAACTTTAGGAAAGTCACAAAACCATATGAAACTGTATGAATCTACTGTAATCACTATGAAGTTTTTGATTGTTTGAATAACATTTGTTCTGTTTCTAACCATAAAACAACATACAGTCATTGTATTAAAATTAGCAAAAGAAAAAGCACCAAGAAAGAAAGAAAATTCTACCCACAAATAACCACAGTTATTATAATTCTAGGAGATCTATTCCTGTGGTTTCTACACAGTTATTTATATATTTATTTACCATTGTAGATCACATGTTATATATAATTTTGCAACCTGCATTATTCACCTAACAAACTATTGTGACTTTTTCCCCATTAGTTTAACATTCTTTACCAAAACATTATTTTCAATGGCAGCATAATCTTCAGTCACGTGGATGAATTATTACTTATTCATCCAGTTTTATATTGTTTGCTAATTAGATTTTTTTTCGTTTTTTGCTGTCATAAAGCATGCTCCAGTGAACATATCTATATACAAATCTTTGTTTAATTTTCTGAATATTTCCCCCAAATAAATTCTTAGAAGAATTATGTAAATATGCTTGAGAATTTTGATAGCTATTGTGAGATTGTTTTCTAGGAATATTTCAGGAGTTGATGCCTCTATAAGAAGTGAATGAGAGTTCCCACCAACCGCTAGCATGATAACATGGTAACATGATAATTGCAGTCATTTAGAAACATATATTTGCAGGTTGACAGGAGAGAATGTTATATCCATGTCTTTAATTTATATATAAAAGTGATTTTGCTTTGCTTTGTTTCACAATTTATTAGTAATCTGTGAATTCCTGTAAATCCTTTGCTATTTTTCTGTTGGAAGTATTTTTCATACTGATATGAATTTCCTTTTCTTTTAAAGCAACAAGCCTACTGCTGTAACTTTGTCAGATTTATTGTAGCAAATTTCCAATTTGCCATTGTGTCTAGGAGATTTCTTAATGTACAGAAATTAATATATTTTAAAAGTTTATTCTTTGCTTTTCATGTTCCAGTAGTATTTTGCTATCTTAAGGTCATATAAAGATTCATCTGATTTTTCTCAAGTTTTTCTTATAATTGTGTCCTTCCCTTTAACTTTTTAAACTGTGTGAAACTTCCTTCTGGTATAAAATTTGAGTGAAGATATTTTCTCTTGTTTTATTTGTTAGCTTAAAATTATTATCTCAGCCCTACCTAGTGAATAATCTTTTTTTGTTCTCCCCACTAAGTTGGAATACAAATCATATAATATACTAAATTCTTATTAGCTAATGCCTTTAAGCTATCTAATATTTTTAGAATTACAGCTTTTTAATATATTTTAATATCTGATAGGAGTTGCCTGTCATTGCACTCTGTTTTCAGATTTTGCCTGAATATCCTTGCCTATTGACTTTTATAGATGAATTTAGAAATTACATTTTAACATCCTAAAATTATCCTACAGGGGTTTTGACTGTAGTTGTGTTAGGCTATTAATTACTTTCATAAGAATCAACACTTTTTACAGTATTCAGTCTTTGCAGCCATATTAAATTCTGTGGCATTGTTTTATACACATATAAATCTTTTTTGTCCTTCAGTAAAATTTTATAATTTTCCATAAGGGTCTCACATTTTAAATTAAAAAATTTTTTTCCATTTACATACAAAATATTGGCTATATTCCCTGTGTTGTACGATACATCCTTGCACCCAGTAGTTTGTACTATCCACTCCCCTATCCCGTATTTCCTCCCCCTGCTGGTAACCACTGGTTTGTTCTCTATATCTGTGAGTCTAATTCTTTTTTGTTCTATTCATTAGTTTGTTATATTTTTTAGATTCCACATGTAAGTGATATCATGTGTTTGTCTTTCTCTGACTTATTTCACTTAGCATAATGCCCTCCAAATCCATCCATGTTGCTGCAAATGGCAAACTTTTGCTCTTTTTTATGATGAGTAGTATTCCATCATATATGTATACCACATCTTCTTTATCCATTTATCTGTTGGTGGACACTTAGATTGCTTCCATATCTTGGCAACTGTAAATAATGCTGCTGTGAACATTGAAATGCATGAATCTTTTAAAATTAGTGGGGTTTTTTTTTTTCAGATATATACCCAGGAGTAGAATTGCTGGGTTATACAGTAGTTCTATTTTTAGTTTTTTGAGAAACCTCCACACTGTTTTCCACAGTGGCTGCACCAATTTACATTCCCACTAACAGTGTACAAGGGTTCCTTTTCTCCACATCTTCACCAACATTTGTTATTTGTGTTCTTTTTGATGATAGCCATTCTGACAGGTGTCAGGTGATACCTATTGTGGTTTTGATTTACATTTCCTTGATGATTAGCAGTGTTGACCATCTTTTCATGTGCCTCAGGGCTATCTGCATTTCCTCTTTGGAATGACGTCTATTGAGTTCTTCTGCCCATTTTTTAATTGGATTGTTTGTTTTTCTGATGTTTAGTTGTATCATTTATTGATATATATTGGATATTAATCCCTTATCAGTCATATCATTTGCAAATATTTTCTCCCATTTGGTATATTGTCTTTTCATTTTTGTCAGGGTTTCCTTCTCTGTGCAAAAACTTTTAAAATAATTGTCATTCCACATTGGTTTGCTGTTGGAATGTATTTCCCCCTACTTATTTTTTAAATGCCTATTTTTGGTAAACAACTAAAAAAACTATTGATGTTTTATAATTTATTTTGTGCTTCTCCACCTTATTAAGAATTCTTTTTATTATTAATATCTCATTCCATTTATATAAATCTTCTTAGAATGAAATCATATTAAGTTCACATGGTGATCATTTTGCCTAATCCTTTAGTAAAAATGTTTCTCTTACTCTGATTTTCTGTTTTATTGCATAGAAGTGAATATTCTTAACAAAGGATAAAAGAAGAGGCATCTTTTGCCCCCATGAATAATTAGAAAGTTGGAATGCTTGGGGTTTTTTTTTTTTTCCTTGTCCATGTCCCTTTTTGGTGATGCTTTTTGCATTTTTACTTTATTTTTTCTCTATAAAAACTTATTGTAAATTTTTAAAGTTATTTATTTTCTCACCATTTTTATAGCAGTTGTATCATATTCTAGTGGACTTACTGCTTAGTATTAGTCATTTTGTATTATGGCTCTCCCCTGGTGAAGGAATTTCATTCATTTTTTAATAATCTGAAATGTATATGGGTGATAAGTTTTCTGAGTTTTTATATACATAAAGATATCTTTTCTTTCCTGTAACCAAGAGTAATAATTTAACTGGATACTGAATTCTAATATTGAAGCTTTTCCCCCCAAAACTTCATAGATTTTGCTCCATTTTCTTTGATATTCATTGTTGCAGAAAACAGGTCTAAACATAACTGAATTTTCTACCCATGTCTGGAACTCATACTTTTCACCCAGTTATATTTAAATGCTAGTCACTTTTTCATTAACTTTGCCTTATCCTGGGTTAGCCTATTTGATCTGAAGACATGGGTCTTTGTTTGAAACAGGGAAATTTTCTTCTATTTTTTTGATAATTGCTTAAGTTTAATTAATTCTGGATTCTTCTCCAGTAACACCAGTAATGTATGTAGTTTAATGTCTGATGTCTTCATGTATCAGATGTTTAACTTCTAGCTCATAAATTTTGTCTTATCCTTTCTGTATAGCCTATGAGATTTTCTCAACTTTGTTCTCCCTAATAGTGATTTGATTTTCTGCAATATTGAGTCTGCTTTTTCCTGCCTTTAAGACAGAGTTTAATTCTACTGTTGAGTCTTTTATCTCCTGACCTTCTCTCTTTTTCTCAGTTTGTTCTTTATTCATCCCAGTTTAAAATTCTGTTTTTCTCTTACCAGGTGTATGACCTTGGTTACATTTCACCTCTCCGTTATCCATTTTTCTCATCAACAAAAGGAAGATAATAATTATTTCTACAGAGTAAAATTGGATTGTTCTTAGACGCTTTTAGAAAAGTTTCTAGCCCAAAGAAATGTTCCAAAAATTTTTAACTGTTGTTATTGTTACCATCACCATCATCATCATCATCATCACCATCATCAGCTCTGCCTTCATCTCAGCAATGCTCCTCTCCTTTAAGCTGTTGTCAGCTCATTTCTGTGTGTGTGTGTGTGTGTGTGTGTGTGTGTGTGTAAGCCATGTGTTACCAGATTTGGGGGGAACACAGTACTGACACTCTAAAATCTGTGCTGTAAATCTTTTTCTAAATCTTCATCTTATATACAGACACACTTTCTTATGTTGTAGAATATTTTCATAAACCTCATATTGTTGCTGTTCATTTTTCTATTTATATTTTATGTGTTTTTAATTCACCTGTATTTTTTTTACAACCTTTTAAAGCAAAATGTGACTTGAGCACTACATTTTCATTCACAGAACTTGCTGAGTTACTTTTCAAACAGCTTTACAGCATGCCTTAGGTAGGCTTATAATTTTGCTTCTCTGAACAATACTTTCATTGCACAAGGAGAGATCTCTTGACAGAAGACATTAGTTCTCTTTCTCTCCCCTGAATTTTGACCTAGAAGCTGTCAGAATCCTCCCTTAGATTTTAAATCAGAATCAGGTTGCTGCTGACTGGCTTTTATTTAGCATGGAGTGTAGGACCACATTTAAGTCCGTTCTCCCACTGCTCTTCTCTGTCCCACTCTACAGATGAGAATGTATTCTTGGTAGTTTCAATTATTGTTCAATTCACTGCATTCATCCCTTGCTCAAAATAGTGGCTGAAAACTGCACTCTCTGAATTGCATTATCTCATCATTCTTTTGTCCTGCTTCATATTCCTGATTCACTTTTCAGATGCAAGACGTTATTACGTGCCCAGTTCTGCCCCTCGCCAGGCTAGGCTGCATTGTTGTGAGTTGTAGCCCCTATAGTGATCTGTAAAAAGAAATGTGGAAGGTGATTTGAGGCTCATGTGGACCTGGCTCCTTCATTTTGGGGGAACAGGTGTTTGGCCTGTGCGATAGGTAGAAGTCACATGGGCAGCTATTGTAAACCTCTCACTTTCCTCCTATTTACGTGTATTATCTTGTCTTCAAATCTTCTTCACACTAATGGAACCACCCTTAGAGGTCTGGTAACAGGTTAACTAATCTTTTTACTACTGTTGACGCTTTGCATCTGTGCATGTGTTTTTTAACTATTTCTAGGAAAATTGAGAGAAATTTAATTAGACTCCTACAGACAGTTTTTCAGTTTACCAATTAAAAAAAAAAAAAGAATCAATCATAGAATTACACGGGCAGAGAGGTGCTGGACCAAAACTTTGATTTACAGTTGAAGAGACTCTTTCATAGGGAAGCTGCCTGACTCGTCTGAGGTCAGATAGAGACCAGAGCCAAGTCAGTGTTTTTGTCCTTCTAGCTCCTTGCTCACTGAAAAAAAAAAACAAAAACTGAGCTACAGTGATAAGTCTAGATTCTTTAAGCCAGGGACTTTCATATTTAGGCATTTCTTAAACAGAAAGAAGCCTCTTCCACACAGAAAAATAGAGAACTACAAGAACAAATCCACTGGCAAGCACTGAAGCTCCCTAGTTTAACCACTTTAGGGAACCTCCTTCCCATCTCCTTCTATACCTCTTCCTAAGAGTTATAAGTAAAAAGAATATTCAAGTCAGGATAATAGTTCTCTTAAGGACTTGATTCTTTAATACTTAATTATGTTGTGACTTTCCACATTCCAGTATGTCTTTCCCTTTGTGTTTCAGCTGCTGGATTACTGCTCCTCTCGTCTCAAAATGGCGCACCCAGCCAGAACACTGTACACCCCCGCTGGACAACCCATCCACTCGTGGGACGACATAGAGCGGGACATGGTCATCTGTGTGTCCACAGGACATGGCTTTGTAACCCAAAAAGGTATGGGTGATAGTTTCTTTTCCATCAAGTTTTTGAAGAATTAAAGCATTCACTTGTTTCTTCAAAGAGCTTATTTACTGAATGGTATATCCCACCAAGACGATTTTTAATATTATCCTCCTCCATGCTTTCCTGCTCCATGCTACTGAAGTTTAGTTCATATATTTATTTGCTGGAACCTCACTGTTAACATTATTTCCTCTAAATAATTCAAAGTTCTGTTGGTCTTGAGTTTTACCCAAGGAGCCTATTTGCAGAAATCCTAAAAGTTCTCATTTGAGGGTATTCATTCCTTTAACGTGAACCCTAAGGAAAGTGAGGTTTCAATGACTTCCTACTTTTCAAGTTATTTAAACCGTAGCGTTTCAGTAATAGCAACTATACAGCTTGTGGATTTCTTTTTTTTTAGTCATAAGTAAATATATGCTTGTTTTATTATCTTGTCCATTCTTTGATAATTTTCTTTGATAAATGTTAGAAATGGAAAAGAACATACATTTGTTATTAGACCAATTCATCCTTTATCCTATTTATCCTGAGGAATTTAGTGCCCTTTCTGGGGTAGGTATACATTAGGAAAGACATAATTTTCAGGATATTCTGAAGAACATTGATATCATTTTAAAAGAAATTAACAGATTAGAAAGTAAATTACCTGGAATCCCTAAAATAACTAATACTAGACTGTTCTTTTAAAAGTCATCATAAAATTATTATTAGTATGTTGTATGTAAGGTATGTAAACCAAAAACTTATAAAACAGTTGCAATCATATACTTAGACTTAGCCCAGAAAGGATAAAAGTATAGGTACAAAAACTAAAAAGCAGGAAGACAAGGATTTACTGGGATGCCTATCACTGTTCTGAGGATGCCACACATACTCTCCTGGCACCAGTCCGCATCAAGGAAGAGGCGCCAGTCTTTGTATTCTATTGTCCCCATCATTCACCATCACCCCTCACCCCAGCTCTTGGTGACCCTCACTATGTGATTACTTAGGAGAGCACACCAATGATGGGGGTCTTACCATCAACAAACATTAGTAGACAGCTGTCTGTGTTCCTAAAGTGCATAGCCTATAAAAGAAATATAAGCCAGAGTTCCTTCCCATAAAGAGTTTTCAATCTAATTAAGTATAGGAAAACACTTGAAATAAATGAATAGTAAGCAAACAAGTGGTGCAATAGAAAGTACTTCCCCAGTCCCTTCATCGTTTGTGCTTAATCTTTCATACTCTTGGGATGGCCTTCTGTTGCCTGGACTCTACTCTCCTGGCCTCATTGTGTTCACTGGGCCTTTTTGGTAAATAAAGCTAAGTATGCTTCAGGGCGCCTAGCCAAAAGGGTATCCAGAACACAGAGAGAAATGCAGGCTGCCTTCCCGGAAGCAAGCTTGTTACCAATAAAAAGTGTGAAGTTAAGAGAGGAAAATGTGAATGAAAATATTATTCTCCTTACCATTTTCTTCCTTGTTAGCTCTGTGGACCTTTGACAAGGCTATGCAGACAAACATTCATTTTTGCATCTTTAATTTTTTAACCACATGGATTACTATGATCTGAAAGTTTCTTTCCCTCTGAAAATAGGTCCTCACATTACCTTCATGATGAAAGGGTTAGTGGTTTCCCTCAATTGTCTAAATACTTTTCAGGGGGTGATACATGTTTTAGAAAATCTGATAACAGAGAGTCTAATTTAGTTGCTCTTTAAGTTATTTCACTATATGAGTTGCTGTCTTGTTTTTCCTGAAATAATTGAGAAATAATCATTTAGTAGAAATCTAAACATTCAGAAAGCTGTAAAAAAGAAAAGAGAGAAATATCACTATATATATATACACACACACACATATATATATATACAACACACACACATATATTTATATATATATGTATACACACACACACATATGTACTTATGAAGGGAAAGGACATTTAATTAATCATTCCACTCATTTTTCTGTGACCTACTGGCTTAACTTAGCCTGGGAGTTTCAAAACTAAAAAACACTGTAAGAAATTATTTTATGTCCTATAATGTAAAAACATCTAAAAGCATTTAGCATGTGAAAGTTAGTCATCAAAGAATCACATTGGGTCTTTGAAAAATGGATTTGTTTTGGCAAAACAAATCACATGCTGTCGTTAGACTGGTTTCTTTCACATGAGCTCCCAACAAAATTAAAAGAGTGCTTTATGCCATTTGTTGTCAAATCTGAACACTGTTCTCAATGCCATGTTTACCATCTTTTCAGTGGGTTCAATTTTTAGACCACTCCTAGGTTAGCTTCCAATTCAGGCTTTGTAAAAAGCTTGGAAGGAAGCCCTCTCTAGCAACTGCCATTCTGTAGAAATCCAAAGAATGTTAACACATATCTGATGTGATAAGCAAGTCAAGTGTGCAATGAGAGAGGCCGGCATGGGAGTCAAGGATTTCTAAGGGATCTTCGTTTTTCATCATCCTGAACTTTTAATTATTTTCTATAAATATATTGACTTATCTCTCAAAATAATTTTTTTTTTAAACAGAGTTAAAGCAACTGGTGGAGGTTAGAGCAAATTATGCCAGAATCCGAAGGCAGCAGGGCCCTCAAGCTACGGACGCCGTGTTGTCACCAACAGCAAAGCTGCAGTCTCTGGTACCTCTACACGGTGAATTCCTATCAGAGCTGTCTTACTTGTGCTGTACTTCCCTGGGGTAGCCTGTGTGGACCTACTCATATGCTTGTGATGATATTATGATTATTCACCACTTATAATTTTATGCAGTCTCTTTTAAAAGTTATACCCTCTACATTTTACATAAGATGGCATTTGATACCTCACATCTGTTCTTGGAAAGGCAACAAAACTAGACAAAACAATGCCAGTAAAATAACTATCTTAGGTATTTTCTTCCAGGAAAAGAAAAAGAAAATGACTAATTATTATTGAAAAATAATTTAGTGGGGTCATGTAGTATATAGTATGTATATTCTTTTTTATTATTATAATATATATAATTTTATAATGAAATAGACTGATAATTGTAGTATATATATATGAAATTTAGTGGCATCAAGTATATACACATATATATAATATAATTTGATAGTAAAAAAGACTTCTAATGCTAAATTTGACTCAAACTGACATTTTTCTGGAGCGGCCACTGTATCTTCCAAATCTCTATGCTACATCATACATTAGCTAAATGAAAGTGAAATGGATGATGGCCACCAAACACCACATGAGTTGATCTTTCCTCCTCCAACTTCCCTTCAGTTTGGGAACAGGATAGTAACAGTGCAGGACTCCTTATGGGGCACAGCTAGACGCTGTTCACAGGAGTGAAGCTGGGTAATTCCTGACATAAGCTCAGTAACCAAAAGTCATCGGCTATGTCCTCCATACAGACACTTAGAGAAAGGATATATGCACTATTTGAAAGAAAAGTCATGTAGGGGTTTTTCTTAAGGGATCAAGGGAGATCCTTGGCAATCTTTACGTATCAATCCTACAGGAAGAAAAGAACTTACCTTTTACTTTCTTTCTGCAATGAAGAAAAAAGTATTTTTTTAAAAAATAGCAGTGACAAATCAGAATTTGGTTTCTGGCTCTTGTGGAAAATTTCCAGAAAAATACTCTTCTCTCTCTTCCTCTGAAAGCCACTCACATTGCTGTCTGAATATAAATTGCAGCCTGGCTAGGTGTGTACAGAAAGGCTCAGCTGGGCTCTCTCCTCAATCCACCACTTTAATGTGATGCAGGAAGGCAGTAGATCATTTCTACTGAAGGGGGCTCTTGGTAATCGCTGCAGAAGGCCTAGTATTTACTCCCAGTCTGCAGATCAGGAGGGCTGCGTGGATAAATTCCTGCTGCCTCTGACACCACTAAAAGCAGAGCACACTGAGGTGAAATTTCACATGTTCCACCCATAGCAGTTTGCCCTTTCGCAGACATCTTTCTGTGTGTTGTGTGATGTTAGAGACATGAAGGCATTGCAGACCAGCTTTGTGACTCATATGAGAAACGCATTGCATGCGACTCCCACTTTGCTTTTCCTTTTGTTCAACAAGAAGGGTTAAGGAACACTCTTCTGGTCAGAAAGTGGGCCAATAGGATTCGTTCCTGCTGAGCCTGTTCTTACAATGCCTGGGTTACAATCCCCAGAGACACAGAACTTGTTATTTATTTTTTTTTTCAAAATTCCTTGAAAACAAAAGCATTTCTCTACGTGCAAAAGTACCTATCATTTTTCTGCCAAGGAAAAGTTGATTTGCTATGAAAATGGCATAATTTCGCCACAGATCAAATGTGCAGGTTCTCGTGAAGTCTTCACTGTCGCATGCGAACACTCCTGAAGCGAAAATTGGTAATATCACACAACACTGTATCAAGCACCAGGAGACATAAGGCAAAACTCTTAACTGAACTTCTCTATTACTAGTAAATGGGATTTTAGAAGTAATATAACAGTCATCAACACATCACATTTTACCAGCAAGGCAGCGACACTTACTTTGTCGACGACGGCTTGCCTGGGATATCTTGGCAGTTCATAGCCACTTTTAACTTAGACTAAGAACAGCCCTGCTCTTTCTTTATTATTGACCTTCCTCTTTGGTTGGCTAGAAGGTGGACTGGGGAGCAGTTACTCCACCTTCAGCAAGGACTATAGGATAAAACTATTGTAATTCTTTTCAGCCCTCTGAGGATTTTAATAAACCCAGTAATTTCCTTTGGGGACATATTTATCAAATTTGAATCAGCCTCATATATATAAGTCACATTTCAATATTTTTCTATCAACTGGAAACCATTTATTATTAAATACTAAAGCAACCATCCTCAAGTCCATGGCCTTCTCCAGAAATTTATTTCCTGCTGGTTCACAAACACCCTTAAGTTGATCCAGATGTTAATCAACAGAAAACCAGCATTTATGATCGTCCTCAGGAGAAGGAATTTTCTGGATGTTTCTGTCCCACCTCCAGCTTTTGTTGCCTGATTAAGTGTTGGGGTGAAGTTGCATGCTCCTAAGCAAGGTAACTAAAAACAATGTGCCTGAAAGTTTGACAAACATTTTGAGATTATGACAGCATTTGTAAATAAGAAGCATTTTATGTGGATGCTTATGTCAGCTTTATAATACAGGACACATTAGAAATGATTCAAAATCCTAATGTAGGTTTGTGGATCAACAACCCTGAATTTTCATTTTGTTCTTGTTTGTTCATAATAACTAAATATTTTGTGTATGTGTGGATGGAGAAAACAAAGCAACAAACAAACAAGTAAATAACAACAAAAAGGTAAAGATAAATTTGTTCTCTTTTGCAAGAGAATCACTTAGAAATTGTGGCCAGTGGCTGTTGCAGAATTTGTGAGCTAAGCATTATTAATAGCCCAGGTGTGCTGCTGAGTGTCACTGAGATTTGTGATTCACCAAGACAGCAATTTTTTTTTTCTGGCATCATTTAGAAGGGAGCGATTGAAACCCACAGGTCTGTGTTATTTTACATTATCACAAAATCAGATGCAAATGTCCTCAGTTAAATGGAATTTGGACTCAACAGTGATCCTCAGTTGCTTTTATTGTATCGATGGTTCCAATTCCCTCCTGCCTCTGAGCAGATCTCAACTCCTCCTAAAGCTAGGTTTAAGTAGAAAGAAAGAGAGGCAGTTTTATTTGCAACGCAGTAAACTAGAATTCTGCAAAATGACCTGGTTTGGGGCTGCCTGGCCATAAGCAAATGCAAAGCAGAATCAACAGAGACCACTCAGGCAAGTGCTGATGAAGTAAATCGACCCACCGAGGAACGGTGGACATTAGTAGCTGTGGATGCCTGCTGCCAGCTGTAGTTATTTCCTAATTCTGTAAGTCTGTAATATGAAACTACTATCATAGGTTGCCACCCTGTACCACATGTGCAAATAGAAATATATGAGGAGAGAGGAAGTGCTTATGCCCGGGGTTGGTGGGGTGGGTGGGGGAGGGGGGAGAAAAGAGACAGGAAATTATATTTATATGGCAAGTAAAACGGTGCTTCTGAATGGGATGTGCTATCATTCATCGTCTGCTGTATTCCTGCGCTGGTGTAGGGGTAGATAGAAGGTTCAATCAACCACTGGATCCTTGAGGTCCTGACTTATCAGTCCTAAAAGTTTCAGACTTGAGGTTTTAACCCCAGGTGCAGTTGCCCAGGATGTCGACTCTGGCAGACCTGCTGGGACAGCTGGAGGGTTAGTCTCTAGATGCCACTACCAGCAGCTGTGTTTTAAAGGAAATTCTCCTTAAATAACCCTGCAGACTGTGCTGAGAGGAACGGAGGAGAGAGGGGAACCTCCTAGAACTGTTAGGGCTCATGCCTCCAAAGCGGAAGATTTCATTCTATCTCCGTTTTTGTTTCCACCACTCTTTCCTTTTTTCCTTCCTTTCTTCTCTCTCCTTGCCTTTTGGTCTCTTCTCCTCAGTCTTCCTTACTTTTTCTCTTCTAAGGGCTTTTAAATCCCATCTTTCATTTTAGAAACAATCCTCCTTGGAGCAATTTGTGAATCAGCAAGGGATGCTTCCTTAATATGATTCTCAAAGTGTAGTGTGCACAAGAGTCACCTGGGGAGCTTGACAAAATATACAGAGTCTCAGGCTCGACGGCAGGGATTCTTCTTCTGTAAGCCTGAGCTGGGGCGGGGAGTCTGCGCGTACAAGCCCTGGGGACGGAGGGTGGTAGCTGACCACAGGTTGAGAAACTCAGCCGAGAATTTTGTGCCTGTCATCTGAGCCTGGGTCAAGCACTGAATACCAGTTCTAAAAACACTGTGGCCCCTTTTACCTTTGTGTTTAGGGGCTATGAAGGCAAAGAAGCACTTGCTGCCAGTGTGAGGGTTTGAGTCTAAATGTCCTCACGTTTTTCTCATCAGTATTTCCTTGAAAAATAATGGAAATGTTCTTGAGTCAGGACTGACCACCCAGAGACTGTAACCAGGACCCAGACACTGGAGGCGAAACAAGTGAGTTTGAGGTGCTGAAGCTTCCTGTGTTAATTAAGCTGCCTTCGGTGCTGATAAAATCTTGCTATTTTAAAGGTCACAGGAATAATGTCAGGGCTATAGTACATTTATCAAGGAACAGAGTAATTTTGAGGGTGGGGAAGTAGCCAGCTGCCTGGAGTTTTCTCATGCATTTTTACATGTACAAAGAGAGGGAGCTTTGGAACAGGGACAGAGTCTTATTTGCCAAAGTAACCCTTTCTCCAGTGAAAGAGCTGCTTGCTAGGGGGAAGGCGAAGCCTCTCTGTTCTGCGTTTGCTCTAAGTCTAGTTAATACAGACGCCTGAGCCACCCGCATCCCTGGCAGGCTTATCTGAGAGTGCGAAACTCCACAGATATTATTTCTGTTCAGCAACAAATGCTCTTAGAAAAATTAATTTTTAGGGTAGTTCTCTTTCCTCATAAATGAAATCTATATAGATTGGGAGACAGACACTTTCCTTAGAAGACAGAAACTGTAAAGAAAATCAGTTTTTCAAAGAGCTGATTCATATGTATCTATCTCTACGCCCTCCCCGTTCTGGATACCAGGCACGCGAAGGTGAACACAACAGGTCTGCGGCAACTTGGGCAGTGCAGGGGCCCAGGATGCTAGAGTCACAGGCGTGAGGTGGGCGGGGTGGGCACCAGCCGGATTGTGGAGGGCCTTGTAGGTCTCGCTAAGGAGTTTGGATTTTTCCCTTTTTTAAGTGTGGTGGGAAGCCATTAAAGGGAACCAACATGAAAGCTGGACTAGACGTTGTACATTAAATTAAGTTTGCTCAGGTTACAAGTTACAGAGACGAGCTCGATTTTCCTCCAGGGGTGAAGGTTTGTGAGGAGGATTAGCAAGGATGGGAGAAAGCACAGGAGAGCCCAGCAGCCAGGCTTCATGGTGGTCTCTGTTCCAGATGCACAGCCTGACTTTGTCCAAATGGCCACCCAGTAGTCTGCCATTCCTGCTCTCAACTCCCCATTTCCCTGTGCTTCTTGCTTCTGTGAATTTTCTACTTCTCCACGAGCTCTTCTGCTCCAGGCTAAGATGCTCACTTGTCTTCTCATGGCTTCTGCTGCTTCATGGCTTCTGTTTCCTGCCTTCTCTTTATATTTCTTTTGGCTCCAGGGCCACTCTACCATCTGAATTACTTTCTTTGTGTCTTCTGATGGAGGATGGAATGGCTGGAGGCCAGTCAGTAGCTGCTTTTTACTCATTCTTTTAGATTAGGATGTCAGGGATCACGTGATACAAAGCACAGCTTGCCTGTGTAGGCAGCAGTGGCGTGGGTCGATCCTTCCAAGGGAAGCTGTGGACATGGCTGGCATTCGGAGCTCTGTGCATTTTCAGTATAAATCCATATTTCTCCCTTTGTTATGGTCCTCTTCTCACTTTACCACTGAGGGATAAAATTAGCAATGGAATCAGTCGCTGTTCCTCTTCAGTCAGTAAGAGGCTCGCCCTTGGGTGCAGCCTCAAAACTGGCTTTGATGGGGTAACTGTGCAAGCAACACGACCCGGAGGAAGGAATCTGTGACTTTGGTTATAATATCATGATGGATACGTTAGATTCTTAAGTTACACTTCTGAATACAAGCAAGTCTTGTCTGAGGAAGTGGATCTTGCAGAGACATTCGAACAAAACTCAAGATGCTCTGGCATCCAGGGGGTTTTTCCAGATCAACTCAGAATGTCAAATCCTTTTTATCAGACTTTTCCTTCCCCCTTGTTTAATGCAGTCATTTTGACAGGCTGGATCCCACTGTGGACTTTGATGTTTGCACCATCACCCCCTCTCCCTCCACTCTGAGCCCAGCCCAGCTAACAGCTTTCTCAGTGTTGATATGTGGGTTCTACTTGCTGGGCTTGACCATTGGCAACTGTGTTTGAGTTGTCAATCCTTGTTATGCTCCGGGACACCCATGGAGTAGTATTCTCTGTTAGATAATGTCCAATTCCCATGAAGAAAGTTGATGTGGGCCACCACTATATATGGAACTGAAGGTGTATGTTTGAGGCTTCCTAGGAAGGCGTTCTCAGCAGCAGTGGGGCAACTGCGGCAGCAGCACGTGACAGCGGCAGCAGCACCCTGCCCCCGGTCCTCTGTCTCGTTCAGGGAATGACTTGACAACAGTTTTCATTTCTGTAACTTACAACTGCTATTATGAAAAAAAAATTGGGATTCATTTATGGGATTTTTAAGTACTTCAGATTTGTTTACTTACGCTTACTTCAGGCCACTGCCGTTGCCCCCACAGATAATACCGATGGTTTTCTCACTAGCCATTGTGCACCCCCCGCCTTGCTCCTCTCCAGTTCTTGATCCAAGTAGTAGCCAGGATGATCCTTCTAGAATGAAGATCAAATCGTGTTATTCTCTTGCTTAAAAACTTTCAGCAACCCTCGACTGTCATCTGAATGAAGAACACACTCCTCCCTGTGGTCCCTCACGCCCTTGGGGACACGGTGCTCCCCTTGCCCTGCAGTCTCAGTCTTCTTTGCTTACAGAGATCCGCCCTCCACTCGTCCTCTGTGTCCCCTCAGTTCCCTCGGATCCTGTGTTCACTCTTACTTCCTCACCTTTGCGCATTCTCTTCCGACAGCTTTCTCTTGGGGAAGGGGGATGTCCCTGACCCCTCCCGACACCCAGCTCTGTTGGGAACTGCCTTTCGTGTATTCCCGCACCTCTTTTGCTTACCGTAACTGTAGCTCTTACCACTGTTGGCACATTCTTTCTCCCACTGATCTGTAAACTCCTTGAAAGTGAGACCAGGCTAATTCACACCTGCATTTCCAGTGCCTGAATGTTCCTTACTAAAGTTGCAGGCATTAATGGGTATTTGTTGAATGAAGGTAAGATTTAGGGTAACTGGTCAGTTAAAAAAAAGTTACCTGCTTTTTAACATAGGCATTGAATCAGAGTTTGACTTTTTGTAGAACTTTCTTCTCCTTACATGCATTGTTCTGGACTGAATATTTATACCCCCACCCCAATTTGCATGTTGAAACCCTATGCCCCAATATAATAGTATTAGGAGGTGGGGTCTTTGGGAGGTAGTTAGAAATAGGTGAGATCATGGGGAAAGAGCCCTCATGAATGAAATTAGTGCCCTTATGAGAGTCATGAGAGAGCTTCCTTCTCCCCTCTGCTCTCTGCCATGTGAGGCTACAGTGAGAAGTCAGCAGTCTGCACCCCCCAAGACAGCTCTCACCGCACCCTGACCATGCTGGCGCTCTGAGCTCAGACTTCCAGGATCCAGACCTGTGAGAAATAAATTTCTGTTGTTTATAAGCCTGTGGTACTTTGTTATAGCAATCCGAGCGAGCGAAGGACACATTATCCCATCAATTCACAGAATATCACATAACCTTCTTATAAAACAAGTCTTGCACTTCTTGATGAGACAGTATAGACTGACTGTATTTCCTTTATCACAAGGCAGACCAAAGCAATGTTGATTATGATCCCTTCTTTGCCCATTGTAACTTTCAAAATACTCCTAAGGCCTGATAGACTGGAAAACACTCTTCTCCCATCAGTGCCCAGATGGCCCCTTTAACTGCTCACCTGACTCTGCTGCAGGCAGCCTAGCTTGGAAGGGAAGACATGTCACCCCTTTGCACAAGTGTGATGATTTGTGGCTGAGAAGGGAGAGCCTACTCTCTGAACCACATGCCCCCTGGTGCAGGCAGGCTAAGGCAAGACGAATGGCATTATAAGACAAACATCTGAATGCTTCGTATTAAATTAGTCCCACAGAGCATGCAGAATTCTCATTCCATAAATCACAAAGTAAAGTAAACTCACTCCCAGGTTAGACTGTTGTGACTTTGGCCTGTGGTGTCATAGATAATCTGAAAATAGTTAAACATTTGTCTGGAACAGTAATAATTTTCAGCATATTTACTCTGTGGCAGAGAGGTGACCCAGACTGATCTCTGTTGCCAGAAACAGCATGTAAATGGGAGTCAGCCAATTCAGGAGATTTCCAAACACAAGTGACTGCTCCTCGGCCCCTCTCCCTGCCCTGAATTTGCCATGAGCTCCTCCAGGAGCCGTGAGGTGCTGGGGGCTAAAATGAACCAAGTTCACCCCTGCCAGGGAGCAGGTGTGAATAACACTCCCTGATGCACCCTGACCCCTTTACTGAATGCGTGGCAGTCGCAGCTCCATTCTGAAGTCAACTTTCACCGTGTCTGGATCTAAGCATCACAGAGCTAGGAAGGGCCTTGGTTCTACCAAAGCCACGTTGCTCTTCAATGGCAAAGGTTTATTCTGAGAACTTTTTATGTATCTTTGGATCTCTTCTGGTTCTTCCATTTCTGAGCTGACTCTGTGACTGCTGGGGACACAAGAGAATGGAAGGAACGTTAGACTGCGGTTCGCAAGACCGTTCAACTCAATGGCAAGTGGCTGAGGGCCCGTCTGAGCTGCTGCTTCCTCTTCTATAAAATAAGAGAGTAATCTCTTCCATCTCTATAAAGTTCCACCCAACTTGAAAAGTCTGATTCTGATTCAGTAGTGAGATGCCATTGGGCAACAGGAGTTGTGACAGCCAGAATTCCAGCCGACCCCGGGAGCCTTCCCTCTGCTTGGCAGAGCCTTTCTGCATCCAGACCATCTTCACCCTTGGCATCCCAATCCCAATTCACCAAAGCGACAGAGGGGCCTTGACACAGCTGAGCGACGACCAAGGGCTGGAGGTGGTTCCTCCCAGGGAAAGATCTCTGGACTTGGTGTCAGAGGTCTGAGTTAAGTCTTAGCTCCTGCACTGTTGAGCAAGTGCATTGTTATAAGGATCAACTAAGATGCTTATAAACATGGGAGGGGAAGGGCATGAATGCTCTTGGAGTGTGTACACATGCCAGGCACCCTGTTGGACTTATACACTGTTGTTGTCTGTTTCATTCTGTACTCATGACCACCCTTGAAAATGGATCGTTTTTACCTACTTCTACTTTTATATTTTAGAAATGGGGAAGCTGGGTTTCTGAGAAGCAAAACATCTTGCCAAAGTCATCAGCTGATAAGTGGCAGAGCTGAAATTTGAACCCAGATCTGCCTAACCTCAAAGCCTGTAGAAATTTCAGGTGTGGTTATTTGTAATTCTAAAACTGAGTTCATTGGATGCCTTCAAGGAATAATTTTACAGTTTAGTCACTGCCTGCTTGGAAGATTTCCCTGACGACAGCTAAGTTAGGCGAACTGAGCTACGTTTGAATGCTCAACCCAAGGCAGGAGGGGCACTGCCATGTGCATGAGGAAGGCTCTCACTGGCTCGTCAGGACATACAAGCCATCAGGGCTCTCACTTCTCCACCCCAGCAGCTGTGTTCATCCTTTCCTAGGGCTAGCGTAACAAAGTACCATATGCTGGGTGGCTTAAACAACAGAAATTTATTGTCTCACAGTTCTGGAGCCTAGAAGTCCAAGATCAAAGTGCCAGCAGGGTTGGATCCCTCTGAAGGATGTGAGGGAAGGATTGGTTCCATGCCTCTGCTCTAGCTTCTGGTATTTTGCAGACAATCTGTCGTTCTTTGGCTTGTAGAATCTTCACCCCCCTCTCTGCCTTCATCTTCACTTGACATCCTCCCTGTGTGCCTGCCTGTGTCCAGATTTTCCCAGTCATATTGGTTTAGGGGACCAACTACTCCTGTTATGACCTCATCTTGACTAATTACATCTGCAGCAACCCTATTTCCAAATAAGAGCATATTCTGAGATTTTGAGGGTTAGGATTTTGACATGTGAATTTGGGAGGGGGCCACACAATCCAACCCTTAACAATCAGTAACGAAAGTCTCAACCCTCACAACAAGCACTTCAGCTGAGCACAAGTGCTGTACCATTAAAGAACGCCACATTCTTTCTTGATGGCATGTCTCTCTCGCTTTTATGTCTTTCTTGTTTCTTACTAACGCTGAAGTCTGATATTAATGGAAAAACCATTAAAAAAAAAACTATTATCCTATGAGGTAAAGTGAATGCACTCAACTGTGAAAGGAAGACTTATCGATCAATTTCAGTTAAACCTTGCTTGTCTGACACTTTGCAGCTAAGGAATGTGTTTTTATTGCCTGGCCAGATAGTTCAGATTTCCGGTCAGTCTTAGTAAAGACCCCTTTTATAACATTGATAAAATTTTATCACAGAGCTATGAAAACAAAATTAGATTTCATAACTCACATCAGGCCTTGAAGAGGATGCCTCTATAAATTTTACAAACCTTATCAAGTTTTAATGCACCTATTCTGATAAATGTTTTTAAAATAACAACTTCTACTGAACTTCATATATATGTATGTGTATGTAAATAAGTATATGTGTGTGTGTGTGTGTGTGTGTGTGTATAATACGTATATTTCTTCTCTCTTTTCCTCCCTCTTTTTCTCCCTCACAGGAAAGAAAACTTTCTTCCCCTACTTGGAAACAGAAGACTGTGACAGAAAAGCCAATTATTTAGATATTGTTAGATTTAATTTAATTGTCAATTTAAATTGTTAGGTTTTTTAGATAATTTTTGAAGACTCTGAATTTAGGAAAATCTACTTCTATAAAAGAAATTTGTGTAGTTTATTAAAAATTTAGTCCTAGAATTTACCCTTCAAAATATAGGGTAAATTTTTCATAGGCAGATTTTGAAGAATTACCAACACTGATACATCAGGTATAAATTATCTATACATTCATAATAAGGCATATTATAATCAAGGGCAGTGTTAGCTGTAGAGATTTTGTATCTTAGTGAAAAACTGTACACATTCTCTAGTTTTTCCAATCTATGGTGTGGCCTGTTGGGAAAAAAAAATTGCATATGTATTGAGCACATGTTTTGTGTTCCCAACTAGATGGTAATTGCCTGGAGGGCAGAGTCCCTTATTTTTTTTTAACTCGGAACAGGGTTCTGCCCACAAGGACTCTGGGATAATGCCCAGCAGTCCCACTGACAGGGCACTGTGACAGGAAGACGAGGCTCAGCCATCTCCCACTCTTGTGCTAAACCACAAACGGAAATTACAGCAGTACAAGGGGAACAGAAGGTCTGCTTTATAGGATTTTATTTCAGTTAGCTGTTCAGGAACTACAATCCTCAGAGTCAAATTAAATCGAGTTATATATAGTTGGATAGTCGTTTTGCTTTTCAGAGGCAAGAAACACTTCTCATAGTTGAGCAAATGAAATAAATGTCATGGTGTAAACTAGGTACCTTATATTTTTAAAGTGTATCTCTGATGTTTATATGTTTTGGTCTCAAATGCTGAGTTTGAAGAAACATCCAAAAATTATGTGAAATTACTTATGAATAAACTGTATTCAGAACCTCAATAGACTGTTATAAAGGGGTTCTCATGCTGTTTTGGTTCATATACTCCTTTGAGAATCTTTTGAAAAGCTGTAAACTTATAAAATGCACATACAAAAAATTTTTTATACCATTTCATGGGGTTCACAGGACTACGTGAAAAACATTAGTGAACTTCCAAGCAAAGAACTCCTGGTATAAGAGAAGATATTTCTGATTTCCATAATCTTTAAGGTTTGGCAGTCAGTGGAAGATTTTAAAACATCAGAGGTTGCAGATTCTCTTTTGCTGTGGTAATGTTATATTGTTATATTTGAAAACAATAAACCACGAAGATTTCTTATCTGTGAGTGTGTTTTTTGCATCTATGGATCTTAAGTGGGAAGAGAGAAGAAAATATAAACTTCTTCAAACAGTGTTGATAATTTTGGGCATTCCTTGGAGAAAGTACTTATTACCTGGAAGAAAAAAGCTAATTAAGTCGACATTTCTTACAATCACAAAGCCATTTTACTTGCTACTTTTATAGGCAGAAGGGAATACATGCTGTTTCCCCTTTGTCTGTCAGGAGAATAATAGGGAACACTGACAGCCCTAGTGGCTGGGAACTGAAACTCAGCAGAAGAGTGGCCGCAGGTGTCCAGAACCTGCATAGAAACCACTGCTAACCGGCCTTCGAAAAGCAGAGTATCTCGGACTGGAACCCCCAGCTACCTCCACTGCTGTTCTGGGAATGCATTTATCTTTTATATAAGTTGATGATGTTTCCGAATGTTTAGATATGTGGATTCTTTTCTGCTAAGTTATGTTACAACTCTACTTCAGTTAACTTAGTCGAAGTGTACTGTGCAGTCAGTCAGAAACGATGTTGAAATGCCTTTTAACTCCCTTTAAGGTTTTGCTTAGAAACCTCTTCAAAACTGTTGAATCTTTACATGAAAATATAATAGATTATGATTTAACTTTATTGTCCTTGGCTAGATTCTCAGATTAGAAAAAGGACACTGGACCAGGAGCCGAAGACGCCATGGACAGCTGCTCTGTGTAGTCTCTGCTCCGTTCCCAGAGCCCAGCACAGTGCCTGCAACACAGTAGGAGCTCATTAAATCTTTGTTAGATACCAAATGAGGAGCTCAGTTTCAACTCTGGCTGTGTTTCTTACTACCAAGGGGACATATCTATTTTCTCACCTGTGAAATGAGAATAATATTTCCTGCTATCCACCCCAAGTTATTTTTAGCATCAGATGAGATAAAGCATGGAAAAGCATTTTTCCTTCTTACTGAAGAAAGGAATAGTCTTCACAATTAGGCATATGATCTCATGTGGATATAAAAGAAGTAAGTACCACTGTATTTTATTGTAGGGGAAAGGAGATCACAGACTCACAATTCAAAATAAGATATTTTTTATTTTATAGAATTTTAATGCTGAAATAAAGAAAAGGACTGATCGGTGACCAGAAGTGAAGGACCACCACACCCCAGGACTTAAGGCATTGAAATTATGAACTTTCTATCATTCATGAGTACAGCCTAAGATATCTCAAAACTGCCCTGTGGCTGGTAGAGGAAGAGTTACATGACTCTCATGTAAGTTGGGGGAAGGGTTCTTCTGATCTTCAACAGGGGAGGGGTGTGTTGGGGGAGCAAATGCTATAATTGAAAGTTAGCAAAAATTATTTTAAAGGGGTATCGATGATTTACGGGGTTCTGGTTTACTCAAGTATTTAAGCAGCAAAGAATACCCCAAACTCAGAGGAAATGGGCATCGTTTATTCACGTAACATGTATTTATGGAATTCCCGTGATACTGTAGCACTGCTCGGGGGCTGGGGCTACAGTGCTGAACGGGACAGAGTCTTAGTTCTCATGGATCTTACTGGCCTAGTGAAGGCAGCAGTCAATAAAAAGGAAGCAAATTAAGGAGTAAGAAAACAACCAGTGACAAATGCCATGAAAGAATGAACGTAGGATAAAGGGAGAGAAAGTGACTGGAAAAGTTGATATTCAAATGCACACAGTTGTCAAAAACTATTTGTTGAGTGGATATATAAGTAAATGATGATTTAAAAGTATTTGCAGAGAATAATAACTGTAATTTGCTACTTGGGAAGCATTCTTTTATAGAGTTTGGGGAAGAGTTAGTAAATAAGGAATTATCTCTGCTATTCTCATCAAACTGTGTGACCTTGGGAAATTTACCTATTGTATCTGTGTCTTGAGTATAGACTGGCAAATATTATTTTATTGAACAGAAAACTCTAAATGCTTAGATATGCTGGCTTCTAACAGAAGCAAAGTATAATAAATGTTGAGATGTCCTCTGTAATGTTACTGAGTGTGTATTTATCTGTCTTAGCACCTCAGGAGAACGTTATCATTATCACTGCTACCACCTCCACCTCCACCGTCACCAACAGGTCATCAGGAGAGGAATTGTTGCCCAGTCCACAGGAGTATGGGTGCTAGAGGCTGGGAAGGTACCTGCTACATATCAGGCGCGGTGCTAGTTCTTTACATTTATTCACCTGTTTAGTCCTCACGAGTATCATTAGCTCCATTTTGCAGATCTGAAAGCTGAGGCACTGATGTTAAGTAACCTGCCTGTGGTCTCACAGTGAAGAAGGGGCAGAATGAAGCCTGGTGCTAAAAGCAGGGGCACTAAACCCCCACACTAAGTACCACTCCATGTGTCCATTCGAGAAATGTTTTTTGAGCACCTACTATGTGGTAAGTACTTGATTGACTGATCAAGTTCAGTTTGTTATTAAGTGATAACCCTCCTTTGTGTTAAGAAAAAAGAAAGTGCACAGAAGAGGAGAAAAACGGGGTGAATACAAAGTAGACTCTGCTTGTTCCTCTGATTGAACTCAGGAGAAACAACATTTTTTTTTGCTACCACTCTCTGAGCTTCTGGAATCTCTCTGCTCCCTGTTTGAACTTGGGCAAATATAAAACTTACATTTTCTCTGTTCCTGGAGCTTTCAGAATCCCAAAGCATTTGGTTTAGATTAAATCCGTTGACTGAGGCATTATAATTCGGCTTCAATGCAGATGGTGCCATCACCGGTCGCCTTATCTAACCTCACTGCTTATTATAGTAACGAAGTACACTAGTCTGGGGGCAGGGGCAGGGCCAGGGGGAGAAGGTCACTCAGGTTTTCCAGCCACGTGTATACAGCAGGGCGGTGTCCATTTAGAATCGAGAAGAGTGGATTCATAAAATCCAATAGGAGCATGTGTGTGCATTTATATAAGCCTGTTTTTTTTTCCTTTTGCCTGAATCGAAATTATAGAGATTTTAATAGCCCCAGTAATTAGACAAGTATGCAGTCAACCCCATTATGTTCCTGTGTAATATCACACTCCCCAGGGCCCACCTTCCCTGCTTGCTGGGCTCCCTGCATGGGCCCCCTGCCCCCTATTTTCTACCATAGGGAAGCAGTTTTCTTTTCAAAGAGCTCACTGTTCACATTGTTTTTGTTCCTTCAGTCCGGAGGTTGGATTTGCTTTCTCAGCGGTTTCCCCCTTGCACTGCGCCGTGGTGTAAGAAAAGGACAGAGCGGGCCCTGGTCGTTGGTTTGCATTCCCACCGCGCTTAGTGCATGTGCGAGGCTGCACAGCGGATGCATCACAACCCAGAAGGCGCTTAGCACCATGACTGGCACAGGGTGGACCCTTCACAATTGCTTACATTGCTCACAACTAACTCCGCTTAAAAACCTCTTCCTGGCTCAGTTATTGACCTTAAAGAAAGCAGAGCAAAATGCCTAGATTCACTATTTTAAATCACGGACTCTTTTGTAGAAACTGCTTTTCTAGCTTCCTGATTGCCTCTCGTTATTTTTTTTTCTCTTGTGTTTTGTAACTTCATATTATCCATAGTAATATTTCACTTCATCAGCATAGATAATCTCCCTCCAGGTACTGAGGGCTATATCTTGTTATATATTAGACATCTTGGATGTTTCTTACTGTTTCCTCTAAAACTCCAAAAAACAATCTTTTGGCTATTTGAAATTAAGGACAGGATGTGCTGCATTACTAAAATGATACATTTTATCTAATCAAGAGTTTGACTTTTTCCATATGCATACACACATTTTCCTGGGGCTGTCAGAAAGCAGCTTTCATCACCATTTGTTTTTGGCTCTTTTTTTTTTTTCTATGAATATATTTCCAAAGAAAGACATCCAGAGTTCAGTATCCTGAGGTCACCTTTTCCTATTCAGTCCCTGTAAAGGGGGGGAAAAAGAAAAGAAGAAAGAAAGAAAGAAAGAAAGAAAAAGAAAGAAAGAAAGAAAGAAAGAAAGAAAGAAAGAAAGAAAGAAAGAAAGAAAGAAAGAAAGAAAGAAAGAAAGAAAGAAAGAAAGAAAGAAAGAAAGAAAGAAGGAAAGAAAAAGAAAGAAAGAAAGAAAGAAAGAAAGAAAGAAAGAAAGATCTGAATTAACTATCTTTTCTTTGCAAGGATCTGAAAATTGTCCCTTGAAAGCAATTCTAGAAATCTATGATGTTGGCCTCCAGACTGCTTAGAAAAGGAGAGAGAAGATAGCATAAAATCAAAATCCTGTAATTGACTTCACTGTAATTGGCAAACTGATACTCTATTTTCTCTCTAGAATGGGTTATTAGACAGACCGAGACAGTGGTGTGGGCAGCAATAGGAGACTTGAAAATCAACGATGTTTTCTGAGACTCTATCTAAAATCTTTTCTACAGAGACAGATAAAAGGATAATGAGCTGAGATATTTTTAAAGGATTCTCACAATTTGCAACTCAAATAAATCTAGTTTTAAAATACGTGTGATTTTTTAGGCTGTAATGACTGAAAATGTTAAACTAAATATTTTGCTTAAACAAGTAAAGACGAAGGGGGTAAATGAGCAAATTAAAATGCGTGAAAGCTGGCTCTGCGGCGGCAGCTTCCTCCAGAAGAGAATGGCTAATTCTTACGTGACGTGTTATTGTCACTCCTTGGGAGAAAAGCTGCCCCGGGAGGAGCCCAACCGTTCAGCATTTTGCTTCTGGTCAGGATTGATTCCAGATGTGGGAGGTAAATGCTAGAAAGGGTTTGGAAAATGGAGTGGAAATGAAAAATCCCACAGGCCATTTGAGTGTTGATGACAGATGAGGTAGGTATTTGCAGGTAACTAATGAACTTGCTGGGCGCTTGGAGAGTGCTCAGTCCAGTGGATATTTAACAGGCAGGAAAGACCCAGCTGAGATAGCGCGGCTGCCCCCACGCACTGAGAGCTGGGGAGCCTGGAGTCCTGACGGAACATGTGAATAGAACAGCTGCGATGTGGCTACTCTGTAAATGAGCAGAATTTAAGTCTTTTCCTAAAACTAGTTCACAATTTATAAAAATATTTTTTTTCAACTCCCTATTATTTGACTTGTCCTGACTATTTCATTATAAGAAGAAATGATGAACAAATGTTCACTATGTGTAGGTCAGTAAGGCAGAATAGCAGAGCGATTGTAAGCACCGGTCTTAAAGTGACCCAAACTTGGGCTTAAATGTTGACTCTGACATTTCTTAACTCGTTATTGGGTATTATTCTAAGCCATAGTTTCCTTATCTTTAAAATGACTATATATTTTAAAATGAAGAGTTGAGAGAATTAAATGGGGTGATGTGTGTGTGTGTGTGTGTGTGTGTATATATATATATATAAAGCCCTTAGCCTAACACTCAATTAATGTTCAATAAATGTAAAGTTAACATGATAATTATTGTTATTCTAGGAATGAAGGCTGGACCAGCAGGTGATCCATAATCCCAGTATGGAAAGAATTTAATCTTTAGCAAGGGGATATTGACTCATGAGACTTTCATATTATTAATAGATGCAGGCTATTTTCAACTTTAATATTGGTATTTCAGTTAGAGTTCTTGGTCGCAAGCTACAGAAATTTATTATTGACAATATAAGCAACCAGGAGATCACCGGAAGGTTAACAGGAGGCTTACAGAATGGAAGGATGCCAGAGAACAAGCCTTGGAAATAGACAGGAAGCCCCAAAAGCAGGAGGCAGGAACCAGAGCAGATGATACAGTAACCCTCTGGTATCCAGGACAGCCAGCCAGGTGAGTGACTTCCTATCATTCCCGGGTCACTAACTGCACTTCCAAGTCTCAGGAAAGGAGATGATGCCTGTTTGGCTAAGCTCAGTGTACATGCCCAATCTCTTACAAGGGGCAAGGGGGCAGGAAAAAGAAAATCTGGAGAAGATCAATCCCTGAAATTACACTCCTACCTCAATCACGGACACGAGGGGAAATTCGGATATTATAAGAGAGGAAAATGTTACTCTGGTAGTCAAAACCCATAAATGCCGATCATTACTGATCCAGCCTTCCATGATGCAATCCACAGAATTTTCATTGTAAGCCACGTGTTCTTAGATGTAATGTTTATGTTGCTCAAGTCAGATTCCCAGATTCACGGGGCTAAAGAAGACTTGAAGGTGATTGCCAGTTTGTCTTGAGAGAAAAGGCACACACAGCCGTGCAGGTTATCCACTACACGGGAGCGCCCAGCTGAGAAGCCAGGTGGGGGCTGAAATTCATCGTCACTTCTCTCATCACACCTCTGCCCAGAGAAAGAGGCTTCTTATAATTTCCAGGAAGATTCTGCCATCTTGCCAACCCCTGCAAGTGTGGCGTTACGTCAGCCCAGAGTAACTACCATTTTCTTAATCTACACGAAGTTTTTTTAGGTACTAGTGGTGTCCTTTGCTAAATCCCACACCACCCAGGAGCACAGGAGAAAAGGAAGGAAACAATGATGGCTGTCTTCCTCCATCTCTTGCCTCTATCACTTCTTTCTCATCTTTTCTTCTTCATTATCCTAGAATGAGAGAGCTTAAGGTTTGAATGAGATTTGGACAATCTGCTGATCCAGATACTCATCCAGTGCTTGAAATACAGACCTCTTTCCCTCCCCTGCAGCGTAACACCCATGACGACTGGTTGTCCAGATTTAAGCACCTGGATAGACAGCCCTTTCTAAAGAGGATTCTTCCCTATATACCTGTCTACGACTTCTAGTCACGCTGATCAGTTCTATGTCTGAGGCTACGAGGAACAAGCCTAACCCTTCTTTCAACTGAGAGGCCTTTCAATAGTTGAAGTCTAATGTTAAGGTTTTCCAGCATAACTTTCTCACTTAGACCTTGGGCAGTATAATTTCATGATATAGGTGGCCAAAAGTTCTTTGAATTCTCTCTCATTTATCACATTGTAGCCCTCTTACAATGTGTCATCCAGAATGGAATGCAGCAACCAAGCATCATCCAAATAAAGCCCATGAGAGTGCCAAGTGTTAATGATCATAAGTCATAATAATAATAGCTAACTGAGCTAAATTTAAAACTTAACCATATACCAGGCATTGTGATAGGCATTTTACTTATGATAATTTAATCCTTACAGCTCTTTCAGATAGTCTGTTATGATCTCCTTTTACAGATGAGGAAACTGAGGTTCTGAGAGATTAAATCATTCACCGCAAATTCCCACCACTAGTAAGTGGTATTAATGAGATTCACACCTGGATGTCCCTGAGACCAGAGCTCACACACTATCCACTTCACTATACTTCCCTTAATGTCGCTGGAACTCCATTAGCTTTTTCGCCATTCCTCCTGACCTGTTCTCACCAAGATTTCCCCAACCTTTGACAACGCGTCTGCTGACCTGCAGTGCTCGGGCTCTCATTACTGGTGAATTTCCCTTGCATGATACATTTTTGATAGAGATTGTACTGCTGGATCCTAGGGCTAAGAGTATATCAAAAGTAGAGGAAGGTTGTGGGAGAGTAGGAAGTGTCATGCCTACACTTTCGTTAACTCTTTTTTACTCAAAAGAATCAGGTTGCTCTTTAGATTTAGGTTTCTTGGGAGTTTTGATGTTACTTCCCGTAGAGTGGTTTGGGGAGCCAAAAGGGAGTTGAGGGTAATTACTGATTCCACCAAGATGACAGAAGAGCAAAGTGTTTAACTCAGCCCCCTAACTTTCCCCTTTCTCTCACATAATCCTGGGGAATTATCTTCATCAAGGTGTGCACTGAATTTTCAACTTGGTGGACACTTGTCCTTTTCATTGTCCCAAGCCCTTTTAACTGTTTGATGCCCAGGCCTTACAGAAGTGATTCGAGCACTCGGTGAGAGGGGAGAGCTTGCAGCCATCCCCAGGGGAGTAGGAAGAAGTCTCCCGAAGCCCATGGTGGCAAGTGGTAAGATTGATCTTTAGTCAAAGGAAAGATCAAACTACTTCGGCAAGCTTATTGCCATAGGTGCTACAACTCTCCTGCGAATCCTGGAATCCTAGAAGGTCAGTGGACTCACATCATCTCAGCAGAGTTTTCTTTGGCCTTTAGTAACAGAACAATCAATTCCTTTCGGATTACACCAAAGAAAACAAAGGGGAAATAGTGACAGAATGCTGTAAAATTAAGTGGCAAAACCCAGAATGTTCTGAAGTAGCATCTCTCTGCTTCCCATTCAGTTTTGCTCCTTATTCTGTCTCAGTCCCTAGCTTAGTGCTCAGCACATAGTAGACGGTCAACAAACATCCTTTGAAGATCAGCCCGCACCCGGCAGAGAGGTACATTGAAGATGCCTAATCCTGTAAGAAGTTGTGAATTGTACGTATCTTTAAATTTGTTACCTACTTTGAACTGAAGTCTGGTTTTTCTATTTGCTCCAAATCTTAATCACCTTAGATAAAACAGGCTACTTTTCTTTTGCACCAGCTTCTCTTTCCGCTACTACCAACAGTAACTCAGAGCCAATCCCTTTGATGCAGGTATTTTCCGATACTCTCCTTTTAAATCTCCCTTGATAGGATGTTTAAAGGGAATTCCAAATTTGGTCCCTTTCAAGCTGAACCTATGCTGAATATGTGATGTTACCTTTCAGAATTTAGAGCTTTCAGTAGCTAAGAAAATTTGTCCCTCGGACCTCAAATTTTCGGAAGAAAATGCTAGATTGTAATTCTTAAAGGATTAGTTTTACTTTTTGTATGTAATACAGTCCACTAGGTGGCATCTCAACACACAGAAAGCTGGATCTATGAATTGGAGATGAATCCACTATACTGTTTTAAAAATAGGTTTTAAATTGCACTGAGCTATATGGTTGTAATATTATTGGAACCCTCAGCATTTGTGAACGGTAAGATTCTGTGGTGAAGGAACTATGTTTCTGTATTAGATAAGAGATGCTCTGATAGAATCCCACTGCTCTTTCTGATGGAGTGTACTGTTCTGAAACTGCATCCAAGGATGGGAAGGTTGGTACAGAGGAACTCCTATCAGGTGACTCCGTTTGTTATGAGGTGTGATTAAAAGAAATATACACCAGCAGAAAATGTGACATGAAAGGCATTTAAATATACAATTAACAGGCTACTTGGTGGGTGTCACTTAGGCCAGATTAGAACACAGTAAGGCTCTCTTCCAGCATTCAGCATTTCAGGCTCAGGAAACATCCGTTTGGATGAGGAAGATCATGCTCCCAGCACAATCCCCCCTCAGGTGGTGACATGTCTGTTAATGCGAACCTCCCAGAGGTGGCCTTTATCTTACTTGGATAATTAGCTATTTGGACAAGTGGAGATTTTTAAGACCTTCTGCCATCTTTCAAACTTAATAAAAGTATCTCTAATAGTCATATGCTTCATGAAGTAATAATTCATTTTCATCTGAAAAATTTTTAGTTCTTCAAAAAAATCTAACCAAACATCCTAGAATTAATAAAATCTTCTTTGACTTCCTAGGCCTGGGGAAGGGACCCCCTCCACGTGCTCCCTATTATAAACTGCACCCTATCTGCCGTCATCACCCCGATTACACAGGTCTACAACCACCTGTTGTTTAATACTTGTCTCCCATTAAGCTCAGTGAGGACACAGAACCTGACTGTCTTCTCACCACTGTGTCCCCAGGGCACGCATAACAGCTCCTGGTACTCAAAAAATACTTGCTAAATAAACAAATGAAATTCTAGGGAAGAAAACAAGAATGCACTGACTTCTAAACTAAAAGCCTTGAAATATTTGCAAGGGTCAATCTATAAGATACAAGTTAAAGTTACTCCTCCTTTCCCTGCACACACACAGATTCCAGTCTCTGTTATGATGAAGATTCTGGTCTTTTGCTTTAAATCACCACCAGTGGCATCCAAAGGCTGCCCTCCAGAAATAACTCTTGGCTGTTCAATGAAATCGAATGCATTCAGTTAAATTCACATTTATTGACCACCAGTAGATATGAAAAACCAAACTTTACGTGAAATATTTGATGTTTTACACTCACCAAGATGTCCCCATCAAAATCTCTGCTCACCTCTCCTTACTCAGATACAGATGGGTTTACGGGAATGAGCATACATTGTAAGGCAAAACAGCATACATTGTACAACAAAACTTTTTCATAATTCTTGTCGCAAAAGACAACCTTGCAAATAGGACTAGAGCTTTTGGTTGCTTCTGACAAGGAAATTTTATAAATAAGTCTTTGTAGCAGAGGCTGTGAGCTTAGGCTCTGGCATTAGACCAACTGGATAGGAATCCCAGCTCCACCAGTTCCTGGCCTGAGACCTTGAGTTTTTTATTTAGCATCTCATGAAGCTACATTTTAAAGATATCATCTGTCTTAGATAGGGTTTTGGGGAAGATTAAATGAAATGATGTGTATAGATTCTTAGTATAGTGGCTAGCCCATAGCAAGAGATAAATAAACATTAGCTATTATTTTTGTTAATATTAGTTATCTGAGTGGCTTTTCTTAGAGGCCCTTTGTAGTCAGTGACAGCCAAAAGGAATATTCCACAGGTTCCCTCATACATCTTTAAGTTCAGTCCATTAGATTCTGACATAGTGACTGTAAATAATTATAAATGAGCCCCAAGTGTACCTCAGTGTCATGTACTTAAATCAAGAGCCAAAGAATGATGATCCATCTCCCTTTTCCTTTTTGGACTGGATTTTCTTCTCTATTATTTCCAAGAGTAGATGTCTAGCCACTGCTCCCTCCCCTCCACTCCCACCCCTTATCTATTCAATATGCATTTATTACTGAGTACTAGATATTGTTCATCTGGGGATTCTACCTCAGAAAGTTTACAGTTTAGGAAGAAAGGTGAAACACACACACACACACACACACACACACACACACAACTGTAAGAAGACTTAGAAAGTGATGAGGGTCAGAAGGGATGGACATCACACAGTGGAATTCAGAGGAAGCATCGAATCACTGCCATTTTAGCATTCACATTGCGTGTCCGTATAGATAGACACTAGCGAGGATATAAGAAAAATGAAAGTCACCACTCATGTGCTTAAAGACTGGGAAAACTTGGATAAAGACAGAACCTAAGCCACGAATGATTTGGGGTTAAATCCCAGCATCAGCACCATGCCTGGACCTCGACAGACCTCCAGCCGAAGAAAGAAATATCCCGAAGTGGATCTGTAGCACACACACACATGGGGCACCTCTCTGCCTGGATAAAGATGCTTTGAAGAAAGAAAGTGAAAATCGCCCTCACTGCCTCCCCACTGAGAGCTGGCAAGGTCCACAAAGGCGGGCACAGGACGCTTCTGCTGGTCCCTGTAACACTTGCCTTCTGTATTGGTTCGCTAGAGCTGCCACAGAGTGCCACACACTGGGCCACTTAAGCAACAGAAATTTGTCTCACAGATTTGCCAAAAGTCCAGAATCAAGGTGTCAGCAGGGCTAGTTCCTTCTGGGGGCTGTTCCAGCTTGGCTTGTAGATGGCCGTCTTCTCCCTGTGTCTTCACATCATCTTTCCTCTATGTGTGTCATCTCTGTTTCCAAATGTCCCCCTTTTACAGGGATACCAGTCACATTGGATTAAGGCTCGTCCTAATGACCCCATTTTAACTTGATTACCTCTGTAAAAATCCTGTCTCCAAAGAAGGGCACGTTCTGAGGTACTGGAGGTTAGGACTGCAACATATCTTTTTGTCAGGGGGTGGACATAATTAAACCATTAAAGTTTTCAAGAACTAAAAATGGTGTTTTCACCAATTAGTTTACCAAACACATTGTTTAAAACGATACCCTATTATCAGTATCAGTTAAGTTCAATCAGCCCACATTTATTAAGTGCCTGGCATAATCAGAACATTATGGTGGATGCTGAGGTAACATGCAGATGTAATGGAAATGTGGACATGGTCTCTGCTGGCCAACCCTAGGGCAGGACATCAGAGTCAAGTGGGAGAGGCGAGAGGAGATGGTCACAGATAACCATGCCACATGGTCTGATGTGGGAAGTTCTACAAGAGCAGTGTAGGCAAAGAGCTATGGCAGTTCATTGAGGACAGGGAAGCTGTGATGCCTCATCTGGGCCTTGAAGGGCTTGTAAGGTATGGAAAGACAGTGTCGGAAGGAAGAGCAGTTCAGGAGAAGGATGAGCTCTAGCGGAGATGTAGAGTGGGGAGATTCATTCATCCAGGTGAACGGTCTGGGGTGTGGTTGGGTTGGAGGAGTACTTTTCAAACTGTAAAACCACTGAATCCTTCTTGAAGTGAGACTTTATGCAAATCCACAAAATGTTGAAAGCAGAGCTTCTCTGGTCTAAAATCCTGGCTGCTCTAGACATCCACAGAGCAAAACTGAAACCCCAGAGCTGGGGACTAGAGTAATGGGAAGTCAGCCTGGGAAGTCAGGGTGTGGCCAGCTGTGGACACCCAAGAGTGGCTGTGGCCCTGGGGATAATCAGGAAGCCTTGGGAGGTTTCCAAGCAGAGAAGTGACTAGACCAGACTCCTTTGGTGATGATACATGGGATACTTCAGAACAGGGAGAAATAACTTTGTCTTGAAACAGTATAAGCTTACAGAAATTTAATAAGAAAAGCATATATTATGTATCCAGAGAACCATAAAAATTGTCCAAATCTTCTGCCTCTGTTCTTCTAAGACTCTTTGTGGTAGCCTCAGCTGTTGAGGAACCACTCCAAGCTGCAGCAGAGAAGAGGACAGAGTTTGTATTTTGAGACACAATGAGATTGGTAGCAATGCAGTTGAAAACATGGGATCTAGACTCTCCCAAGCCTGTGTTTGAATTCCAGCCTCCACCAAATTTCCTTAAGCCTGAGTGTCAATGTTCTCATTTGTGAAATAGAGACAACTATATCAGCCTCATATGATTATTGAAGGGATATAGTTCGGATAAATGAGGTCAGGTATTTAAAATATTGAGCATAATGCTTGGCAGTAGTTAGCTTTCACAATATGGTTATTCCCTAAGACAAATTAACCAACCATATATGGGGGAGTTGGGTACTAGGTATACTGATGTGATTGCTGAGTTTCCCTGATCTGGACACACCTTTCCCTTGAGCAGACTGTCTGCTAGCCAAAACTCATTATGGGGGCCCTGTCCACATTTTTCCATTTCCATTCCCATCCTCTTTTAGAGGAGACCATTCAGGCTTCTCCCACGTGGTGATCTGCAAAGCTGGTTTAGAGAGTTGGGCCTATAAAAGGATTCCTAGGCAACAAAAGAGAGGAATTACTTTGTCCACACCATCAAGAAGCCCGCTTTGTGGGTACTGTCAAGACAGATTGTGCAGCAAATTGGTGCAGGCCACACAGAGTGTCAGAATGTATGTACAGTAATTGAAAAGTATTGCTTGCACACTTTCAGTATCTGGGCAATCTCCCAGCAGACAATGGCATCAAGGGTTAAAATGCACCATAAAGGATGGATTCCAGCTGCATTCAGGACAAATGTCATGCACATGGCCTGAGGAGTGTAGGAAGGGCAGCAACTACACTAATGGTCTCCAGGGGAGCGGATATTTCTGTTTTCCACGAGGCAGAGGCAAGAAAGGAGCTTTGTCATAAACACCCTCTGTGCTCACGGTCCCCATTTTTTATTTGACTCAGTGTTTTAAGCTTCTTCAGATGCCCACCTGGAGATGCACTGCTGGCTCTCATTCTGGTGTTTCCTGAGGGTGTCCAGGGTTTTCATCTAGCTCTCCTGCTAATCCCTAATCCCCAGCCCCAAGGTTTGAACCACCAGTTTCCTCCAATGTCTCCTACCTGGCTGGTGGCTGCAGGATGATTCCACAACCACCAAAGGGATGGTAACCTTACTTTTCAGAAGACTGAGTGAAGGCTTTGTGTTGCCTTGTGGATTTGTTCATTTGGTGTCCTTGGCTTGGGTCTGGGTGGATGGCCTTTGATTGGATTTGAGGAGATTTGAGATTGAATTCCTGTGAACTCCATCAGGAGCCAGAAGAAGAATGGAGTGACAGAGGGACTGCTGATCTTTGACCCCAGCCCATTGATGGCTGCTGTCATCACTGTTGGTGGCTGCTCTGAACAAGAATGCATTGTCTCTCAGTCTTTTGTGGACAGTCTTTCATAGTCAGTCTTTGCAGGATGTACCCCTTTAATCAGGGAATGTGTCCTTCCACCCAGGGCAAAGGGTGAATGAGGAAGGCAGGTCAAGAAAGTGAGGTAGTACTCCAGAGAGAGGACTTGAGAAGGAAACATTAGGGAGAATGATCAGGTTAATAATAAGAGTTTATAATTAATACGTATTGAGTAGTTACTATATATTATACACTTGCACTGGTTGTCTCATTTAATCTTTTCAACAATACTGTAAAGTAAGTACTCTCCCAATTTCCAGATTTTAAAAAATCTGAAGTTTCTTCTCCTCCTCCTCTTCTTTAATAGGCAATAAGCCAGGTAGACCTATGAATCTATGATTTGATCCCATGCAATGAATCCAGTGTCTGAGAATGTAAGTACTGCTTGGTGCTTCCTCCATGAATCAGGATGGAAGTTGAAATCCAAAGTGTCTTTAGGAGCTCTGCTAACCCCTTTGGAATCTGGAAGCTGAATGCATCTTTATGAGAAATGTCTTAGTTTTCTTTTCCCTTATTGTCCAAATATTCACCATCTTTCAAGGCTCTGGTCAGAGCCCACCTCTCTACAGCTGCTTCCTTGAGAGATTTTCTGAGCCCTCATAATGCTTTCTGTAATAATCAGTTCACCCAAATTAGCTTAGGAATTCCTCATAACAAAGCCTTTGCTATTTTTCTTCTATTTTACAGATTAAAATTGAGCTTAGATAAAGTTCACCTAAGATCATATTTCTAGTAAATAATCGAGTTTGGATTTGAAACCAGGAGACCTGACTCATAGTGTGCTTTCTCTATGTTATATTGTCTCCTCTCAATTAAATGCTATATGATATACTTTGTCAATCAATCGAGTAATCTATATTTTTTGTTTTTCTCTCTAGAACCAGGAAATGTTATTCTTGCTCTCAAAGAACTTACAATCTAATTGGCAACAGCCTTTGTTTAAGTCTTCTTTGTGTAAACTATCAGCACACTTGGGATTTGGGAGAAATCGCAGAAGGGAGTATAATAGCAACCGATGGTTCTGGGGGAGAGTGCTTTGTCATCATCTGCTGTCTTATACTAGATGTCTTCTTCATTATTCTTTTGTTGTTATTGCTTTCTTCAGATCCTTTGATTCACATTGCTATAGAAGATCAAAGTAAAAGAAACGACCTCATCTTGAAAGTAAGGAAGCGTCATGTTTTTCTTGGTTAGTGCTTAGGGCAGTATTTTGTTTTCTTTAAACAAATCAAGCCTGATTTCCAAACCCTACCACTTTAGATTGGTGAAAAATTCAGTGTTGGTATGTGCTAGGGTCCTTTTCCTTTGCAAAGTAACATTTTATGTGGGAGGCTTCCTGGTCTGGAAAATGAAAGGAGAAGGATTTGAAGGACTTCTGACCTCTTATACAAAACCAGTAGAAACCCTGTAGGATAGTAACCTCAGGATGTGAACTAGAAAACTAAAAGTAAAGTAAGAAACCAAAGCGATATTGTAGGAGTACATACATTTCTGGGTCTTGGCTCTAGGTAGGAGTGGGAGAAAAGTCTCTCCTAAGAACTATAACCATAAGCCCACACTCTACCAAGTTTGGGCCTGAAAAACCATGAGTTAAGGCCTCAGATAACAGTACCTTCAAATGTCTGGCAGAAACAATTTGGAAGACTAGACTTTGAAGACTTAAAAAGAATTACCATGGATAAGTTGTTCTAAGGAACATGAGCCAATGATGAAAGATGACTAAATATAAACCACTATGATTGAAAGTCAATTAAAAAAATTTGTAGAATCTGACCTGCAAAGATTACAGATGTTGGACTATGTTGAACAGATAGCTTATGACATAGACTATCACATGATATTGTTTACTACATTTAGAAATAAAAAAGAGGATTGAAGTTTTGAGTAAGGCAAAACTTGACAGTTGTGAAAGATATTTAAGAGACGTGGAAGATAGCTTGTGAAGGTCCAATAAATGCCCATTGGAGTTCCAAAACTGCTAATAGAACTGGGGAGAGATTCTTTTCTACAATTCATGAAAGATACCAATCATCAGATTCCGAAAATTCAGTGGACTTTATAGTGAAATTATAGAATACTAAAGATAAAATGAAAACCTAAAAACTATCCAGAAAGGAAAGACAGATTAAGTACAAAGACATAACAACTAGAATGGCAACAATTTTCTTTAAAGCAACAGCAGACCCCAGAAGACAGAGAAATAGTATCTTCTGTATGCTGAAAGAAAATTATGTCACTCTAGATTTTATAACCTGCAAAGATATATTTCAAGAGTGATGGTTGTGTACAAATATATTCAGGTAAACAAACAAAAAAAAGTGTATGCTACCAACAGGGGGTCTCCCATTACAAGAGTTTGTGAAGGATTTTCTTCTGAGAGATTGAAAATAATCTCAGAAGGAAGTTCTGTGATGTCAGAAGTAATTGGTAGCAAAAGAAAATATAAACATAAGAAAACCTAAAGAAGCCTTGATGGATAAAGTAATGATAAGGTTTAACCTGTTGGGCTAAAAAAAGTAAAGTTATAACGAAAACTCTGCACAGTAGTATTTAAGTCAAGAAAGAGATGAATGGAGTTAGCAACCTAAGCTCCCTCAAAATGATTCAAAGAAATGTAAAAATACAATTATCTTTAAACAATTTTATTTTCAGATTTACAGAAAAGTTGTAAGGGAATTATAAATAACTTTTCCCCTAAGTAAGTAGCAGGGCAGATACCGCATTACCCCTGACATAAGAGTGTGATTTGTACAAACAAGAACATACACCTCTATAGCGACAATTACCTGTAAGAATCAGTAAATTAACATCAACACATTACACATCTGATTCTCAAACCTATTCAAATCTTGCCAATTGTCCAAATAATGTCCTCTATAGTTAAAGAATTTGGTTCAGAATCATAGGTTGCATTTAGTTGTTGTGTCTCTATTCTAGTTCAGTTATCCTCCCCACCTCAACTTTCATGACGTTGACACTTAAAAATTATGGGCCAGTTATTTTAAAGAATGTCCCTTATTTGAATTTGTCTGATGGTTCCTCATGATTAGATTTAAGTTAATGCATCTTTGGCAGAAACAGCATCGAAGTGATGTGCTCTCATTGCATTCTGTCCTATGGCTGTTCTTTTCTGGAGATGCTATATCTGATCACTTGATTAAAGAGAGATCTGCCAAGCTTTTTCCCTTTGTGGTTTATGACTACCTGATGGAAGATGTAATAAAAGTATTAAATAGCCCATTCCTCATCAAATTTTCAATGTATTCATTTATTTATTTATGTCCTATGGACTTATGCTTTCTTAAATTATTAAATGGTTTATAATCCATGATTTTCATTATTTATTTTGATGCTCAAATTGTCCTCAGTTTTATCAGTGGGAGCCCCTTGAAGCTGACTTCTGTGTTGTTTTGATATGTCCCTAGCATTTTTGAACACTTCTTTACTTAATGGCACAAAAAGATGTTCCGGGTTCATCTTGTTCTTCTTGTGCAGCCCCCGCACGAAGGTCTTCCTCTCCTGCTCTGGCTCTGACATCTTATGCAGGGCTCCATCCTGGCGGGAAGCCCCTTTTAATAGCTAGGACTTTGACACTTCTGCAGGCTGCCTTCCCACATAAATGAATACTCTCATCACCCTCTTGAATTTCAGCACCTTGAACTAAAAGCCTGTCTTTATCCAACACCTCCCTACCTCTGCCCTCTACATGGATACCTCTTTTCCCTGCTTAGGTCTCCTGCTTAGATCTTCTGGAGGGTACACCCAACCCACCCACTCAAGCTCCAATACCTTTCAACAAAATTCCCTTCCATGGGGTTGCCCTATTCATTCCATCAGGCTTATTCCATCCATAAGATCTTGTTGCAGGAAACCCTCCTACATGGTCACCCTCCTTCCCACATGGAGATGCATCTTTATCCTCTTGAGCTTTGCCATCTCCACTCAGGTGGGGACACCTGAGTGGCCCACCTTAAAGATTTAGGACCAAATTACTTAAGAAAGGAAGGAAAAAGAAAAGCAAGAAAAGAGAGGAAAGAAAGAGGAGGGAAGGAAAGAGAAGAGGAAGGGAAAATGGAAAGAGGAGGGGAAAATGGAAAAAAGAAGTGGAAAAAAGAAGTAGAAAAAAGAACTTTATTTTGGAATCTGGTTAAACTAAAAATGCACACTAAAAAGTTGAGGGTAATCCCTAAAATGATGGAGATAGAATATCTAACATCCAAACCAGCAGAAAGGGAAAAAGAAGTGGAATAAGGGAAAAGGAAAAACACTAACTTAATGTAAAATAAAGCAAGAAAGGAACAACAACAACAACAACAAAAAAAAAAAAAACAAAAAAATGGGGCAGGGGGTGACAAATAGAAAGTGCTAAGTAAATTGGTGGAATTTAATCTAAATGTATTAGTGATCAAAATCAATTAAAAAAATAACTAAACCATCCAGTTAAAAGATAAAGATGATCAGACTGGACACAAAAACAGAATCCATCTCCACGCAGTTCACAGGAGCCAGAACTCGAACATTGGGATATAGAAAATTTGAAAAGATCCTGGGCCGGTTCCCTCAGATGCATGGCCTCACTCTTCCGCTCTTGGGGAAGCGAGAGATGTCAGGACAGCTGTGCGCAGGATGGTGGCCCTGCACAAGGTGTCGGAGCCAGAGCAGGCTGAGGAAGATCTCCCTGGGGCGCTACCAGATAAGCCTGGAACAGCTTTTGTGTCATAAAGTAAGGCAGTGCTCAGAGAACACTGGGGGCAGGTCAAAAAGACACAGAAGCCAGTGTGAAGGGGCTCCCTCTGGTCAAATCGAAGTGATGCTGATGCCCAGGAACTGCCTTCCCCAGGCTGGCTGGTTTCTGTCTGTGTTTGGTCAATGAGAGTCTGAGAATGGACTGACAGTGAAAGTCAGTGGCCAGGGATTTCTTCCCTACTCTCCTTCGGACAGAGTTTCCAGCCCTGGGGGGCTCTCCTCCATTGCTCCAGCCCCCTCTTGGTCACTGTGGCTCCACCTCTGCTCAGTGGCCATGACCTCTGGGCTCTGATATTATTGTATCTCCCCTTTGCTTCCCTCCCCTAGGTGTGGTAGCAGCTTCTCAAGTAGCTAATCTCCCAAACTGTCTCATCTCTATTGGGTTTCTCAGATTTTCTATTGTGTATGTAACTCATTTCCTGAATTAAATTCGCTCTGTTTAGTCAATGAGGTTTCTGTTTTCCTAATCAAACCCTGACTGATACTCCAGGCAAATACTGGCAAAAAGAAAGATGGTGTCATCATATTAATGTTACACGGAATAGACTTTAAGGCAAAAAGCCACAGTGAGATGGAGAATATAACATAATTCTAAATTGTATGTACCTAATAACCTATCGAAATATATATAGCAAGTATAACAAAACTGGATATATCACCATCAAACCAGGAGATGTTTAGCATATTTCTCTCAGCAATGGATAGCTCACGTTGTCAAGGAATGAAATAGGGAAGATTTGTATAACATTATTAAGAAACTTGATCTAGCAAACGTTATGGAACACCACACTGATAGCTAGAGAGCACGTATTTTTTTCCTAAGTGCACATGGTCCCCAGATCACATTTTAGGCCATAAAGGAGAGCTTAACAAATTTCAAGAGTATCATACAGACCACATTCCTAACCATAACACAATACGTTAGAAATCAGTAACAAAAAGATAATTAAAATAACCTTATACATTGTGTGGGGGGGTGCACATGGGTAAAACAAGAAATCACAATGGAAATTTAAAAATACTTGTAACTGAAAAAATAATGGAAAAAGTAAAATAATACTTAGAGGCAAAATTAATGCCTTATAAATGTCTATAGAAGAAAAAAGAAGGAAGGCTGAAAATTAAGACTTTTGTATTAGAACGGGAAAAACTCAAAGAAAGTAGAGGAAAAAATGTTTAGAAAAATAAGAGCAGATATTAAAAATAAGGGAAAAGATTGATAAATTCAATTACATCAAAATTAAGAAACTCTGTTCATCAAAAAGTACCATAAAGTAAACAAAACAAACAACACACACTGGAAATGGCATCTGTAGCAGGTATTAGCAGCAAAGATCAGTATTAAGAACATAAAGAATTCCTGCCAGTTATTCAGACAAACTACCCGACTGAAAAATGGGCAAAAGAAATAAACGTTTTACAGATAGGGAAACTTGCATCTGCATAAACATATGAAAAGATGCTCCATTTTATTAATAATCAACTAATGGTAAATTAAATCCACAATGCATTTCCGTTTGACACCCGGAAGAATGGCAAGCTTTTAACATATGACAGTCCCATGTGTTGGTGAGGACGTTGAGCAATGGGAACACACACACTGCTGGTGGCAGTGTACACTGAGAGAGCTATTTCGGTGAATAACTTGCATTACTTTATAAATATGAGCATGCATGTACCATACAACCAATCAATTCATTTTTTAAGCATTTCCTAAATTAACTGATGTATATATGCACCAGCAGAACTGTGCAAGACTGTCCTCTGAAATACTGTTGTTTCTAAATAGACTTGACTTTTTAGGGTAGTTTGAGGTTCACAACAAAATTGAGCAGAAAGTGTATAGTTCCCTTATGCTCCCTGACCCCATACAACACACACACACAGCCTCCCCCGCTGCCGACATCCCACACCCCATGGGTAAATTTGTTCCAATCTATGAACCTGCATTAACACATCATTATCACCAAAAGCCCATAGCTTACAGCTCACTTTTGGTGCTGTACATTCTGTGTGTTTCAACAGATGTATAATGACATGTATCCACCACTGTAGTATCATATAAGAATAGTTTCACTGCCCTAAAAATCCCTTGTGCTCTGCCTGTTTATCCATTCCTCCCCTGGCAAACACTTATCTTTTTACTGTCTCCATAGTTTTGCCTTTTCCAGAATGTCATATAGATGGCATCATGTAGAATATAGAATTTTTTTTTTTAGATTGACTTCTTTCTCTTAGTAATACACATTTAAGGTTCTCCTTGTCTTTTCATGGCATATTTCCTTTTAGTGTTGAATAGTATTCCACTGTCTAGATACACCACAGTTTATTCATCTGTTTACCTACTGAAGCACATCTTGGTTGCTTCCACGTTTTGGAAATTATGAGTAAAGTTTAAATAAACATCTGTGGGCTGGTTTGTGTGGACAAAAGTTTTCAACTTTTTTGGGTAAATACCAAGGTGTGTGATTGCTGGGTGGTATGGTAAGAGTGCATTGAGTTTTGTAACAAGCCAAACTGTCCTTCAAAGCGACCACCCCATTATATATTCCCACAAGCAGTGAGTGAGAGGGTCAGTTGCTCCACATCCTCCCCAGCATTGGATGTTGCCAGTATTTTGGGTTTTGACCATTCTAACAGGTGTATAGTAGTATCTCATTGCTGTTTTAATTTGCATTTCCCTGATGACATGATGTGGGGCATCATTTCATATGTTGCTTGCTATCTGTGTAACTTCTCTGGTGAGGTATCTGTTAAAGTCTTTGGCCCATTTTTAGATTTTCTTCTTGTTGAGTTTTTAGATTTTTTTGTATATGTTGAATAATTATCCTTTATCAGATGTGTATTTTGCAAATATTTTCCCCAGTATGTGGCTTGTCTTCTTATTCTCTTGACATTGTCTTTCACAGAGCAGAATTTTTTAATTTTAATAAAGTCCAACTTATTATTCACTTCTTTATGGACTGTGCCTTTGATGTCATATCTAAAAATCACCTCCATACCCAAAGTCATCTAGATTTTCTCCTACATTATCTTCTAGGAGTTTTATAGTGTCATGTTTTACATTTAGTGCTGTGATTCATTTTGAGTTAATTTTTGCAAGCGACGTAAGATCTGTGTATAGATTCTTTTTTCTTTTTTTTGCTTGTAGATATCCAGTTGTCCAATATCATTTGTCGAAAGGACTATCTGTTCCACTGTATTGCTTTGGCTTCTATTTGAAAGATCAGTTGACTACATTTATGTGGTTCTATTTCTGGGCTCTCTATTCTACTCCATTTGTCTATTCTTTTACCCATAGCACACTGTTTTGATTAGTATAACTTTATAGAATGTCTTGAATTCAGATAGCATCAATGTTCTGACTTTGATCTTCTACTTCAATACTGAGTTGGGTCTTTTGCCACTCTGTATGAACCTTAGAATCAGTTTATTGATACTCACAAAGTAACTTGCTGGAACTTTGATTGGGATTGCATTGAACCTATATATCAAGTTAGGAAGAACTGATATCTTGACAATATTAAGTCTTCCTATCCTTAAATGGAATATCTCTTCATTTGTTTATTCTTCTTTGATTTCTTTCATCAGAGTTTTATAGTTTTCCTCTTTAGATTTTGTATATATTTAGTTAAGTTCATACTTAGGTATTCTGGTTTTTGTTGTTGTTGTTGTTGTTGTTAATGTAAATGGTGATGTGTTTTAAAATTCAAATTTCACTTGTTCATTGCTGGCTTGTACAAAAGTGATTATTGACTTTTGTATCTTAACTTGTAGTCTGCAACCTTACTATAATTGCTTATTAGTACCAGGAAGGTTTTTTTTTGACAATTTGTTTAGATTTTCTATGTAGAAGATCATACCATCTACAAAAAAAAAGATAGTTTTATTTCTTCAGTCCAAGTCTGTATACCTCCTTTTCTCTTTTTCTTATTACATTAGCTAATACTTCCAATACAAAGTTGAAAAGCAATAGTGAGAAGAGAGAGCCTTGCTTTGTCTCTGATCTTAGAGGAAACTTTTCAAGTTTCTTATCATTAAGAAAATTTTAGCTGTAGGTTTTTTGTAGATGATCTTTATCCAGTTGTGGCATTTCCCCTTTATTTCTAGTTTGCTGAAAGTTTTTTTTTTTTTTTTTTTTTTTTTTTGTGAATGGATGTTGGGTTTTGTCAAATGCTTTTTCTTCATCTTTTAATATGATCATGTGATTTTCCTTCTTTAGTTTGTTCACATCATGAATTACATTAATTGATTTTCTAATATTCAGCCAGTCTTGTATAGCTGGGATAAATCCTACTTGGCTGTGGTGTATAATTTTTTATTCATCGTTGGATTTGTTAGCATTTTGTTGAGAATTTTAAAATCTATGTTCATGAGAGATAATGGTCTATTGTTTCCTTTTCTTCCACTGTCTTTGCCTGGTTTTAATACTAAGTCAAATGCTGGTAATGCTGACCTCATAGAATAAGTTAAGAAATATTCCCTCTACTTCTAACTTCCTGAAGAGATTATAGATAGCAGGTATAATTTCTTCCTTGAATGTTTGGTAGAATTCATCAATGAAGCCATCTGGGCCTGGTGCTTTCTACTTTGATTAGTTATTAATAATTGATTCAATTTATTTAATAGATATAGGCCTATTCAGATGATCTATTTCTTCTTGTGTAAGTTTTAGCATATTGTGTCTTTCATAAAATTGGTCCATTTCATCTAGGTTATGAAATTTGTGGGCACAACACTGTTTTAATAAAAAATGGAAATAACCCATATGTCTGTCAACATTAGAATAAATAGATGAATTGTGGTCTAAATCATCTAATGTAATATCAAACAACAATGAAAATATATGACCCACAGAATGTTTCTCAATGCTTTTTCATTATTACACCCCTAGGAAGTATTTTTAGATATTTTTTACTAATAGCCCCCATAAAATTTTAATACCACAGACAAACTGTGTATTTATATACTGTATACATATACACACACACATATATATATATATATATTTGCTTTATACATTAGAAGTGTAAGAGTTTTCTGTACTCCAAAAACCAATTTTACCCTATTAAAAACACAAGATTCATTCATCAAAATTGATGAATCCTAAAAATATATATAATTCTCTTTATATTAGGTTAAAAACAGGCAATACTCAACAATATGTTGCTTAAAGATACATACATATGTGATTAAAATTAGAAGAAAAAGCAAAGTTATGATAAATATAAAATATCTGTAGGTAAGTAGGCAGAGGGATGAGTGAGTCACAAAAGAAATGTTATTAGCAATATTCTCTTTCTTAAGCTATTTGGTTTATAAATACGTGTCTTAAAAATTATTATTTAAAATGTACATATATGCTACATGCCTTATTTTGCATGTATCCTATATGTTACCAAATAATTGCAACACAGTGTGGTAAGTATAAACATGAAGGTAGATTTAATGACACAAAATTCAGAGACTGTTCAGAGAGAAAATGATATGCAGGGACACGGTTTTGAAGGATGCACAGGAGATTACCAGGTAGAAGCAGAGAAGGGCATTTTATGCAGAGAGTTCAGACACATAAAGTAGCTTGCACTTTGGAGGAACTATATGACATTCAACATGCTTTGGGGCATGGAATATGGAGGGGGCAAGGGAAATGTGAGCTATTGATTCCTGATAAATGCAAAAGGATTAAAACAACAAAAAGAGAAACATCATTTTTATAAATGTCTTCATGGGAAGTTTGATCTCATGCCTAAAGCAGAATAAAGTGGTCTGAACCTTTCTTTTAAATAAAACTACCAGCCCCGCCTTAGAGCTTAGAGTTCTAATCCTTGGCTAAACAAACTGGGAGCTCTGCACTGCCATCTGCATCCACTCAGCCTTCCTCCCATTTGGCCTTGCAAAATTGTTCATTCTCAAAGTTCAAGATTTTTAATCCCTCCGGGCAAGGCTTCCCTAATTAAAGCCCAAACAACCTTAAAAGCAAATGAGCATTTGGGGCCACTGGGCACCATTCCATGGGTCTGGATCCATTGTTTTTGTTTCTTAATACTCAAAAAGACTTCTTTGTTTAATTCTGAGCTTCCATAAGTGCCTTTTTCTCACTTTGAGTCTCTTCCCTCCTTCTGCCTCACAATCAGTCTAACGAAATTCCACCTAAAAGGAGCTCATCTCTTTTTGAGGTCACATGATTTGATTCTCTGTAAATACTCCCTACATATGCCAGTCCCTCAGCTCCATCACCACTTGTAGTCGCTTCTCATGTATAATTTTTCAAAACAGAAAATGTAGCTACAAAGTGTATGCCAAGCGCAAACGCAAAGCACTCCTGATAAAAGAAAAAGGGATTTGGAAAGTAAACCCTGATGCTCTGTGTGGGGATATTGCAAGGAAGTCATCGTTCACGGGTGAGCCTTTTCCCCTCCAGTTTTCACTGTCATATCTGGGAAACAAAAGCAGAAGCAGGAGAGAAAGGAGGAGGCTGTTTCTAAACTGGCAAAGTTAATAATGGGTCATCAGTGAAATATAAGCTTTTGACGCTTGCTTGGTGGATTACTAGCAACAAAAGAGAAGAACGTTAGAGACAACACATCCTGGGATCGCCTGATCTCTTTAAGGGTTAAATGCATTGCATTTTGTTCCCGCCGGTCTCCTTTTCCTCTGTGACAAGCCTTAACTTTTTTACCTTTGATGGATAGCATTTTCATTCAAAGATTTTTTCCATTGTTGTAAGTTAAATCATTTCTTAAAGGTAATTGCAATGCCCCAGGCTTAGCAAATCAATAAGGGAAAAAATGTGTCCATCATGCGGATCTTTGTCTCCGTAAGAACATAAGTAGTATGTGTTATACAAATTAACAAAGTTCTGAACGATGTAATAGTTTTGTCTCTCTTTTTCCCCCATGATCAGATAAAATCAAAGCCTCCCTAATGAATGCTCCACCATTTTCTCTTTTTGAGATCTAGGTATTAGTTGTGTCTTTGAAAGTAATTGATAGGGCTCTGCTTAACAAAATGATCTCATCCCCTCCCCATTCAGAACATCTGCTAAAATAAGTTTACTCTGATGCCTGGGAGGCTTCTGTGGTGTTAGTATCTTCTCCCCACACTTGGGGAGGCAGCTGTCACTACTTGGGTGCACTGCTTGGATATACTAATGACCCGTCAGCACAGGACGAGTGGTCAAGGACAAGGTTAGCATCTGAACTGACTTAGAATGATAAACTTTTGTTATTTGCATGCCTTGTTTGAATCTTGAAAATAAACAAGTCGTCACCCAACCATCAGCCCAAGCTGGGTCACATTGCTTTAGTATTTAAATTAAAATGGACCAAGCCCCCACCTCACAGACCAGTGGAAAACCAGTAATAAGTCACCCCCTTCCTGATCCTCTCAGTGTCCCTCAGGGGGCTTACATGTCTCTTAGTCACTTTTACTCTCCCTGTCTCCTTTTTTTGAATCCTCATTTTTATAGCCCTGTTGGGCTCCTCTTTCAGGGTAATATAAATGTTAAGAGCATAGAATCTGGAATCACTTGCAGATGGGTAACTTTGGACAATCCACTTATCCACACTGCCTCAGTTTCCCCATCTGTAAAAATAGGTTAATAGAACATCTCCTCACATGTTGTTGTTGGCATTAAATGAGCAGAAAGAGTTTGGAAAAGCACTGTGTTACTTATTACTCTCTCTGCTTTTCACCTACCCAAAAAGGGACACAGCCCATTTCCCTCTGCTTCCCTGAAGCAGCTTTTGCACGTACAAGTGTTTGATTCAAGTCTCAGCAGTCACAGAGATGAATGTGTTTATGGTCTGATTTTCCAGTGATTGCAGTTCCTGGACTTGTCCTGCGGAAAGCAAGCTCACTGACTGTCTCCTCCGTCATCCCACCTCCGGCCGGGGGGCTGGGGCTACTCTTCTTCTGTGCCCTCCTCTCTCCCTCTTCCTCCTTCCTTCTTCTTGGCCCCTCATTCCCTCCACTCAGGCTCCTCTGGACCCTCCAAACCTTCCCACTATTTTACAGAACGGTTCAGCATCACTCTTTGCCTGGATGCATCTCTCTAGTCATCCCTCAGAAGTTTTGGCATTTAGACCCTAAGGCATTCCAGGCATTTTCCTAAATGAAGAGCCCTTTCAAGAAGGGAAGCAAGCCGTACCCCTAGGGGCAGAAGCAGCTGCCAGCAATTGTGATTTTTAAAAGCCACTTTTTCTCTCCATTATACTACTAATAAAAATAATGGGTGAAGGTGGCCAAACGTAGAAACTTCCAGTTATAAGGCAAGTAAGTTCTGGGGATGTAATGTACAGCATGGTGACTATAATTAATAACAGCGTTTTGTATATTTGAAAGTTGCTAAGAGAATAGCAGATCTTAAAAGTCCTCATCGCAAGAAAAAAAGTAACTATATGAGGTGACGGAGGTTAACTAAACTTACTGTGTTAACCGTTTTCTAATATATACATATATAAAATCACTATGTTTCACTATGTTGCACCGATAAAACTAATATAATGCTATATGTAAACTATATCTCAATAAAACTGGGGAAGAGGAGGGAGGGAAATAATACCTATAAATGTGCTTTGCAAATATCTCAATTACTTCACATCTATAATTATCATGGTCCAGGGAAATAGTACTTAAACTTCCTATGGCTCAGCCTTCTCATCTGAAAAATGAAGAAAATAATAGCAACTCCCCCTCAGGGTTATTGTGAGAGTGAAATACAATGTCACACAAGCACAGCGATTCTGACAGCGCCTGGCACTGAGGAAGTGCTAAGTTCGTGTGAGCCCTTATCCTTACCTCCATTTGATGGAGAATGAAATGGGGGCTGGGTGCTGCTGGGTTCCTCGCTCACAATTACAGAGGGTGTAACCGTGGCCAAGGGTGGCAGGCCAAGATTTTATCCCAGTCTGCCCATTTCAAAGCTCATCTTCTCATTCCTTTGAATCAAGAGCTGGGGGAAGGGTATAGCTCAGTGGTAGAGTGTGTGCCTAGCATGCATGAGGTTCAGGGTTCAATCCCCAGTACTGCCATTTAAAATCAGTCAATAAACTGATTACCTTCCCCCACCAAATAAATAAATAAAAATCTAAAAAAAAAGAAAAAGAGAGCTGGACCCAATATTAGGGATCAAACCCACATATGCAGTTTCTCAGCTGAGGGGTCTGAATGAAGGATTCAACTAATTTAAAATATATATATATATTAGATACGAACATTTGAAACATTAGGAAATTTTACATAAAACTCTAGACAGAGGACTTCTCAAAAATTTGAAGTCGTTAGCCCACCTTTAGGGATGGAAGCTGTCGGTAAAAGCTAAGTAACTAAGTAACTGCTACGCTTCTGGAATGTGGCCTCCCATTCTCCACAGTAAATCTGCAGCACCCCACCCCCCACCCCCCACTCCCCCCTCAGCCTGCTTTGTTATTTTACCAGCAAGGACCCAGCCCACTGTCATTCTGTCATTCGTGCTCCGTGCCCTTCCTGTGGCTGACCCAAGTATATATCCTGCACTTACATGAGTTAAGTTGCATAATCAACAAATCTTCCCTTTACATGATTCAGCGGAAACTTCAGGGGATCCCATTTGACCCCTGACTCTGTGGTGCGACAAAACCAAATGCACGCAATTCCTTCCCCACCTGGATCTTTAACAGCTGCTTCAGTATTGCCTCGCTCCTCGCCCAGCCACTGTCAGTAAACCGGACTGAAGGACCGTCCACGCCTGCTCAGGGCACTTCCTCTGATAGCTCTAAGGAGGTTCAGAAACTTCTCCAGACATGTCCACGGCACAGGTTTGGACACAGCTAAGGAGTCTGGTCATACTCATGGCAGGTCTGCTTAAGACATTTTCCAGAGTGCGTTTCCTGGACTCACTGCCGGGGGATGTTAACCAGCCTCCCCACCGCCAATTCCCATGGCTTCAATTCATCGTGGATTCAACTGACAGAATAATCTGCCTCAAACATCGATCTTATTGCAACTTCACCTGCTCAAGACCCTACATTGCCTCCCTATTGCTGCCTGCATCCAAAACACCCTGTTCAGCCTAGCATTCAAGGCCGTCGTCAATTATGCTGTCCCTGGTGGAACACGTCCAGCCGTATGTCACATTTCTCCTTGACATGCCCCTCTGCTCCAGATAAACCAGTCTGAGAGTCGTTTGTACTTATGGCTTCCATTCACGTTTCACCTGCCAGATGCCATCCCTGAATTTCCCCTCGGTCTAACCACACTTTTTCTTTCTGTGTTCCCTCATCATGTACATATTTAATAAGAATTCTGTTCCTGATATTAGCTCAATTTTCATGCTTTCTCCATGAAAGCATATCCATGTTTTATGTAATCTTCATGTTTTATTTGCAGAGAAATTCTATAGTAACAGGTACCATCCTCCACTCTTGTGCTCATAACAGACATTAATAGTCAGTTGAGGCAATTCTCCCATTGAGCTGTTCACACCTTCTGTATGTTTTTCCCCTTTAAGCTCTCATTTACCACCACATGTCAGTTGGAGTTGGACATGACATGCAACTTGTTTGCTGTCCCTGTTCTAGATTAGAGCATCATCATAGTTCTAGATGGTGGAAATGGAACGGCTCAGTAAGAGGACGGGGCAAAGAAGAAAGTCTGTCTATGTGGGATGAGTAGGTCACAGTTAGTAGAATTGTCCTCAACCTGGGTGGCTGCTCCCAGACACTACATCTTAAAGGCTTTACAGGTTCTTCTCACAGTGACCAAATGGCTGCAGCAGATCTGGTCCCTTCTATGTTTTGTTAGCTTAAAGTTCAGTGGGAAAGAGTAATAGTGTTCTTTTCCCACAAGTCAGAGAAAACTTGGAGTCATGTGATCATTCTTGATCCAGTCCATTTGGGGGAGGGGCAGTGGAGCGAGCCATACGAGATGACATCATCGGTCAGGTGTGAGTCTCATGCTCCGCCCTGAAGACTGGCATAATCATGCAAAGGAAAGTCACAGGTGCTAGAAGACGTGAAGGGTGCTGGGTATTAATCACCTAAGAAATGACATCCTCTCTTCTACCTCATAAGGGACATCAGTCTAGGTTCAGGGGACACAGTAGTGAACAAAAGAATGTTTCATCAGGAGCTTATTCTCACTTCTGTTAAGGTGACACTTGAAAACGCGGGAGCAAACCTGACAGAGACACCTGGGGGAGGAGTGCTCCACACAGAGTGGGCAGCAAGAGCAGACGCCCTGAGGTGGGAACACACTTGGAGAGTCAGCACCAACAAGGGGGCCGATGCAGCTGGAACAGAAGGAACAACGGGGCGAGAGGTAGGTGATGAGATCAGAGGTTAAACGGTAGGGAATGCGACAGGGAACAGATGTTGGGGGGTCTTTAAGGCCGTTGTGAAAACTTTGGCTTTTACTGTGAGTGAGATGGGAAGCCACTGGAGGGTGTCAAGCAGATGGTGATGTAACCTAACTTAAAATCTTGATCATTTTCATTTCTCTGTGCAGTTATAGCGGGGCAGAAGGAGTGGAGTCGCAGTAGGGGGAACAGCTAGGGGCTTACTACAATTTTTAGGCAGAAAACTGATGGCTTCTGCTAGGCTGGTAGTGATATAGTAAGAATAAAACATTAGACCCGGGAAGCACTGTGACAGGGCTGCACAACGAGAGTGACTTGTACCTTTAGTTTGAATTTTTGCTGAACTCCAATTTTCCTATTTGAGTAAGAATTTTCTGTATCACTTTAAACTTTGTGAATGTTTTCTGTGCTCAGCCCCCTAAATACTGACACATCAGGAAGGGCAGCCTAAATTGAACTGCCAAAGCAAATGCTGAGATAGCCAAGAACAGAGCTCTGGTTTATCTTGGAAGGCAGGACCACCGAGCCTTGGCTTTCAAGGTCAGACTGACCGGCACAAAAGCAAAAGAAGGCTATGGGCACGGAATGGGTGACGCCATTGCCAGGTCCTGCCACTGCCTTGGCCCTAGGATGGGGCATGAGAAGGTCAGTTGAGTCACGGGTCCTATACTGGGGCCTCCAGCAGTCTGGGTCAGCATCCTGGTGACTGGTGCCCAGGAGAGCGGAGAGGTTCCTCCATCCCCATTGGCCAGTCTGATTAATCTGGCGCCTCATCAGTCCCCTTTGAAGAGGAGGAAGAGGGATAAAAGAGCAGCACACCTGTTTTCACTTGACTCCAATCCTGAAATAATTCTGTGGCTCCTACAAGATTTGAAACAAATTAAATTTGAAAGGGCAGAGAGGGCAGCTTTGAATGGTTGGCTCTGTCAAGAAATGTGGGTTTTCACTCCAGGAAACGGCTTACCTGAGAGATTGCACCCCCGGCCGAGGTGACGTGGTGGCTCTGACCACGACTCGGGCTTTGTGTGGTGCCGGCTTTTGCCCTGTTATCCCTGGCACCCTGCGTTCGCTTTCTGGACTTCGATAATGTTGGAGAAAGGTTACAATAGTAATGACATGAAAGGCGGCATTCTACCCCTGTTTAGGGACCCTGTGTTTTAAGTAGAGACACATTCTGTCATACAGGGTGGCAGTGACAGACACGAATCTGTTCAGCTCAACACAGGGAAGGTTACTGTTGAGCAGGACCCTTAGAATTATTTGGTTCATTCTTTCTTTTGACAAATGAAGAGACTGATGCTCGAAGGCATTATGGTCACAGGCAAAGCTGGGATATCCAAAGTAGGGGTTCCAGTTATTTTTTAACTTATTTTTCAAGCGGTCCCCAGGATAAATGATGGGAAGTGATGTCAGGAGTGTCCCAGACCTCCGTCTGCCTCCAGAAGAGCCTATGCCTTATTCAGGATGTAGGGAGTGAGGGAGCAGGAGGAAATTCTTCCCTCTGGCCCAACGGCAATGATGAGAAGGAGAAGACTGCCCCCAGTTTCTGGGTGGTCCCTCCCTTCTTCCACTGCTCTTGCTTTTCCCCCGCAAGCACTTTTCTGAGCATCCTCCAGGCGCCAAGCAGAGGGCTGCTAAGATGGAAGCTGACAAATGGGCCTCTCTCATACTTACAGGTCTGTCACTTTGATCTTTGTTATAGACACAGCCAGATGTGACCAGCCTGGCAACCTGCCTCCTTGATCTGTTGCCAATGAGGAGTTTGACAGAGAAGTTGAGAGATATGAGGTCACTGCCTTTTATGGTCTCCGTCATTAATACTGCCTTGGCAGCAGGCAGAATTTTCCTGTCTGGGACCTAGGGCAGCTGATTAAGCGCTCCTGCTAGCCCAGGGTCTGGTCCTGGCTGATTTTGAGGCCTCCCTTCATCCCCTCCACAGAAAGAGAAACTAGAAGACCTGATTGCAAGGCCACTTTGACCTTTGCTTTGGGTTCCTTGCAGACTGAAACATTTCAATCAGGCCAAAGCACGGAGCCCGCTCTAATGAGGATTTATCGAGACCTTGTGTTTGATAAGGGGTGGATTCTGTCACTGTGTCAATTTTCCTTCTCACTGATGTTCTGGGCTTTGATAGCACAGATCACACACACACACAGGTGTGTCTTTCATGCTCCAGAGCCTTGTGGGCAGGGGTCTACCAAGCCTTCATTAATATGCACCTCAGTGCAGCTGGTGGGGACAGAGAAAGAAATAAAGGAACTGAGTTTCCCTTTTAAGTGAGCTCAGAAAACCCACCGTACACATGTGTTAAAATGGAGCTAGTTCTCTAGAGAAAAAGAAACTCATAGAACAAATTATACTCAACCTGTGCCAGTGGCATCTCAAAACCAGAACTATTTCCTGTCTCCTTAAGCATCCCTCACTCCTGTGCCTCGTCTTCTCATCAGACACTATTGATAAGAGTGTTTGGGTTGCAAACAATAGAGGCCAATTCTGGAAAACTTAAGTGAAGAGGGAATCCTTTAGGAGGCTGGAGATTAGCTTTAAAAATAAGACAGAAACCAGTGGGGTCTAGGTCCGGGCGGAACTAACTATTCAACCAGCCACGCTAAGCACTACCTCTGGAGTAATTGTCTTCTGCCCAGTTTCCATTCCTTCTCCCACCCTTGAATTTTTACACAAGGAGAGAGAAGCCCAACAGTCCAGCTCGAGTGATGTGGTTACGTTTTGGGTGGCGAGGGCCAGTGCATACACTGGGTGGGAGAGGTAATTGTTCAGAGGGTACCAGTGGTTCTGTTCACCAGAGGGACTGGTTGTCAGACAGCTCTGTAAGTCCACACTGCTGCGAGAGTCAGTAAGCCCGATTCATTCTGTTTCCTTCTTAATTCTGTACCTTTCTGTCCAGCCCCATTGCCTGTGCTGTGTTGAGATCTACCTCAGTAGGGAACCTGTCAGGAGCACAAGAAATAATTTCTTAGCATATGTCTAGCATTTAGCGGAAGGGTATTATCAGTTGCTTATGAATTTGGACAGACTTTCTAACTGATCTCTTCTTCCCCTACCTCCCCACAACCCCTAATCTACCCTTCCTGTCACTGCCAGGATGAACTTTCTGAAATCCAAATCTAGTCAGGCCACGCCCCTCCTCAAGAACCCCTGATGGCTCCCACTGCCTACAGACCAGCCTCAAATTATTTGCCTGATATCAGGCTGCATATCTACTCCTTACTCAGTAATATCTTGGTAAATGTTTAATGACCAGCGCTCTGTGGGCGGAAGGGCAGGAAATGTGCCCGTACATATATGTGCACTCATTTATTATAAATTTTACTGATATAACACATATGAAGCATACTCCTAATGAATAATAAAAATAGGAAACTACTCGAAGTTGTGAAAACCAGAAGGGGACGATCATGTGGGGCCATCCTGGAGTCTGGAGACCCCAGCCTTTAATGAATCAAAGCTCCCTTCATTTCTCTTCTCCTTCGACCAGGTACGAGAAGGTGAGATCTTTCAAGTGGCTTCAGATTTGGCCTTCATAAATTGAAACTCCTGGCATTAATGATTCTTAAAAATCTTGGTACTATAACATAAAAATATTAGTTGCCAGAAACCCAGATATGAAAGAGCAGTTTTCAGACGATGCCCCTGAAACTTTCTCCTTGGCCTCTAGAAACAACACATCGTAACATTTCTTTGCTACCTGCTGAATTTTCACAACAGAAATATTCTTACTGAGCAGAAGGGAAATTAATATTTGCTGGGGAATACCACAGCTTTCCTAATCTAATATATATATATATATATATATATATATATATATATATATATATATAATAATCTAATATATATTATATATATATAACATACGTATAGATATATACATATACTTGCTTATGTCAAGTGCATATTCCATAAGAGTAAGTACAGCTCAGGGGACCCTTGTGGGAAAGTTGGCAGAACCGACATCGTTTTCTTCCTGTGTGCCCCGGGCATTTCCTCCTGGTGAGACCTGGGCCAACTCCTTTGCTCCCAGCCAAGACAACACTTGGACATCATATCTATCTCATTACGTTAGAAAAGGTTCAAGTTGGAATCTTTGATCATTCCTCTGGCCCCCCTTTTCTCATTGGGCTATTTGTCTTCCTGCTTCCCTTAATTCTGTACGGAGCTGGGGACGATGTATGATTTACGTTAATTGGCATCATGCAGGCACAGGGCAGCTCGGTGGGCTCTGCAAAGTGCTCCATCCCAAACTGCACCTCAGGTCCTGCTCACCTCCTCTCCTCTCCTCTGGGGCCAGTCGTGACTCTCAGGCAGGAAAGTTCACGACCATCAACATTTAGAGCAAAACTGAGTTAGACCGTAGGCTCTGGGCGTGCACTTTTACTTCATGCGATTATTTTACTTTGCTTCTGAAGACTTGACCTGAGATCTTCTTACAACCTTTGGTAAGCACTGCTCTTCTCCTTCGGGTATCATCTTCACTTTATTTTAATAAGCAGTTACTAAGTACCCACAGTATGTCAGCAGGTGTGAGATGCACTGAAGACATGAAGAGTTCATGGTTCAGTGGGATGGATATCTAAGGAGTGGGTGCTAAGCCCGTGGTAAGTGCTGTTGTCAGTGGAAGGCTAACAGGAGGCTTCACAGAGGAGACGATAAATGAGTTGAGCCTTTAAAGAGAAGACTATTTCACCAGGATGAGAAGGTGACTGACAAGATCCCCACCACCTCCAGTATATCCCACAACCTAGAGATAGCAACCCAAGGGGCATCTGGGGGCAAAGGTAAGAAGTGAGGTTACCTTTGCTGTCAAACAGGAGAAGGTTTACAGCTCCCTTTTGGCTGAGTCCCCTACTCCACAGGGAAGGCACTAAATTATGCTACAGAGCCCAAGAGTCACCCAGAACAGAATTTAGGAACAACTTCTCTGCACAATGGGAGGGTTTGAAGGTTTTTGTTTAGGGAGTGAAATTGTCCTCTTGTGTGTGTGTGTGTGTGTGTGTGTGTAAAAGAGAGAGAGTGAGAAAGAGATAAATAGTAGAGCAGTAACTGGCATTAGCATGGGGATGGATTTGGGAGGGAAACCAGTTAGAAGGCTATATTCGTCCAGAGAAATAGAACATACATAGGTAATAATATCTAAGTGAGATTTATTATGGAATTTGGCTCACATGGAGGCTAGGTCCCACGATGTGTCATTTTCAAGTTCTAGAAATAGGAAAGCTGGTGGTGTAATTTAGCCAAAGTTCAAAAACCTGAGAAGCAGGAGCACCAGTGTCTGAGGGCAGAAGTTAGGTGTCCCAGGCAAGCAGGGAGAGAACTGCCCTTCCCCAGCCTTTTGGTTCTGTTCTAGCCCTCAACGGATTGGATGATGTCACCCACATTGGTGGAGGAGATCTTTACTCAGTCTGCTGATCCAAATGTTAACCTCTCCTAGAAATTCCCTCACCGACACACCCAGAAATCGTGTCTGACTGGGTAGCTGCACGCCCCTTAGCCCAGGCAAAGGCACACACGAAATGTCCCATCCCAGGGCTACTGTACTAATCCAGGCAAGACTTGTGGGGACCTTAGCAGGGGAAATCGGAGTCTGTTCAGAATCTCACCTGCCTCCCCAGCTGAACCTGCCATCCCCCTCTTAACCTCTCCTTAACGTCACTGCCCAGACCTGCTTGAAAGCTGCAGGTGACAAGGGACTCAGTACCCCCTGCTGGCTTGCTGCACCCTTGGATTTGACTTCTGTTAAGGTAACTAGGGCTTGGGGCAGCTTCCATTCTCTGTTCTTTGGGCTTAGGTTGAGGGACGAATGTCAACCCTCTTTCACCTGTAGCCTTTGCATGTTTCCCTGTTTTCTCAACTCAACATTTGTGAGTTGTCAGCATAGGTCAGGCTCTGTGCTGTGTGGTAGGGCTGCGGAATGAATAAGGCCTCACCCTTGAGGAAAGTAGTGCCTGCTGGGGGCAGAAGAAATCAGGCTCCGAGTAACATGGTTGCTGCATACCCATGGCGACGCTGATTAAGGGGTGACAAATTCAGCCTGTTCTTGGTGGGGGCTGGGAGGTAGGAGAAGCCGAAGGGAGATGACATTTACTTGTTACTGAACAAATGAGCTGAATTTAGTTTTATGAGCAGAAGGGAGAGAATGGGAAAGAAGGTAAAGAGAGCCAGGCAGCTCAGGCAGCTGGAAGGCACGAACATCACAGGGGGGTGGGGAAGTCCACCCGCGGCCCCGCGGCCCTCCTTTCCACACTTCGGTCTGCAACATGGCTGAGAGAAGAGCAGTTCAGTGTGTCCCCTGGGGCCAGGCTCTGGGGTCTGTAACCTGACGGTTCCACGTACCAGGCTGTTCAGTCTTGGGAAGGACACCTAAACTTTCTCTGGCTTCGTTTCCTCATCTGTAAAATGAGGATAGTAATATTACCAACGTTATAAGGTTGTTATAAAAATTAAAGGCAATCTACACAGAGCAATTATAACAGTGCCTGCCACCCAGTGAGGGCTCTGTAAATGTTCTCCTGGAATCTGGAATGCTTTGAACATGCAACAGTTGTCAACAGCAGGGAACAGAGTCTACTGGAATTTAAGAAACAGTTTCCTCTGGTGGTGGGGCCTGGTTGGATGCTGAAGGCAAGAGAGGGAGAAGAACTGAAATTCACCCTGGTGACCATCCTCGTCCCAGAAGCGCTAGGACTTTGGTGCAGCCTGGTGTCCATTTGGTGGTGAGTCAAGAGGTCAGCTCAGCCTAGATGAGCTGTCCCATCATCCTGGTTTCCCAGGGCCTTTCCCAAAGGTGCCTTAGGATGGGCCCAGGAGCAAGCTGTTCCTCTGACGGCAGTTGGAGTTCCTGGCATGGAGAGTGTGGATTCCAGGAGAAGCCATGAAGAGATGGAGCCTCTGGGGTTGGCATGTCTTTGAAGTTAAAACCTCTGGGCATCTGTGCACTTAGGCGGAGGCCAGAGGCCACTGGGCTGAGCAAGGTCAGTGTTATCCCAGGCACGGGGGACAGCGTGCCCTTCTGGCCCAGGGGCCAGCCTGGCCTCCATCACTAAGGCATGATCCTCAGGAATCAAGCAAGGCCAAAATGATCTTCACTGTGATGTGGGAGAGTGAGCACTGAAACTGGAGCCAGAAGCCTCTTGCAAATGTGGTCTGAACTAGTCATTTCAACCTCTGAGTCTGGGTCTCCCTTTCCTCTCCTGTAAAGTATCTCTAACAGCTAACCCAGCCTCACCCCCAACACAGTGTCTCCCCAGTGACTCTGGGGACTGAACGAGATAGTGGGGATAAAAGTCCTCGTGAAGATGAGAGACCACGCAGCTCCTGACTGTGCTCCTGCCTCCCCACATTTACCTGTAATGCCCTCTACCGCGTTCTCACCTGTTCATCTCCAAACATTATAAAGTTTTTTCCTCTTTTCTCCCTTCTTTCCTGCCTTCCCTCATTTCCTTCAGTCTTTTGAATCTCCGCTTAGTTATTGCTTCCTCAGAGAAGACCTCTCTGTCCCTAAGATCTAGCTGGGTGCTTTTTCTTGGCCCTTCCACATAAAGCCCCCTACATTTTCACTATCATACTACTTTTTACACTCTATTGGAATCGCCTTTAAATTTGCTATGTCAATGACAAGATTATATTAGGGTAGGATTATATCATCATCCCCATCCCCATTCCTATCATCCCAGTCTGGGGATGGAAATTTGAATGGATGAATAAATGAATGAATGACTAAATTCAGATGTGAATAATTTATCATAATATTATCTGACATTCAGAGTGTGACTCCCTTGTTCTAGATTCTGTATTAGGGGCTGGGAATACAAAGATGGACAGACAAAAAAATCTTCCTTCCCCTTCCCACGCACCGTGGAGTGGGAAAGGCTGGCATATAAATGGCTAGCTCCCACAGAGTGCAGCTCAACGGTCCACGAGAGAAGTACAGACCGGATGCTGTGAGCCTCCGGAATGCACTGTGTGACAAGTCTGATGTAAGGGTGTGACTTGCTGGCACTGCCTTACGACACGTGATACTAAAAACTTCACAAAATGATTTTAAGCAGCTGAGACAAGGTTTGATGTGTCAAGACGAAAACGCCTCTTGACCAACCCTCCCTACCTTCCCCGTCTCCCATTAAAGAGTTTTCTTTCTTGCTTTTTCTCCTAAAATAGACTCCAGGAAAAATGACGACCTTGATCTATTTTGGAAGGATGCCAAGGTTCCAGCATCCTCCCGCAGACCTGTTTTCAATTATGAAAATCTTCCAGATCAATCCTGATTTCCCCACAACTCTAGTGAGCTTCTCTACCCAATTTTTCTGTGGAGATGGACCCAGCAGGCTCTGTACTGGGAGCCAGGGAACCTGCTCTCTAAGCCGAACTATAATTAGCTTCTGTGACCTTCGACAAGTCACTTAATATGCCAGGAAGATTTTTCATAGTCAAGCAAGGTTTTTGACTCTAGGTCTGGTTATAAGACCCAAGTGTGGTGCCCAGGAGTCATCTTTAAGATTTCGTTTCCTAATCATAACCATTCCCCCTCCACAGACACCCTATAAAACTCTTGTTAATTTTTTTATTTACAATCTCTTCTCTAGTCACTGCCTTTTTTCTATCCTCAACTTCAGTTTAAGATCTTACCAAGTATCAATCCATCATTTTGGGGGTCCTCTCAATAGGCCCTCGGTAAAGGGGAAGAATTAAAGATTCAGAGCCCAAAGCAACATAAAAAGGATTGTTCTTGAACAAGGGTAGGTGTGTAGGGTTGATTTGAGAGCCAAGATCACCTGGTGTTGGTGCCATGGGCAAAAATTGCCCTCTCTCTGAATCTCAGGAAAGCCCAAATTCAGACAAGCCTTTGTGCAACCCTGGCCCAGAGGGGTAATATATTAAAAGAAAGAAAGTGAAGAGGAGAGAAGAGAAAAGGAAAGACAAAAGCAGGGAAAGAAACTGGCAAGTATTTCGGGGTCACGGTTTCACACTCCTTGATTCCGTAAGACCTCGCGGCTCCCAGGGAGACATGGGTTAGTATCTCCTTTATGCACTGGCCCTTGGGTGACACAGAGCTCTCGAGTGACAGGCAAGATTTGAATTCAGGTCTTTAAACCCAGGGTTCTTTGTGATGGCAGGTGAGCAGTGTGACAAACACTAGAAACTCTACTTAACATTCTGGTGCCGTGGGATTTCTTCCCAATCTGCTTTCAGGGGAGCATTGAACCTTTGTTGACTCAAGCTGACACAGATCCATCTTTCTTTTTTTCCTTTTTAAAAAAGCAAGTCTGTGATCCTGGCATAGGTAGAAAGTTGTACATTTGAGTCATATTCAATCAGAAGTTCATCTTACTTTTGTTTTTCATCAGACCTCTTGCTTCTGCTATGGCAGATTTAACCTTATACTAATTTGTGCTTCATTCTCTTAAGCCAGACAGGTACATCTGATGAATTCTACCTGCATTTTCAGATCGGAGCTAAATTAGGCCTTGAAATATGGTCACATACGTGAGCGCACCTGTATTTAGTCATCTTCCCGTTTTCAAATGCTAGCCTAAAGTCTTGGCTCTTATCTATATTTAAAACTGACATTGTTAAATGCATAAGCACATCTGAATTATTTATATTTAGGTTTATACAGTCCCCAGCTGCAACCGTATATTTCAATATCTTTAAACTCTGCGTTGCCATCTGGACCAGATTGCTGCTAAATCAAATCAGATAAACGTTACCTTTCCTCTACCTCTGATTTATATCAACCATTCATTTCCAAAAGCACAGCCCTGTTAAGTCCAATCTACTTTCAAAATGCTTATGAAATTAGCTCAGTTTTGAGGACTGGATATTCGTTCTTTGCAGCTTCAGCTTTGAAAAGGCCGTTTGGACAGAGAGAAAAGCAGCGTGGACGCAGCAGAGCTAGGAGCACTAGAGTCCATTGATTATTGGGCACATCTTCTGAGCCTGACTCCATCCAATTCCTCAAGACTCCTCTCTAATTAAGTCATTGTGAGCCAGCTGATAGACCACAGAAATAGAATATGCGGGTTTTAAAGTGTTAGGATGTTCTCTATAATTTAATCAGGCATCTCTCTGAGATAGAGGAGGGTTTTAAAAGCCAAATACTTAAAAGGGGGATAGAGAGACTGAACTTTCAGAATTGCATTTTTGTAGTTTACTTTACACTGATACTTCTTTTTCTGAAGAAAAAAAAAGGTGGGGTTAGATGCCAAACAAATTAGTGTCAATCACTTTCCGCTTTTCACTTTTCCTAATTAGAGTCCAGGTCTGAGATCCTTATTTATTGGTGAAAACAATAATGGCCTATAAGTTTGTCAATAAACAAAATCAATCTACCTATGCCCCAAACCAAGCATCAGAGTGTTTTATATAGAAAGAAAGAGAGGAGGGAAGGGAGGAAGGGAGGCAGGGAAGGAGAAAGGAAGGAAGAAGGAAGAAAGGGCAGGAGGGAGAAAGGCAGGGGGCTAAGGACACTGAAACATCAAGCTAACAGTTAATAGCCTGGATGATATGTTCACATCACATACATTTATACCTACAGATTCTACCGTTCCCAACTTGTATAATTCCAAGACTGAACTTGTTTAGCAAGTCTAACGACTAGAACATGAAATATTTTCCAGAGGGCTCTGCTGAATGGATCTGTAGTCCATCAGCGTACAGTGGAATGATGTCATAAATGGTTACGTTCTAATCCTTCCTGTACTTTCTAAATGGGGATGGGGAGGGGGGAAGCCGGGAGGAAACAGCCTGCATATGATATTCTTAGACTGCATAACTGAATACAAATCCTAAACGTAAGAACGGAGAACCTGTTCTTTCTCAGTATGACCTAATGCTAATTTTTCTTGCACACACGAGAAAGGAATATGCCACTCTCTAATGGTAAATTACCATTTATTGTAAATGTGCCATCTGAAGGAAGCCATAAGTCATTATTATTGACCTATTATGATTCATTCTGCTTTACCCCGAATTAAATAAAAATGTGCACTTTAGGATAATACACTTTTAGTTCAAATGTTCTTTTACTCTCCTGCTGGATTTTACAATCACACAGCTTTCAGGGCAGACACTTGACTTGTGGAGCAGACACCTCATCATAACCACCATCTGTCCTTTGTTTCTGTCTTAAGCACAGGAGAGAGTTTTTAATCTCTGACTTAATGGCCTCTCATTGCAATGTATGAAATTAGACCTTTTATCTAGACTAGAAGGAAAGTTGAGTCCCCAAGCTTTGTGTGTAGTGCAGAATCGAGAAGGAAAACCCAAGGAGAGAAACTCATTCAGCTAAATGGACGGTGGATATATTTAGAGAATTGGGGTGAAATTTATTCTTAAAGAATAGGTAAATTAAAAATTAGACTTCCTAGATGAAAGAAAAAGCAAAAACTCATCATAAACCTCTTGAGAAAATAATAAAGCTTATTCCAGGAGAATGAAAAATATATATTGGAAAGTAGAAATGTAGAGAAAGGGACTTGGTAAAAGAAAAGTTCATTAAAAATATTCAAGAGCAGTATTATCTCTGGGTGGAGGGTAACACAGATGGTTATTTTTATTTTCTTATCTGTATTGTCTGATATACCTGCACTTAATCTGTATTTCTGGTTTAATGAAACATATACATTTTAAAGAGAGTTTTACTTTTTTAAAAAGGGCATGGCATGTTCTGGTGACATACATCCAACATGCTAATTTCTCATGTGTTTCTGATGATGCAGAAAGTACCTCGCAGAAGTCTAGTTTCTACTCATAGGAAGAAGCGATTGGCAACATAAACTCGTAGTTGAGGTGGCGTCTCTGAGACGTGCTCCAAACAAACAGGGAAGTAGGGTCAATGGTGCTATCTGACCAACGCCACGGATTCTTTGTTCCAAGGCCAGAAGGAGAGGTGCAGGATACTTAAGTGGTAAATGAAAAAAAAAAAAAACCCCAAAAAACTCCCCCAAAACCCCCCAGCAAAATCAAGTAGAAACACAGAGAAAGAACTCAGGATTCTGATTACAGGGCTCTCTGGTGATAATTTCTTTGGGGAAAAAAAAGAGGAGGAGGTGATGGGGGCCAACCACTCCAGAAACACAAAGTATCCACTGTAAATGAAGAGTAAGACCTCGAAGTATGTCCAGGGAAAAAGGACAGTATGTTGCCCCTCCCAAGAACTAAAATTGAGGATTACCATGGAGGATGGAATGTTTCTAGAAGAGAGAAACAGAGGGTAAATAAAGGGCAGACCAGAAAAATCATTATTAGTATAAAAGTGTATGTGTGCCAATTAGTAATAAATATTGTAGGAATAAAAATAGCCTTCAGCACGAAGAAGGAAGGTTACACGTTAATTAAGGAAACTGAGAGGCTTCCTGGACATCTGAAATGTCGGGAAGGAGGATAATGAAAGTGTAATTGCAGATAAAAATGATGAGAGTGTCACAAATGACTGAGGAGCTCTGAAGTTGCAAACGAAATGGAAATATCAAAGCCACGGAGATGACATATTACTCGTGTCTTAATTGCTGTAGGTGGAAAGCAGAGTGGAGTGATGACTGCAGAGCACGGGACGTGCGGGTCCGGATGGTCTTTGAGACGCGCTCGCAAGAGGCCAGGGCTCAGAGTGACAGCCCTGGACACGATGAAAAACTATTTATTCAAACTTATTCATTCCCAAGATAGTCCATTTTTAAAAAATTGGGACAGTCTGGATGTTATTTTTTTCCCTCTCTCTCCCAAATGCTGTTGGGTTGAACCATATGAAATCACTGGTGTTCAACAGTTACTGAATCGGCCATTTCATATGGTTCATTTAATAGAATGTTCAGGATAACCACTGCTTAAAGTGAAGATCAATCATTTGAGGACTATTTCTTGGAATCCCTTATGCAAAACATAATTTTGGAATTAAAGAAAAATAAATCATTTATAGCCCGAAGCTAAATCTTTCTTTAGCATGTGTTCATTTCTCAGTCGACTCCTGAGGGAGGCTCCCTGTCTTTTCTATTGTTATGTCCCAGGTGCACAGACACACACAAAAGTGTTTGTCCCTGAGCGATAATTATAGAAAAAGACCCCAAATTAGCTTTTTGCTGAATTGTAAGCTGAACTATTTCTTTAAATGGAAACAAAATGCAAGCTTTGGGAGCGGGACCTGCATTGCGTCCTGACACACCTTTCTGGGCGGCAACAGTGTGCCATGTTAACAGCCTTTCCATGACATTCTTCCTATATTGGGGGTTCCTTCACGATGAATAAAATAAATCACCAATACTGAGCATCATTAAGTGAGTCTAACTCTGCTTGATGGATATTAACAAATATTTACATTAAGGGGAACATTTCGACATCCCTCAAGGGGTTATTCTAGAGACTAACAAGACAAGACAGTTATTTTCAGCAACAGCCAAATAATTGGTATTTGATAGAGTTGTCTGATTCACTGATAATTAAAATTATAACTGGGTCTTGTTTGGCCTGAGTGATTATGTTCATGCTCTGGTGAATCTGCCCTTTAAGTACTGGGGCATGTAATTAGACCCCTCTCTGACCTTTGAATATCGTGGTGACCACATCTAGGCTGTGACATCCATGGCCTAGATAAGTGCTTAGAACCAGATGGTGTTTTCAGACAGAATTAACACGGGCTCCTGTCACCATTCCTTGGCTCGCCGTACACTACAGAGAAAATGACTTGGGAGTGTCAGGTCTCGGACACATTCTGCTACTGTAACAGAGCCTCCTTGTATTCCCTGAAAACATTATTGATACGTAGATGACTCAGAATACATTTTCTAACATTTCCCTTTCTTTTTTTTCCTTAATTGTTTTCCTACTGTGTCCTATATAATACACTTTAATGTTAGGGGACTGCTCTGTGTGTGTGTGTGTGTGTGAGTGTGTGCATTAGGTCACTGTCTGGATTCCTCTAGACACTACTAGGTTTAACCACATGAAATGACCAATATTCAACCTGTATTTGTACTGTGCACCCACCCAAGTTGGATTCTCTGTATGTATCTAGAGTCACAATCACAGCATCGTAGTATTTAATGCCTGGTTACGAGAGTTTATTCCAATCCTTTCATTTTACAGATGATGAAATCAAAGTACTCAGAGCTTAGCGCTTAAATGGCAGGCTGAAGACCACCCCGCTGCTGCGTGGGGGCCAGGACTCAAGCTCGTCTCTTGGTTTCACCTTTGTAACTCATTTTTTTCTGCAGATGAGCCATGGATGCTAAGCGTGTTCTCCACAGAGCAATGTGAGCTGAAGAGTTCCTTCTACTCTGTGTCTTCAATTTGATTTCGTTACAGCATTCTGTGAAGCCCTGGGTCCCACATGTCCTCTCAGAGATGTTACACAGGGTTATTTAGTGGAAGAACTCAGAAGCCTCTTAAGCTCCCAAATTTTAATAAGAGAGGGTGTCAGTGCATTCAGCAGTTTGGTAGAAAGGTGGTGGTGTTCGGGTGGGGAGGCGGAAGGGGACTCGCTTCACTTCTAACCAGAGCAGTTTCACTTGTATCTCCTTTAAATATATGTTGATGTTCCACATTAGATTGATATTGAGGGGGAAAAGTTTAGAAATCACTAAAACTGTTCAAACTATACAAGCTTCTGGGATGTCACAGGGGAAAATGCTTACCTAAGTCCCAGGTCCCGCTAGACAGCCGCTCGTCCGATGCACTCGGTCAGTGTTCTCCGGGCCTCAGACAGGAAGATGGGAGACACCTGTCCACCAGTTTTTCTCCAGTTTTCACTCTCAGTGTATCCTGATCTGCAGCCACTGATTAAAGGAGACATGGCACTTCCTGCGTTTCATTTGTAGAATTCTTATAACTGAACAGCATCAGACATTTATTTTAAATAAACAAAAACTACTTTTGTACCACAAAGAATTTGAAACTTGGGCACCTTTCTTCACTGCTAAATCTTTGCCCATTCTAAAGCTTCACCCCTTCTCCTGGAAAGCATCCCTGGATAATAGCTTTTACATAATCAGACTGTATATAAACTCAGCTGATCAAAAGCCAGCAATGTCAAGGACCAGAAATTCTTATTTTCACCAAATCTCCAAATGCAGGACCCAAACTGGTGTATCCATGGATATAACATTTTATGATCAATATATATCAGCTGTGAGAGAGAGCTGCTTCTGGTTTGTACCCACTGGAAAAGTGACTGAGGGAAAACATATTGGACAAGGGCAGGAGATCAGAATTAGATGATATAAAATGACCAAAACAGGCAATTCTGAAAGAAAGTGACACAACCTCCCTCCCACATAACACTTGCCAATGGCCTTGCTAGTTCCAGTGCTACTTCTGTGGGAGGGACTAAGCACTCTGATTAATGCAATTTGTTTTCTTGACATTGTAACAGCTAAATTATGATACAGATGAAATTATAGCACCGCAGTATTTGAGGCATTAATTAAAACCTTGATGAGGGTGAGTTATCTGTCACAAAAGCAGTCCAAAATGAAAATCATATTTTAAATACTATAATTATGGAGTTACCAAGAGAACATCTCAAATGATTGAGACTGTCTCGAGATGATCTAATTTAAGTGGTAAAAATTAGGTTATCCAAGTGGGCATTATATTTCTTTTTTTTTTTTTTTTCAGGTCAAGTAATACTACAAATGTTACCCCATGAAAAAGGAAAACAAAATGAAACAAAACAAACCCCTCCACAGAAAGGAGATAACTGAAAAAACCAGCTACCAGTTACAAAATATCCCATCATTTCCCAGGCACCGCACTAGCTTCTTTACACACATTCACTCGTTTACTTCTTACAAAACTTCCTGAACTAGGTAGTTTATCATTAGCTCATGTTGCAGGCGAGGAAACAGAGACAAGAAAGGCGTAGCAACTTGCCCAAGGTTATCCAAAGAGCAAGTGGTGAGTGGAAGGGGCTTTGAATCCTGAACTCATCACACTCTGGACCAGCATTGTGCAAGAGAACTTTCTACAACGATGAAAATTCGTCTACTAGCCACATGGAGCCACTTGAAACCTGGCTAGTGCCATATCTGTGATTAATTCAGTCTTACTTTCGTTTATATCTGAATTGCCTTTAGATAGTGGCCACCATCTCAGAATGCACAGCTCTGGGGAACGTGTGCTTGATCTTTGTGCTTTGCGCCAAAGTTTCAGTAGCTCTTCTATGGCATTTTATTCTCTCAGAATGAAAAGGGTCAGCCCTCAGCTATTTTATCTATATATCTGCTACTGGTTCTGTTTCTCCAGAGAACCCTGACTAATATACACCCTCTCCATGAAATTTTAATACCAGAGATAAACTTTACAGCTTTTTGTGCACTGTATGTATATCTGTGCTTCATACATAAAACGACTAGGATCCCCACCCCCTGGAATCAGTTTCAACCTCTGCTCCCTTGTATATGACATCATCCCCGAGGAGAATGCTCGCGCCAGAGTGAGCCACAAGTGGCTACTGAGCACTTGAAATGTGACTAGTCTGAACTGAAATATTATGTGTAGCATATACGCTGGATTTTGAAGTCTTAGTATGAAGAAGAATGCAAAATATCTCATAAGTATTTTTATTTTAGCTACATGTCAAAATAGTAGTATTTGGATATATTAAGTTAAATACAGTGTAATACTAAAATTCACTTCTTTTTGCTTTTCTAAACATGGCTACTAGAAAATGTGCAATTATGTATATATCTTGCTTTCTGTTCCTATTGGACAGCATTGCTCTTGGGTAAGTTCCTCACACCTGGCCCTTCTGATAGACATAATCTTTCTATTCACCAGTGAATAGTTAGCAATAATCTCTAATGCTTCTTACTTGTGTGAGCTAATTTGTTCTACAGAATTTACTTCCCAGGTTTCAAAATATCTGCACTGCCATAATGTAATAAAGAGAATCAGATTAGTATGTCCTTCTCAATGGAATCCATAATTTCTACTTCAGTGATTGACTCAACTCTCAGCAAATAAACTTCCTTAATTTTTTTAAAAATCCTGAAAATGAAAAATAGTTCACAGACATAAAAGGACATGGAAAGATACAGAAAGACACAGGCATAGAAAACAAACTTATGGTTACCAGAGGGGAAAGGAGTGGGAAGGGATAAATCGCGAGTTCAAGATTTTCCGATACTGACTGGTATATATAAAATAAATAAACAAGTTTATACTGTATAGCACAGGGAACTATATTTGATATCTTATAGTAGCTTCCAGTGAAAAAGAATATGAAAATGAATGTATGTATATTCATGTATGACTGAAGCATTGTGCTGTACACCAGAGGTTGACACGTTGTAAACTGACTATACTTCAATTAAAAAAAAAGAAAGAAAATACAAAAAAAAAAAAGTTGAAAAATCTTAGTGAACCAAGCCTAGACAATTATTTAATTTAAGCAATTGCATTATCTATCCTTCTAAGGAAAACGCATTCTACAAATTTTCTATAAAATGGTTGCCGAATTTCACTTTAGATCAAACTCGTTTTGAGATTTTAAATTCCATCTCCTTTACACATTCCTTTTAATTTCACAGTTTCCTGTATTTGCCAACAGATCTGAGTATATGAAACACAAAGAGAACAGGGAACTCTTTTAACACCACTTATAATGTCCCACCAGGCAAATGGGCTTAGAATCAGACAAACCTGAGTTTCAGTTCATATACAAAGATTAATAAGTTTCTATAATTGTATAAGCTTCAGTTTCTTCATCTGAAAAATGTAGTTGATAATAATTCCTGCCTTAAGAAGATCGTTGTAGTAATTAGAGAAATGAGAAAATGCAGATAAAGTGTTTAGAATAATGCTTTGTATGACAAATGTGCTCTAAGTGTTATCTATTGTTACTATTATGACCATTATTTATCTCCTATCTTAGTTAGCATTGAACTTCTGCAAAGGAGAAAAGTCATCATTAACACTGCAGAATGTTCCGGAGTGAATTGTGCACTTGGGAAATGGATTGGGGGTGAGAATAAGACAGGAAAAAATTTCTCTTTCTGTAGAGTCCAAAACTTCCTTAATTCACAGTAAATACTCTGTATGCATTATACTAGCTTTCCATTGCTAAATAACATATTGCTACAACTTTAGTGCCTTAAAACAACACGCATTTCTTCTGTAGGTCAGAAGCCCAGCACAGCATGGCTAGCTCTTTGGCTTACTCTCAGAGGGTGCAATCAATGAATAGCCCCCAAAGGGCTGTGTTTTGGAGACTTTGAGGAAAAAAACCCACTTCCAAGCTTTTCTCGGTTGTTGGCAGACTTCTGGTCCTTGAAGTTGTAGGACTGAGGTCCCTGTTCCCTGCTAGGTGTCAGCTGAGGTCCAGTCTCGGCTCCTAGAGCTGCTTACATTCCTTCCCACATGGCCCCTCTATCTTCAAGTCTGCCAAGCCGTATCAAGTCTTTCTTGTGCGTAGACTCTGATTTCCCAGGTTCTGAACTCTAGATCCAGATTTAAAGGACTCATGTGGTTAGGTCATGCCACCTCTCTGTATCTTAATGTCGACTGATCTGAGAGCTTAAATATGTCTGCAAAATCCTCTCACAACAGCACTTAGGTTAGTGTTTGAATATTTGGGAGAAGCGTTGTGTGCACCCGAGGCCAAGAATTTAGGGGACCATCTTAGAATTCTGTCTACCTCCTTCAGTGTGTTCTCTAACTCGGTTATGTTAGCATAACTCAGCTATGAGAATTGTGGTCTGTTAATTTTCAGTTTCTTTTGAGGTCAGGGATACTTTTAAACAGCACCTGTGTCTTTCAGGGATGTTCAGAGATATCCGCCAGTTCATATACAAAGCTCTAAAAGAGGTCAGGTGATTCTTTTCAGGCAGACTGCTCCTCAGTCTGAAGTCATAGTCATCAAGAAATAAAAATTATTTGATAAGAATTTGTTTTTCTAGAGCAGGGCTGGAAAGCTTTCAAAAGAATCAAGTTAAAAATTTTTATTAGAATATTTTACCTTGTGTTGTTGCTGAAAAATGTGTTACAGCTCAGTGTTACAGCTCAGTTGTGACAGCAACCTGGATCTGGGGGAGAGACCAAGCAGCACTTGGAAACTTGGAGAACTCAGGTTTATTATGCCAGTGGGCCCAGAGGAGTTAACATCCAAGCTCTGGACCCTGTCTGTAGGTTTACACAGGCTTTTATAGGATGCCAGTTTTACACTTTGCAACATCATATGCAAATAGAGCATAACAGAAGTTGACCAACCGAGAACAAGCTTTGTAAAAATAGACCAATCAGGAGTGAGAGAAATAACCAATCAGGAGTGAGCTCAGGGAACCAATAGAATTTTAGAGGTAAGTAAGCCGTTTCAGAGGCAAAAAGTGAGATAGAGCCTCTGGGCCAGGGAACTGGATGGTGCCAGCGCGAGAGTAGTGGCCCTACTTGGGGGTCCTGCCGGTCTTTTTATGGGGCTTCCCACCTCAGTGTAAACAAGAAACATGCCTAAAAAATGAAGATAGGATGATAAAAGAAAGAAAAATAATCTATAGTCCCATCACACAAATTTAGCCCTTTAAATATTTTGGTGGATTTTCTTCCAATCTTTTTTCTGTGTATTAAAACAATTTTTTATAGTTACTCTAATTCCAAATATTCACTTTTATTTTCAGCTTTTTTTTTTTCCCACTTAACATCATAACATAGCCAATTCCTTACGTTACTATGTTTCATAATCCCCTATGTGGATAGCCTACATGTCTTTTCACCTGCTGTAGATGTTTAATTGCAATTTTCCAATGTCATAAGTTCTATTTCAATAAAGAGCTTTTTGCATAAGTCTTCTATTTTTAGCATTTTTTTAAATAAATGATCTACAGAAATAGAATTTCTTAGCAAAAGATGGAAGATTTCATTTTAATCCTAACTTTGTGGGATGTTCGTAAAAGTATTTTCCTTTGGTCTTTTAAAAGTCACCTCATTCTCCATTGTTGACATCGAACTGGGGATAAGATATTGAATAGCTACAACCATTGACTACTCTTTGATTCTCTTTACACCCAGCAAAATAAGGTTGAGAGTCCTCATGGGGTTGTGAGGAAAAGAAGGGTGGGACAAAAACTCCACCACTGATGTTTGAAAAGATATTTCAAGGACAGTGAAAACCGGGCAAATCCTTCGATTATCCACCACAATAGAAAGAAGCTAGCTTTAAACAGGGAGACCTCACGTAGTCAGCACCACGGTCTCTTTCCGAGTGACCTTTCCAGTCACATGCTCTGGTACCTAGAGGGTTACGCGGGCCAGGAAACAGGATAGCTCAATATCACTTTTGAGCAACAGCAGCTTTAAAACGCTTTTATGTCACAAGCTGGCCATGAAGAGATCATTTTAGATCACCTACATCAAAGAGATCTTCTTTTTGTTTTGGCTGTGCCTTGGCAGTCAAAGGCCATGAACTTTGGCCGTGTTTGCTTGTGTTTTGTTTTCTAATTTCTTCCCTGCATGGTACTGTCAAAACAAAAGACATGCTGCGGCTGTTCTTCTGAAAGATTTATGCTCATGTTGTCTCTTCCCCTTCATCCACCTCACGGATGGGAAACAGGCCCAAGGGTAGTCGTCAACCAACATGGGATAATGGAAATCGTGTGTCTTATAGAAACAGCAAGAGAGGGTTTCAGATGCCTGATCTTCTGCCTATTGGCTATAGGACCAGGGGAAAGTAATGTATTTAATTTTTTATGAGACTTTGCTTTTTCATCTGCAAAATGGAAATAGCAATATATAATTACAGGTTGTAATCATACTGAGATGTTTGTAATAAAGTGTCCAGGACTTCAATAGTCCAAAATGATGCTGCCTCTCGGTCCCTAGTTAAGGACTTCTGTCCCAGTACATTCAACCTCCAATCCCACTCCAACAGACCATCCGAGTCTGCCTCTGTGTCCTTACCTGTTAAAGGAACTAGAATCAAAGCTCTGCTCCTTGGGCTCCTTGTGAGGATGAAACAAGATGTACAGATAAAGTGCTTCCAACTGTCATTGACAAATAGTTCATGGCAGTAAGATTTATTACATGAAGGTAGAAGACTTTCAACAGTGGTTTCATCAGAAAGATTCTACATAGATCCTAACTGATTTGGAAAAAAAAGCGAAAGCAAAAGATAATAGGATCAGAGTTTGATGGTTGAAGTCTGGGTAAAGCAAGGTCCTACGTGGAGCAAACTGCTACAGTGACCAGGACTCATAAGAGTAAGACAACTTCTCAATTATTAACAGGACGAGAACAACTGTCAATGAAAGGCCAGTGGAAAATAAGAAAGCCTATCTCCAAGTAAATTACAAAAACATTTTTGGTTGGGAGACAGTTGGAAGAATTTCCTTTAAGAAATATTGTTTGATGTACTCCCAGTTGAGAAACTCTTAGAAAAAGAAAGACCTAGGGACCTTCTGGGACAGTCAGCTATATTGTAGTACATCAGTGACTTAATCCTGGCCTTTAATGAGGCTCATTTGCTCATTGCCCAGGCAAGCTAGCAGCCCTTTGCTTAGTAACTGAATGCCTTTCTTTCTTCACTATTAAAAGCCAACTCTGCATGGATAGACACAGAACGTATATCATGCCTTAAATGATGGTCAAGTGGTGGGCAATGCCTCACCTGAGTGGACTGGGCACGAAAGGGTGTGGGGTCATCTCCAGGGGTCATCCCCAGGGCTTCCTGCATTGAACACTGCTCCCATTGGGTCCGCTCAGTAACCAGACTGCCCTGAAGCAGTTTTTAAACTGTAAAACCCATAAAGTGAAATTTATTACACTTCACTGTATTTTACTAGAGTTGGAGGGTTTAGATAAAATTTACTGGATAGACGTAAAACTCTGTTGATAGGAAAATGAACTATTTTCACAGGCACTCTCATTGAGTGGTTTTGATCACTGCACTGAATCCAGACCTTGCTAGAAGGCTTGCCTCCTGTTTCAGCACAAATGAGGGCAGGTAAACATAACAACTCCAGCTTTGCAGCCCTGTGGCTGAGGCTGACAGGCCTAAACTGACCTGACACTCAAAGGCCTCCGCCAGTTCTGCTCCTGTTAACACTCACGGGCAAAGATGAAACATTTTTGCCACCCTCCTGTTCTGAAGAGGGGCCACAAAGGGTGACAAGAAGCCCAGCATGCTGAGGAGGGCGCCTTCTGGAAAATGAAGATGGGAACGGACGTGGGAAGAGCATTTAGCTGGACAGGATTTTTAAATTCTTCTGTGTTGTTGCCCTCATGGTCAGAATTCACCAACACTCAAGAAAAGTACTATGGGGAGTTAATAAAGCCCTTATTTGTCTCAAGATCTTGCCCTACTTTATCCTCTTCAAAAATCTAACAGAGAGTAGGAGAAAGAAGGAAGTGATGGAGGGAGGAAAGAAGAAAGTGAAAGAAAGAAGAAAAAGAAAGAAGAAAGAAAGAAAGAAAGAAAGAAAGAAAGAAAGAAAGAAAGAAAGAAAGAAAGAAAGAAAGAAAGAAAGAAAGAAAGAAAGAAAGGAAGAAAGAAAGAAAGAAAGAAAAGAAAAGAAAGAAAGAGAAAGAAAAGAAAAGAAAGAAAGAGAAAGGAAGGAAGGAAGGAAGGAAGGAAGAAAGAGTAAAAAGAAAAGAAAGATACTACTTTAGGAAGACGTCTTCCTGATTGAATTTTTCCTGTGGTATGTATTTCTTTAACACACGTGTTGAACAGTAAACATTCCTCTTTTGAGATGGGTGTATATGTGTGTGTTTCTCCTGCACTAAGGCAGTGTTTCCCCAAGTGCAGAATGCCCACTAGTGACATACACGTGTTTTAGGTGAGACATGGAGGAATTTATTTTAACACTTATAATTTATTTTAATGCAGATTAGAGAAATACTGGTTTTCCATTTACAGCAATGGTAAGAAAAATCCATTTTAAAAAATAAACGTATTTAGTAAAAAAAAAAGTCTGTATAAAGAAAAAGTTATGGTATGTAACATAATGTAAAATTTATTAAGTGCGTCTGGAATGTCTGAAGTTTGAGAACCATTACATGTAAGACACTGTTGACATCAGGGAGAAACCAGGCTATATTATCTTTACTTTGTCTTTCACTTTTCGTGCCCCTTTCTCCTATCACCACACTTTGTGGGACAGACAATGCCGTGGCTTGCCACGCCGTTGTATGTGTGGGTATGCAGGAAGACAAGTCCTTGCCCTCTCTCTCCTCAGAGGTGCCATATGAATAATTCTGGTCATTGAAACGTAGCAAGAGGAAAAGTTGGCCCCTAAAACAGGATCCCTCATCTGCTTTCTCTGGTCATCGGACTGCTGATCACAGAGGGTCTGGCTGAACACTTTCCATGAGTTCATAGTGCCCTGGATAAAATCGGCATGTGAGTACCTAGCAATACTACAAGACAGACTGATTCACATGCCGTAGGAGGTAAAGCAGGAATGTCAAGGGACTGCAGAGGCAAAGTGAAAGCAGAGGAAAAGCAGAGACAGCAGCAGTGTTTATGGAGTGCTTGTTACGCACTAGGAGCTGTGCTAAGCACTTCCCTTGCATTATCATCTTTAGTCCTCACCATAGACCAGTAAAGGAAAAAAAAAAAAAAAACTAAAATTTAAGAGTTAAAATCATTTGCCTAGGGTCCCTTAGCTCTTGTCAGAGCCAGAATTTAAATACAGGAATCTTGACGTGGAGATCAACTTGACTAGTGTCTGCAGTCTGATTAGATTCGGGGATGAGAAAAAGGTAGAGAGGGTAAGGAGACAAAGCAGAGATGACACTCCATTGTCCAGCCAACACACCAGGCAAAAAGAATCTTCATCTTAACTGTCACACAGACCACTTTACGTCCTGGTGAAAACAAATACTTCCATTTTTTATCATATTGAGTTTATGATGCTGATGAGTCACTGGTTGAAAATGGTACTTAAAAATTCTAGTTCAGAAATAAAGTCTGTTCAGAAATAAAGATTTGGGAGTCTCTGGCACTCAGGAGGTAAATGCAACCAGAAAATCAAGTCAACTGGAGTCATTTAGGAAAGAGCATAGACTAAGGCTACTGAGCACCAGTGAAAATGCTTGAGACCATCTTTTGTTTTAAAGAGCTGGAAAAACAAAGAGAAGGAAACACAGAGTAACTATCAAAGAACTGAGAAGACTGCTATTTAGATTCAGTGCAATTCAATTCAATAGATGTCCTTTCGGTGCCCATTAAGTCTGAGGCACTATGCTAGGTTCAATGGATGAGTCCGTATATAAGATTCCTAAACACTCATCTCTCTGTCCAGGAGGAACCTGCCTCCTCCTATAAATATAATGATAAAAGACCAGGAAGAGAGAAAAGTGTGCACAGTCAATTTCGGAGATGGTTCTACCTCCAGCTGCCCTTTGAGACTGGATAGACACAGGAGACTACTTTGATCAAATGGATTAAATGAGTTTAAACAAGAAACTAGGCAAATCAGTAAACAACTTTTCCCACCGAAATTGCCCTAGTTTTCATTCTTTTTTTTCCCCCCTGGATTAGTTAAAGCAGCAGTTCCAGCAGAAATGAGTCCACTCCTACCCCTTTCCATGGCTCCCCAACCTAGGTAACACCAAGGTGGGAGCAGCTGTTTTCATGTATCTGGAGGACTATAGAATATGCGAGATTTAGAAGGGACCTTAAGGGTCACTGTTTCCCAAACCACCAATTCTTACAGATGAGGAACAGTGAATCAGAGGAGAACTGAAATGAGTGATGTACGCAGATCGTTGGTAACTAAACCAGACCTGGAATCCCAGGCTCCTGCTTTCAAACTCAACCTTTTCTCTTCCACAGTGTTTCTCTTCCTACAGTTTGTCCACAGCTGCACAGCTACTTGCCCAGTCTCCTCCAGTTAATATTTCTAAATCTTTTCCTTCTCCAAATTCTGCTTACCTGCTTCAGAATATAAAAGAGCTGACCAATCATTTGGGCAGGTTAAGTCCTTTGGTATGAAGCCAGACTATGAAACCAAGATTGGATGCAGGCTGCTCCTGGAGAAGCCAGTATCTTACAAATACCACATTACCTTTAAAAAAAAAATTAGACTTTTTTTCAGGATTCATAGGTTGGGGGTTTGTGGGTTAGAAGAGAACACATCACAGAAGATCAATACTTTTTTCATCCTATAAACCCTTGAACCAGGGGTGTTGTATCTTTTTTCTTATTTACCCACAGTAATTACTTTAGCAAAGGACATGATTTGTATTGATGCAGTAATAATTCATGAACATATATTATTAGAGGATGAAAGCTACATTGAATCAAGGGATGTTGAATTAAAGGGAAAATAGTTAACGAAATTCACTGCTGGACTGAAAGATTATATGTCAAGCTATAGCCTAAAGTGAATTTTTACAGCTAAGTTATAAACCCTTGGAAATACTGAGACACTTAACTGCAGTTGGCATCTTTATGGTTAGATCAAGAGAAGTACCACTTTTAGAAATTACCAGAGTTGCTCCAGCAGCAAGTGCAGTTTGGGGCACATTCAAGGAAATGAGGGTGAAAACTGTGTTGAAAGAGAAACCCCATGCATTTCAGACCATCCAGTGAATGAAGGAGAAAAATGAATTCAGGACCAAGTAAAGAAGAGGGGACAGTAGGGTGGGGATAGGAGACCCAGGGGATGGTGGGTGAGAAAGAGGGAAAGAGGGAAAGATGTGACAGGAGAAAAGATTAAGAAAAACAGGAGAGTGAAGCAGCAGGAGAAGTCAAAATACAAAAAGGCAGAGCAATTGGGACCATTTGAACATCAAAGTAATAATAACAATTAGAACCTATAAATACTATTGAATAAGAATCCATGAGTCAACATGGATACAAATTAATAAATACAGAAATAGAGAAGTAAAACCTCTTCTTTGTGATAGAATGCCAGCTAACCAATGTGGAAGAAATGATGAAATTAGAAAATCACCCTTTGGCAACCATCATAGTAATACCTGATTCAAGTAAGAAACATCAATGTCCTGGCTAAAAATACTGGGTAGAAGTTTGATGAGAAGCAGCATGTGTACATATTCTCAAAGTGAATTGTGATACTGTGATTCACAATAAGAAATATATATTTGGTATTAGACCCATTCATTTCTGGCACAGAGCTCCTAAAACCTTTGGAATTTCCCAAGTGTTGAGAGGAAAAAAATGTATCTCTTGTTATGTTAATGAAGTGACTTTCGGACCCCATGTAAGGATAGGGGATGGTTGCCAGGGAAACAAACCTTGAATAGAAGGTTGGAACTTTCAGTACCACCCCCTGATTTCAGAGGAGGAAAAAGGAGCCTGGAGGTTGAATCAGTCACCAATGGCCAATGATTTAATCTATCATGTCTATGTAATGAAGCCTCCATAAAAGCCAAAAAAGGATGGGGTACAGAGAGCTTCCGGATTGGTGAACCAGAGTGCTTCCACGTGCCACCATGCCCGCCTCAAACTACAGGAGGTCAGAGCCCGTTTGTCTGGGAACCTGCCCTATGTATCTCTTCATCTGACTGTGGATTCACGAGCCAACTGGTTTCCTGAGTTCTCTGAGCCGCTCTAGCAAATTAATACAATCTGAGGAGGGGGTCATGGGAACCTCTGATCTTTAGCTAGTTGATCAGAAGCACAGGAAACAACCTGGAACCTGTGACTGAAGGTTGACAGTCTTGTGGGACTAAGCCCTCCACCTGTGGAATCTAAAACTATCTATGGGTAAATGGTGTCAGAAGTGAGTTGAATTGTAGACCATCCAGCTGGTGTCAGAGTTGCATGGTGGCATGAGGTTAAATGAGATCATAATGGTGGGGACTTAATCCAATAGGACTGGTGTCCTTATGGGAAAAAGAAGAGACATCAGAAGTGTGCAAGCATGAAGAAGGCCATGGTAGGACACAGCAAGAAGGTGGCCATCCGCAAGCCAGGAAGAGATTCTCAGCAGAAATCAACCTTGATGGCACCTTGAACTTGAACTTCCAGCCTCCAGAGCTGTAAGAAAATAAATTTTTGTTATTCAGGCCACAAGCCTGTGATATTCTGTTGTGGTGGCTGGAGCAGGCCACAACAGAATACATATTTTAAACAAAATTAAGAGTAAACTTTATATACCATTTTGTATTCTTCCTTTTAAGTGGTTGGAATTTTGCCAAAATTTTCAATATTCTTTGAAAATCGAATTGTTGAAATACATATATAATATTTCACCATATTGATACACCCTGGATTATTTAAATAATCTTCTACTGGATATTGAAGGTGCTTCCAATTATTAAAAATACTGCAATAAACGTGATTATAAATTAATATTGGCCTGAACCTCTAGTGTTTCAATTATAATATATACTCACAGATAAGAAAAATTTTAAAATTTTGATATAACTTGTAAAATTGCTTTCCAAAATTATTGTACCAAGTTTTACTTCTACATGCATTGTTTCATAATTCCTGTTTCACTGCACAGCTTCCTCCCTCAAATATCATTTAAACAATATTTACTAATTTGATAGGTAAATGTCTTATTTTGGTTCCATGTGCACTTACTTTATTTCTAGTAAAAGTAACACCTTTTTACATGTTTATTGACCATTTGATTTCTTCTTTTGTAAATTGTCAATATCCTTTTACTATCTTTCCAGTTGGTTGGTTGGTTGGTTTTATATTTTTATTGATTTTTAAGCACACTTTACATATTATAGATAGTAACTTATGTCTCTTTTTTTTAATATAAAACTGCTTATTAAATGTTATTTTAATATAATTTTGTAAGTATTTAATCCTACCTTACCCCAGTTAAAGTCACAACTATATGTTTCCTTATAACAAAAGGAGCTGTATTCCTCTCTGTTCCTTTGATCAGTTCTAATGTCTACAAACGTTCTTCCATGTACTGCAAAACCTTGTTATAACTTGGTTCATTATGAGCAAGATTTTAGGGTACGGTAAGTCAAAGCATGTTCCCTGATCCAAGCTTTGTTCAGTCAAAAACTGATGTTACAAAGTTAACCTCTAACCTAGTCCTAATTCTGTTCTCCGACCCTGACATCAGATAGGAATATTGCAGTGGTTTGAAGTGTTGAGTCAGATATGTCCAGAATTTCCAATTACTGTGAGAGGGACTCAGCCCAGCACTTTCAAAGCTTGACATCAAATAACCACCTTATTTGAAAAATGCTTCATAGCACATCTGGAGAATTTGGCCAGGATAAATAATTATATTAACTCTCTAACTGTTGTGGGGACTTAGTCTTTTATTTTACTAAGGAATCATGAATCTGTGCCAAACATATTTTTTGTTTCTAAATCACCCAACTGTGATATAAAAATAATATATATCAACTTTATTGGATAAAATGAAGAAAACTATGAAAACTGGGTCAATCTTAAAAAGGCATGTAATAATTTTATGTAATGATGTGCCAAGCTTTGTATCATGATCTAAAATCCTAAAGATTCTGCAGGGTTTACATGCTTTTCACATATTTAAAAAATTACAGCCAAGCTTTTTTTCCTGCCCTGTTTGTGATTGAACCAACATAATCACATTTGAAAGGAATGTTGTTTATGCAAACTACATCACAGAGAAGGGTTAAAAAAAATAAATAAATAAAGGGCCGGGTGCATTACTTGGGTGTATTTTAAATTACCTAAGTTTAGGATGTAGAAGATCTGTGCTCAAATTCAGCAGATGTCATTGAGCCTTGAATGGATTACTTTACATCTCTCTCTCCTCAATTTTTATTCATGAAAGTGGGAATAATAGTCATTTTATCTATCTTCGAAATTCAGTGAGTAATAAAATTCTTGTGAGAGCCCGAAGAGGTCTCATGACTTGTGAAATCTAGGAGAGCAGAATTTGTCCTGCAAATAGGATTTACTTGGTTTGCAAGGTGTTCAAAAAAATAGACTGAATCCGAATACCCTTATCATCTTCCCATTTACTATCTTACCATCCTCACCTCCTCATCTTACTGTCTTATACCCACCCAGCTTTACTCACATTACCTCCTGACCTCTGCAAACATTTGCCTCTGGGACCACATTGTTGTTCCCAGTGCTGTGTACAGACCATCTGTATACAGGTTCTTGTTTGAAAAAGCAGTGACCTGGGGCTTAACCCAGACCTACTGAATCAGAATCTCTGGAGGTTGGGGCCTAGGAATTGGTGCTTTTAATAGGAAGCTCTGGACAAATGGGAGAGACTGTTATTTTTCATCTTTAAAAGAGCAACTATGATGCATGCACAGTCTTCAGGGAAATTAAAAACACTTTCACAAGCATGGGCAGAATGATCTAGAAGAGTCTAGCTAGGTTTCTCATTTAATTGGATATTTTCATGAATAGCATTAAACATAAATAGGAGTAGGAAAGGTATTCCATCTTCCTCAGTTTCCTCCCCTGTAGCAGAGGAGTTGGATCTTTAAGATTGCTTCTGCTCCAAAGCGTATGACTCAATGGGCACTTTCCTTTCAGAATTTTAAGAGATCGTGTGCCCCAGACTCACGGTCAATGTGTGGATTTACTGACAAACTGTTAAACCCTGCACTTAGACACAGTGTTTAAAAATATTGGTTATTGCCCTCTGTCGTGGACATCTGTTGTTTTTGCCTTCCCAGCGCCTCTGCCCCTTCTTGTGGTCAAAGAATCCCAGTTGGACTTTGGGGAACTATCAGTCAAGGTGAGACTGTTCATTAAGGTCCCAAGCTTGGCCAATCAGATGGTGCCTTCCTGAAACTGGCTTTTAGATGAAGTAACTCTAGGGCAAAAATTAGACAAAGCTCACCCACCTGAAGGCAGCGCCGTGCGGAGACTGTCCACAGCTCTTGTTACAAAGGACCAGATCTACGGACCACTGCAGATTTTTCCAGCTAATGGGTTTTTTTTTTTTTTTTTTTTTTTCACTCTAGTGAGCCAGTGACAGCTTTTGCTAGCAAAGAAATTTAATTCATTCCTTTGCAAACGTCTTAGCCTCCTCTCTCCCGGCATTTACACAGCAACACCAGGGAGGCTCTGGTCAGAGAAGAGGCTAAAGAAAGCTCACCTGCAGAAGAATTTTACCCTCTCAGCTGATGCCTTGATTTAGCCTGGCTTTATAATTCTTGTTCAACTCCCCTGATGCGGTCTGACAGTTCGAGGAGTACTGTTTCTCCATGATAAGAAAGCGTTTGCCTTAGGGAGGAGGGAGAAGATTGAATGGAAGTGTTTTATATTCACTTGAACCACAATTATTTTGCTGACACAGGGCAAGGTATTAACAGGGTTTTGCTGTTGGGGAATTAAAAGCTCATTTGGCCTATCCCTTATTCAAATGTTTCTCATTTTTAATATTGTGGTATAAATACAGTAACACATAGTTAAGAAAAAAATTGAAAATATCACCGTGACCTTTACAGATATTTAAATCCCCGTGTGATTGTGGTGCTGGGGAATAGCCCAGTTTGAAATTCTTCCTCATTCAGGTCTCCAGTCATCCTTTATAGTTAACCTTCTTTCATCCTCTCACACCCTCTTTCTGGGGCAAACTATTCCACCCTATAGTTCTGGTTCTCATCCTTAGCTCTGCACTCAAATCACTTAGAGAGTCTTTCGAAGCATTGATTCCTCACCCCAATCCCAAAGATGCTGTTTTAACTGGTATGGGGCACGGCCTGGGTATCAAGATTTTTGATGCTCCCCCAAGTGATTCAGATGCACAGTCAAGTTTAAAAGTCCGTGTTTCAGGGAAGGTGTTAGCAACCAGTGGACGTAACCAAATTCAGCACCTATTTTGTAGATAGAGTTTCATGGGACCCCAGTTGTGCTCGTCTGTTTGCATGTTGCCTATTGGTACCTTTTTGTTACAACAGCATTTAAACAGTTGTGGTTGATACCTCATTGCCCGCAAAGTCTAAAACATTTAGTAGTCTAGATTTTCCATCTCTGCTCTGGAGCAGTGGTTCTCCGGCTTGCACAGGCATCCGAGTCACCTTGCAGGCTTGCTTGGGAATACATCCTTCTGAGCCCCACCTTCAGAGCTTCTGATTCTGTAGGTCTGGGGTGGGGAGGGGCCTGAGAATTTGCATTTCTAACAAGTTTCCAAAGAGACCTTATCTTGCTGGTCAGAGAACACACTTCGAGAATCATGGCACTAGAGCAGTGCTTCTCAAACCTTAATTGCCTACAAATCACTCCAGTTCTTGTTAAAATGAAGATTCTGATTCAGTCTGGAGCGAGTCCCGAGTTTCTGCATTTCTAACCAGTGCCTAGGTGATGCTGCTGCGGCTGGTCTGTGGACCACACTTTCCACAGCCAGACTTTAAACATTCTTGAGTTCCCACCTCTGTGCCTTTGTTCACAGTGTCCTCTCTGCTTGGAATGTCCAATTTTCACCCATTTTCAAGCTTCCTCTTCCATGAGGAGATGTTCTGAGGGTTTTTTGTTTGTTTGCTTCTGATTTCCTTAGAGCTCTGTCAGTGTCTTTCTTACAGTACTGTTCACTTTTTCACCACTAGACAGAAATCACCTTGACAAGCATTTTAGATATGGCAAGAGACTATGTTAGAAATGTGTAAATGAAAATGTAATTTGGTGCAGCAGTATGGAACACAGTACGGAGGTTCCTCAAAAAAATGAAAAATAGAACTATTGTGTGATCCAGCAATTTTACTCCTGGGTGTTTAACCAAAGGAAATGAAAGATGTTGACTTAAAAGGATGTCTCCACCTCTATGTTCACTGCAGCATTATTCACAATAGCCCAAGCATGGAAACAGCCTAAGTGCCCACTGAGGGATGAACGGATGAAGAAAATGAGATACATGTGTACCTAAGTGGAATATTATTCAGCCATAAAGAAGACTGGAATCCTGCCATTTGCTACGACATGGATGGAGGGCATTCTGTTAAATGAAATCAGTCAGACAGAGAAAGACAAATACCGTGTGATCATACTGATAAGTAGAATCTAAAAAATAAATGAACCAAGTATAACTAACCCATAAGTATGGAGGACAGATTGCTGGTTATGAAAGGCAAGGGGCTGGGGTTGAATGAAATGTGTGAAGGTGGTAAAAAAATGTGTAAAGATGAGAATCACAAGTAATTAGACTGGTGGTGTGCTCAAATTTTTTTTCTCCTCCCCATTTCAAGCAGGTGGCAAAATCTTGGGGCTCCCTTGCCCCAAGAAAAGTTTGCTGCTTGCTGGAAGGAGGAAGGGGTTTACTGTCAAGAACAGGTTCTGTCTCATATAAAAGCCTAAAGTCGTGGAGGAGCCTGTGTTAAGTGTCCCAGGGAGAGTGGGAGAGGAGAGTGCCTTTGAAGAACATGAAAAGGTAAAGACTGGGCTTTTCACTCCCAAACTGAGTAAGGGGGCAGCAGTGACCCATCTCCTCTCCCTGGCAGCACCCACAATGGTAACAAAAGCTCAGAGAGAAGCTGCTGTGTGGTGTTCCTGGAGACACTGGGCACTGAGGTTCTAAGGTCTCAGGAAGTCTTCCTGTCTCACAGGGGGCTATAGGAGTGGAGAGTCATATGGCTTCAGGGAACAGGAGGGGTCTGGCCAGTGCTGGGTCTATGCTGACCCAGGTGGCATGGGGTGACTCTGTCTTTCCCCTGCATTCCAGACACCATGTAAGCCTCTCGGATTCTTTTAAAATCCGAGGGGCCAATCTGATTGCCTGCCAATTAAAGGTAAAGGGACTTGGAATCAAATTTGAATTGAGCTAAAGAAACTACACAGGTGATGTATTTTTTTGCCAGTCTAAGTTGTGGACTATAATCCACAGTCATGCACATTTCTAGGAAGGTTACTTAAAGAAATAATTAGAAATTTGGCAAAGATTTATCGGTGTGGATGTTCATCATGGAGTTAGTTATCTGAAATATTATAAAAGGATTATGATACAACCATGAAGTGAGCTACTAGTAAATATCATGTGCGAAAGATTTTTTGATGACATGAAAAGTTATTCTCAGTATTTTGTTTAGGGCAAGAAATATCACAAAATAGCATAAATAGTCTGATCTTTGTTTAAAATATATATCAATGGGTTCGAAGATGCTGGAAAGATAAAATAAAATCTTAATAATGGTTAATTCTGGGTGGTAAGATTGAGTGATTTTTCTTTTCATTTTGGGGGCTTTCTGAATTTTCCAAAATTTTGATGGTAAAAATGCACGTTTTTAATATCAGGAAAAAATATTTAAATGTCATTTTTTGAAAATCACTTTGAATCTTAAAATCCAAAAACCTCTCACTTTAAGTGCCGCAAGTACTAAAATCCCTGTGGCATAGTTCAGGCTAAATCTCAATCTGACAATTGCTTTTCCTTCCTAAGTCCTTAGATAACAAGCTTTTAACAGCTATACTTCCGTGACTTAATTCTGAAAATTTTCACCAACTACCACAGCCTCGTGTCCATTCTCCATACCATTTGTAACTCCTGTGTCTAGACTCTCGTCCACATGGCTGCTCTGTTAGCATCTTAAAGCGTAGGGCATTCAGTGCTGCGATGCTCAAGTCTGGGTTCAAATCTTAGTTCTGTGATGTCTGGCTGTATGTCTTCACTAAAGCTCAACCTCTTCATCTGTAAGATGGGATAATAATAGTACCTACCTCCAGGGTTGTTACAAGGTTTCCTACTCTGTGAAACACTTTGCATAGTTATGTTACTTCCACGCTCTTAGCTTTAAATGACTTCTTAGGTTTATCTCTTTTTTTCTTATGTGGAAAACATTGCTTAACCTTGAATCAGGGAAATGCAAATTAAAACCAGAATGAGATAATATTACATACCCAGCAGATTGGTAAATGTATATATAGTAAGTAAATACATATAGTAAAATTTGGCCATTCAACATGTTGAAAAGGACATGGAGCCATAAAAACTTTAATAAATTACTGGTTGTTGTAAATTGATACAGCCAATTTGGAAGTTGGTTGGCATCACCTAATATCAAAAATTTGTGGCTTCATTAGCTATCAATTTTACTTCTAATGATATGTTCTAGAGAAACTTGTGTACACAGAGTACATACTGAGAATGTTTATAACAGCACTGCTATGACAAAATTGTATCCTCCCTACCCCTAAATTAATATGTTGGAGCCCTTGCCTTCAATGTGACTGTATTTAGAAACAGAAACTTTACAGAGGTAATAACGATTATGTGAGGATCTCAATCCGATAGGACTGATGTCCTTCTAAGAAGAGAAGAAGACACTAGAGTTCTCTCTTTCCATGCTCAGAGGAAAGACTACACGCTAAATTTGTCAGGGTTCTCCAGAGAAACAGAAACAATAGGAGAGGTATGTATATAGCTATTTTTTAGAAAGGCAAGAAAATTGATGACCGTAAAAGACAGGATAGTGATTTATCTCTAGAGAGGCAGAGAGGGTATTGTGTTAAAAAAGGAAGACATACAGGTCTTCTGGGTTGATGGTAATATTCTATTTATTGACTTTGGAAGTACTTACACAAGAGTTCATTTTATAATCATTTATTATACTGACATTTATGATTTATGCACATTTCTGTATGAGTTTTATGTTTCACATTTAACACATTTAAAATGTATTTTGGGGAATGCTGAGAGCACGGCACCCTGAATGTGTCCCAGCTGTTCACTAACCTGTCTCACAGCTGAGGCTGGAACTGTGGAAAATTCTGGAGCAAAACTCAGCACACCTATGATCCTGGAGAGAGCAAGGCTGTTAGAAATCTATGACATTCCAAGAGGAGCAGGAGTCCCTTCCCCCAAACTATTTCCGGGGGGGCAGGTATTTTCCTTTCTTCTTGCCCCTGGGAGCCTCAACTGGGTACTGACACCTGCCAGCTGGTACTGGACTAGCCACACAGGCAGAGACCTCTGCGTCTCACCACCCACAGAAGTGAGTAACCCACAAGCTCAGCTTGAGTCCTGTGAATAAGCAAAGATTAACTATAATTTCTGTAAAGGATCCTAATGGCCAGAGAGAGACAGAACACTCAGAACATCCAGAAAATGTGGTCCTTAGCTAAACAGAGCTGTTAAATAAACAAGCAACTACTAAAAAAATATAACAAGGACAATGCAAGCACTTAGAAGATTCAATTTCAGCCCCCAAGGAAACTGTGGACTTAGAAATCATGATTTTTGAGCAAACAATTTGATTTATAAATTGAACGAGAAAATGATTTGGTATTCCAGCATATCAAATGGAATAGATACCCTAAAACATTGCAAAACTCCAAATGAAAGCAAGCATGAGGGAAAAGGTAGAAGGCTTGAAAGATGACTAAATCTAAATAATAGAAAATCTAGGGGAAAAAAACAAGACAAAACAAAACAAATGGAAGAGAAGCATAGATTTAAAGTACCCATGCTAACGAAAACTTGAATCTGATGAGTAAGAGGCCTCACTGATTTCCAAGTATTATTTGAGAAGAAATAACAACTATTTCTAAAGGAAAATAATTACTCTGACATCAGAATAACATTTGTAGATGATTGAGAGAGAAAGATTTATAGTCATTCAACCACCAGGAGGGTGGAAACATGTTCATGTACATGAATGAGTTCAAAGAATTTAGTGCCCATATGCTCCTTTTGAGGAAAGAACTTTCATCAAAAAATAAATAAATTCAGTCAGAACAAAGAACTCAAGATAGAAGACAAAGGGGAGAAAAAAAAAACAATAAACCTTCCAAAATATGTAGCTAAAAAATTGTCTGAGAGCATAAACACATGAAAATACAAGGATTCCTAAAACAAGAGTCATATTTCAAGAGAAGACCTAATGGATTAGAGCTGAAAGTTTTGAACTAGCTTAGCTAAATAAATTGTCAAGGTGCTGGAGATGGGAAAAGAATAAGAGACAGTAGACAAACTGTGAGAAAATAGATATTCTTGGTTGGGATGAAAGGTTGGGAAGGGGAGAGTTAGTACCTTAGCTTCATATAATAACAGAGAAGTATGAATGGAAAAGTGTGAGTTTCAGGAAAGGAGAATTCATCACCAATGAAATGGAAAACACAGTAGCCCTGCTAAGTAAGTGGGTGCAGGTAAGGTACAGAGGTTGGAATAGTTTGCTTAATCAAATCATCAGGAAAAAATCCAGCAGATGGATATGGCCAGTCATCAGCTGATCTTGTTTCTTTCTTTACCATGGTTGAAATACAAAAAACAATAAAGTTTTAAAAAATAAGATGGGGCAAAAATATTACTTATTTAATAGAAAAATATGTACCATAAACTTTGCATTTTTGAATTGAGCAAAAATTTTGGCTCTGAACTTCCTAACTTTTCCTTTTTGGCACTAATTTTCCCAGATATTTTATTTCTTGACAGTCTATAGTTTTGTAAATTGCCTTAAATAAGTTTTATAACAAGATATAGTATACCTTTTGAAAAGCCCTTGGTAATAAGATGTAGCATACATTTTTTTTAAAAAAAGAGCCTACATACAAATATATTTCAGAGAAAAATATGACCCAAAAACACATAAAAAAATTAAAAGAAGTTTAAGAGTAAAGGACTGAGCAAAGAAATAATAGGCAAAAGCAAACAATAAGAAAAAAGAGTGACAAAATTAGAGTCATATAGCAAATTTAGGTCAAAAATACTAGGCAGCCTAAGCTAAAATACACTTGTCATAAACCTTCATGTATTAAAATACATAGCAACAGAATATAAAGCAAAAATGCATGGAAAACAAGTAAAATTTAATTAAAACATAAATATCGAGGTTCCCTTTAATAGGCATATTTCAGAATTAGACAGTTGTGTTAGACCACAAACAAGGACGTACATAAAAGAACTGAATAGTACAATTTTATAACTTTTAAATGGAAAAATACATTGTGTTAATGTCCATGGAATATTTATAAGAATTAATTACATACTTGGCTTAAGAAATTGTATAGGACATGTATGCTGTATGATTAAAATATAATGGAGCTAGGAATAAATAATTTTTAAAACAGATTAAAATAATAATTAATAAAAGAAGTTGGATCAAAAAATAAATCAACCCTGAAATGATAAATGGTCTGGAAAGGAGTGAAAATAATACTGCTTCAAAAATTTAAGGATCGTAATAAAGGTTGTGTTTAGAGAAAAATGTATGGCTTTCAATGGTTTTATCATTAAGAAAAGAAAGACAAAAAAGGGAAAAGGGAGAGAAAGGGAACTGAATACTTAATAAGAAATTTTTAACTTATTATTAGAAAAACTTAAGCAACAAAATCTACTAAAAATAGTAAATGAAAGTTAATAAAGATAAAAGCTATAACTGATTAAATGAAGACAAGAACAAAGAACAAAGACCAACAGATATTCAAAAGCTGATTCTTTGATAAGATGTAAATTTTTTTTTAAAGCTAGAAAGCCCAATTAGGGAAAAAACGCAAAAATATACAAGACTAGAAATGAGATGGAAGACACTATCATAGATGCAAAAGAAATCAAGAGAACACTCAGAAAGGCACTTGCAACCCTGGCAACAAACCAAAGGAAAGGGGTGATTTACTTGAAAAATGTTAAGTCCTTGGCCCAGTGCTTTACATATGAGTTTAATAATGTCATCTATCATTATTATTGTTATTATTGTTATTAGCATATCACATTCAAATACTCTAGCAGTTCATTGTAAGATAAAGGTCAAACTTCTCTTGCTGAGAAAAATCGCCTGAAACCACCAAAGGATAAGCATCATTCTCGCTATTAACAAATGTTTCTGCAGCACACTTTCCGTCCAAAGCCTCTTACCTCTCAGTGAAATACGAGAGCTGACCTCTACCTGCCAAGAACTTAAAATCTTGAGGAGCTGATATGTATACAAGAATAATTATTCAGACTCTGTGGAAACAGGCAACTGAGATAATACCTATTACGGGAGAACAGGGAAGGGATGGACCCCTGTTGGTAGGTTGATGACTGAAGAACTTCCTGAGGGTGGGATTCAAGTTGAACTGTGAAGGATGGGCTAGATAAAAATCAATTTCTAAGAAGAAAAGCGATTAGAGGCTGGAGAGAAAATGAGAAAGTCAAAGTTTGTTAAGTGGCCAGTTTGGTTGAAACAAGGAAGTATATTTATTTCATAGGAAGCCAGGAAGGAGGAAGACGAGAATATGTCAGAGCAGATGGCAGAGAGCTCTGAATTCAAATCTACAGAATCTGGAATTTATCCTGTTGGCAGTGCATTAGTCCTGAGAGAGTCTTGAGCGGGTCAAGACATAGTAAACAGCAGTCTGGGGAAGGCTGCGTTGGCAGCAGTCTGCTTGGTGGACTTGGGGAGGAGGAGCAGACGTGGCCAGGGGGAGTGGGGCAGCCCCAAGAAACCCTGGTGAAATCTGCAAATGTCATCATCCACATCCTGCAGATGGAAAAACACAACATGACTTATTCTGAGCCCAACAGAATAAGTAGCTGTGTAGGACAGTAAAACTGATTTGCCTGCAGGGATAGTGGTATGGCATCCCCTTAGCTTCAGGGCTGAACTTCGCCAGATCTGCACTGTCCTACCTTTGATGTTAGAGCAACTCTCTTAATTTTGAGTAATATTTCCCAGCTCCCCCAGAGACGGCAGCTTGGGAGAGAAAATCTTTTTGTCATTGCCAGATACACATTTAATTTACACACCGTGAAATGGGTACATTTTCCAAAGGAGTTTACTGGAGTTTAGCCTGGGGTGTGATTCTCTCCCCCACCCACACCCTCCTCCCCGGACTGTATACTCTCTAGGAACACAGAGAGTTAACCTTTGCAATTGGATTTGCTCTGTGCAACATGAAGTGTCACCCAGGAAAGCAGGATACAAGGCGTCTGTGAAATGTATGAAAAGAAGTCCAGGAATTCAGTTAATTAACCACATCAGTTTCTTAACGTGATCAATTTTAATTAAACTGAATTTTAATAGAGATCTGTGTAGTCTGTAGAGACCAATTGCTAATTCTACAAAGCATGTGCTGCTTTTCAGTTCAGATTTGCTCCCATCTAATTAATATGGATAGAGCATTAAGCCTTTTTGGACTCTGGTGGTTTTCATTTCATGACTATTAATGATTTTAATGAACTGGACTAATTCAGTAGTTTTCATCCCAGTGTTTCAGGGCTTTGTTCATCACAAATTTCAGGTTTATAATTGGTTTCCAGGTCTTAACAGTGGTCATTGATCAGCTTCAGCAGTTCCTTTTACAACTCGGAAGGTGCTGGAGACTCAGTTAACCCCTTGCTGCCCGGAGCTGAGATGAGCAGTGCAGCACAACAGAGCAGGAGCCCGGGAATTAGCCACCAAGCTAACAAAGCTACAGGGACAGGGGAGGACTGAAAATTCACATGGTGATGTTAGCACAGGACAGAACAGGAAAGGTCACCCTAGCAATATGGAAGCTTTAAATAAAAAAAAATTTTTTTAAAGACTTGATGAGCTGTATTTTTCAGCTTTAATTTTCACTTCTCCAAGTGAGAAGTACATTATGGTATTATCTTACTTATTTTGACCAACCAGACTTTCTAACCACCGTTGGCCCCTGCCAACCTCTAGCAGGCATCTTTATCAACCGTCCAACAGATAGGACTAAGGACTAAGAGAATGGAGAATTGTAAAGAGCTGATGAAAAACAAAAGCAAGGGAGATGGACTGAGGGGAGACATAGCCCATGAAAACTAACACAGATTAAAGAGCTGAACACATTGAGGCATATGTACCGCACCTTCTCGGAATCCATCTTCACCATTGGAGCATTGCTCATGGTCCTCGATTGCCCTAAAAACGAATAATGGTATTTCAGCCTCCCATTTAAAGAAAAAAGAAAAACTTTTAGAATGTTCCATATCCAGGTTGCCTGTTAACCTCTTCATTGCTGCTGCAGGATGGACAGACAAAGAAGTCCAGGTCAGACCACTACAGAAAGCAAGGTAGAAGAAGGCAAATTCTCTGATACGGGCACCTGTGTCTTTACTTACCCAGGAAAAATCGACATAAACGCTCAAACCCTAGTCCCAGCTTTCAGAAATGTAGTTCATAATCACTGGAAGCTTTTGAAAAGCTTGTTTTTGTAAATCTACCTAGAAAATTTCCTCCAAGCCCCTTACCCACCATCTACAGGACACAGCAGTCTGCAGAAGCACAGGTTTGAAATTCTCAAATGTTCCAGGGACTTGTTCTGAAGTCATTCTGCCACAGGCTGAGTTAATTTGGATTCCAAATCCAGTTGGAATCTCTTTAAGTAGATTGATTTATAAAAAGATTTTTCTTATCCAGTAAGATCCTTGCCAAGATGGTGATTTTCATTTATCATCTCTGATCCAAAGACCAGATGAAACTGAGGTCATTCTTGATGTAGCACTTAGAATGACCTGAGGGGAAAAGAATATTTATAAAATTGAGAAATTTGATTTATTTTCTATTTCACTCACTCCTGTTTCATTAATAGTACCTGGTTTCTTTGATAACATTGGCTGATAGATTATGTCTCTGACCAGTTCAATTCATTTCCCTCATATTGGCTAATATATTTAAACAAGCTGCCAGTCATAATAAAGTTTTCCCCATATATTTAATTCCTGTTCATCTCTAAATCCTTTTCTGTCTCGCTTCTGTCCCACAGAGCTGCTGAAATGCTCTGTCATCTATAAAATGGTGATAATAATGTCTTGCTTGTAGGGTCATTGTGTAGATTAGCACACTTAGCAAGGTGCCTCAATAAATTACGGCTGTGATTGCCACTCAAGTCACCAATGACCTTCTGATTGACAAATGGCTTAAGTCCTCATCTGCCAAGCTGTCTGAAGCATTTGACACCATCCACCCTGCTGCCTGAAACTCTTCCAAGAAACCATTCATTCATGCATTTGTTCTTTCAACAAATATGTATGGAGCATCTGTTATGCATCAGGTAGTGTTCTAGGCACTGGGGATGCCATGGTAACCGAGGCAGAAAGTCTTGCTCTCTTGGAGTGTTTGTTTTTCTATTGAGGAAAATAGACACATATGAATAAAAAAATAGCTAACATTTATTAAGCCATTAAATCGCACCAGACCACATTCTCAGCTCTTTGCATATTTTAATTCATTTAGATCATTTTACTCCTAGGATATGGGTATTATCATTATCCTCATTTTACCAATAAGGACACCAAGAAATGGAGAAGTTATGTATCTTGGCCAAGATACAACGTATCACACATTTGTAATGCAGTCAGGATTTCAGCCAAAGCAGTCTGCTCCAGATTCCAGGCTCTTAAACCCAAAGCTCCACTGTAGTATAGAAAACAGTGGTATTACACAAAGAAAGCGACTTTAGATGGGGAGAGAGGGTTTCAGAGAAGCCCTCTTTGAGGAGGTGACATTTGAGCAGAAACTTGAATATTGAGAAAGAACAGGAAAGTATGTTGTCCTAGAAGTCCTAGAAGTCAAGTGCTTTGGACTGAATTATGTCCCCTAGATTCATATGTTGAAGCCCTAACCCTCCAAATGACTATATTTGGAGATAGGGCTTTTAGGATGTAAAGTTAAATGAGGACATAAGAGTGGGGTCTGATAGGATGGTTGCCCTACTAAGAGGAGGAAGAGAGAGCTCTTCTCTCTTTCCCTCTGCACCCAGGAAAGGCCATGTGAGGACACAGAGAGAAGGCAAGCCAGGAAGAGAGCCCTTACCAGAAACCAAACCCTGACTGAACCATGATCTTGAACTTCCCAACCTCCAGAACTGTGAGGAAATAAATTTCTGTCGTTTAAGCCTCCCAGTCTCTCTAAGACTAAGACACCAAGTAAAGTCTAGAAACCTAGAAAGATAGTGCCTCTGAAACACTCAATGAGAGAAGGGCAGAAATTCACCAGAGCATTTTGAAAGAGGAACCTTGACAACAGATGTTGCAATGGATTCAAAACAGTAAGGAAAAGGAAAGCAAATGTAGACGGCTCTTTCAAAAGGTTTTGCTACATAGGGAAGCAGAGAAATGAGTGGTAGATGGAAAGAGCCTTGACATCAGAGGAGAACTTTTAAGATGGGAGATGTTAAGAATGCTTCTATGCTGATAGGATGATCTAGTAGACAGAGACAAAACAAAAAACAAAGGAGACAGGATAGAGGAGGGATAATTGCAGGGCCAAAGTCATTGAATAAGGGAAAGGGGATGAAGTCCAATGTGCATGTAGAAGGGTTGTCCTCAGGTACAAGGACAGTTCATCATCACAGCAGAAGGGAGGCAGGGTCCATGGATATACGCACAAGACAGGAAGGTGAGATCCACAGATGCACACATCAAAAGGGGAAGCAAGGTCCATGCGTACACGGGCTGGCAGGATAGAAGATTTGATGATGGAAAGAAGAGGTAGTTTTCAGTTTCTTTCTCTTTAAAGCATAAACAATCTCTCATTCATAGGCAGACACTGTTATTGCTATCGTCCCCCTTGTACAGATGAGGGAACTGAGTCCCAGGGGAGAGCAAGTAACTGGCCCAAGTAGTTCACTCAGCCAGTGAGCAGCACAACTAGGATGTGAACTAGTGCTGCCTCTTCGACTGCCTGTTTTTTCTTGCGTGAAATAAAAAGGCATCATCATTAGTTGAAAGTGAAAAGGATGAGTTTTGGAGTTTTGAAAATAGAACACAAGGTGAGATGAATTGTCTTAGAGAATGGAAAAGCAAATCGATCGATAGAATATAGTAGGATTTCCAGGCTGTGCTGAAGGTTTTGAGATTTGGATCATCAATTTAAAAGTAAACCAGTCTGTATAGCTTTGTAGTTCTGTTTTGTGTTGTTTTGTTTTGTTTACAGTTCTATTTAGCTGCTCAGACATTGGGGTAAATTTTAAAGAAGGCTTGGCATTAATTACAATATTGACAAATCTTAGTGTGTATGTTATCTGAAGAGCACTTTCCTTTGCTAGTTGCCTGTTAAAATACTATGAAATATTTTTTCATTTTCATACTCTTTGGCCATCACTCTTGGAAAAATATTCAATGAACATGGAAAATATTTTTTGATTAAAACGTTTGTTTACTTAAATGTAATATAATAATGGATACATCTGGGTATCAGTACAGCTCATTCTTTAACTTATGATAACTTTTCAATTTTTTAAATAATTCTATATTATAATTGATATCTTTTCTTTGAAAGTTGTGTACTCAATATTTGTTTGCTTTTACCTAGAAATTTCAGCATATCTAAAAGTAAATCACAGTGTCATTTTATTTAATACAATTAAACACCATCTTTACAATAAAAGGACATTGTGACAATAATCTAAATAAGTAAATAAATAAATAAGGCTTGGGATCTTCCAGGAGTAATAATTCCTGAATTAAGATTTTGATGTTTAGAGTGTAGGGGACTTGACACTAAAACTTTTGGAAGTGATGCAATTATTAACACTGTCAAGTCCTGGGATCAGACCATGGAAGCTGTTGGGAGGATTATGAGAGTTTGTAGGAAGTAAAGAGAGGAAATGAGAAGCAGGGTGTGAACGCTGACATTTACAAGAATAATGGTAGGAAAACCAGTGGAGGGGACGACAGTAGCTGAGTGCTAAAATCTTCAGTGACTGAGGGTAGTGTTTAGGGGGTGGGTGACTCCAATAGGGAGGAGGAAAAATTGGTGTGATCCAACGCCATCTGCGTCAAAAGAATCAGAGCTTTTGATGGTGAAGGAAGGGACAAGGGTCCAGGAATAGCAAGAAGAAACAAAAAAGACATGGATTCCCAACCTGACCCAAAAGTAGTCCCTTTCAACTATTTAAGATTAATTGTGGTATTTTACTTTATATTTCAAAAAAATATACATATGTTGCCACTTCTTGACTTCCCAGTTTTAAGCATTATTTATTGACTTTGCACTTTGAAAGAAGATTAGTTGTTTTTTGTACACATACAGACACAGACACACACACACTGAAACAATTCTCATTGTTTGTATGAATTCTGTTTTCCTTTCTGAAAACTTGCAAAAAAATTTTTTGGTCCCTAGTGTTTGAAATTCATTTATTCTGGGTACTTGGTGGACTCCTTCAATTTGACTCGTGCTCTTTGAATTGGGGAAATTTTCATAATTTATTTCTTTGAGGCTAGACTTTCCATTTTGTCTTCTTACTCTCCTATTATTCAGACATTGAGATGTTGCTTGATCATCTCATTTGCTTATGTTTTTTCTCTCTTTACATTGCATTTTTTAATCCTTTTGCTCTAGGGGTTACAATAGTAGTGGAAGAACTTTTAAGTTAATTTCTTAGCTTGGGTTTCCCTTGCCATAGATGAAAAACAAATTTACACCTTTTCAAGTCTTTTAAAGTGGGGCCAGTGGTTCTGCTTCTTAAAGAGTACTCACCTTCCTCTCTTCCGTCTACATTCTGGGACAGTCAGCAAGCTTCCCTGTGGCTTCCCAGAATAAGAGATCAAAGTTTCTCTATTCCTTTTCCGTAGTCAGGGCAGTGTTTTGATATTCTTGGATTTGTAGACTCCATGTGCCTTGTGGACCCACAGGTGGATCCGATCCCTCACGTGGGCTTTAAAACATCCACTCCCAGACCGTAGGTGCAGTATCTCGCCTGCCATCCTTGCAGTGCTAGCCCCTTCTCACCACTCTGGCTCTCATTTCCTGCCTAATTGCTGACAACTGGGCATTTATTTTAAATTCAGCTATGTGCTCCTCCCCACCCCAAAAGGTAGCTTTGTTGTAATAGTTTATTCAGGATTCCATGAGTTTGTGGTGGGAGAAACCAGGCAAGATTCCTATATTCCCATGGCCCCTGTCTTCGCATACTCCCAACGCTGCCCTCTCCACCAGCACGGAGTGCCACTCCTCCTGCCTAAGTACTAACAAGCTTCTCCCTGTTCTCCTTGCTGCAGCGCACTCCTTCCTTCTTTCTATTTTCAGAGCTACTGGCCAAACGAGCAATCTGATTTTGTCAGTCCAGTCCTTAAAAGCGTTTTTAAGTTCACTATAACTTTCAAGATCTAGATTACTAGCCAGACCCCAATCAAAGTCCTTCAAAACTTGATCCCAGTTGTTATGGACTGAGTTACATCCTCCCCCAATTCACAGGTTGCCGTCTTAACCCCCTGTGCCTCAGAATGCGATTACATTTGGAGATAGGGACTTTAAAGATAATTAAGGTTAAATGAGGTCATCCGAGTGGGCTCTAATCCAATAGGACTCTAGGCTTTATAACAAAGAGGAAAAGACACCAGGGACGTCATGCACAGAGAAAAGGTCATATGAAGACACAGCAGGAAGACGGCCAACTGCTGGTGAAGGAGAAAGTCCTCAAGGAAAAGCCAAACTAGCCAACACCTTGATCTTGGACTCCCAGCCTCCAGAACTGTGAGAAGTAAATTTCTGATGTTTCAATCTCCCGGGCTATAGTATTTTGTTGTTGCAGCCCAAGCCAATCAACACACCCATCTATCTTGCTCGTCTCACATCCCAGTCCTTCCCTTCCCTGCATTCCAGACTCGGCGAACTATTAATCATTTCTCACCTGGGCAAATCGTCTTTCACAGCTGTAAACCCCAAGGAATACTGCCCTTGCCGGATGTGGGAGGCTGAATAAGGGCTTCCAAAGCTATCCAGGTCCTAATCCCTGGAACTTGTAAATGTTAAATTATAAAGCAAAAGGGACTTGCAGCTGTGATTAAGTATTATGAGTTGGAGAAATCACCTTAGATGAGCCACTTGGGCCCTAAATGCAGTCACAAGTGGCTTTATAAGAAGGGGACAGAGAAAAGATGAAGTAGGAGATATGATGTCAGAGGCAAGAGGTTGGAGTGGTTTGAAAAAGAGGTCACAAGCCAAGGAAAGCGAGAGCCTCCCGAAGCTAGAAGAGGCAAGGAAATTTTCTCCTCCAGAGCCTCCAGAAAAACCAGCCCTACTGACACCTTGACTTTAGCCCATGGGCTGATTCAGAACTTCTGTCCTCCAAAACTGTAAGAGAATCTATTTTTGTTGTTGTTTCAAACCACTACGATGGTGGTAATTTGTCACAGTAGCCATCGGAAACTAAGACACCGGGGAATTTCCTAGCCCTCTTTCAAGAGCCAGATTTCCTGCCATCTCCTTTGTGAAGCTTTCCATCATTTTCTTGTGTAGGACCCTGTCTCCTTATTCAGTTATCTTGGAAAAATCTGCCCTTCTCTAGTGCTTAGCTCACGAGGCTGGATTTTTTTTTCAAACTTCTTATTTCCTATCAATTATAATCTCACAGGAAGTTGCAAAAATATTAGCATGTACCTTTCTCTCAACTTCCTCCAATGCTAACATCTTACATGACTGTAGTACAGTAACAAAACCTGGAAACTGACATTGGTACAATACTGCTAACTGGATTACACACTTTTCTTCAGTTTTCACCAACTGTGACTGGCTTTGATTATTTTTTACACTAGATTGTGGGCTCTTCAAAGTCAGGGACCCTTTATCTCATTCATCTTTATATTCATGACGCTTAAGGAACACTAGGAGCTCAATAAATATTTTTGGAATGAATGAGATAAAATAAGAAGAGAGGAGAGAGGCAAGAGAGAAGAGTAAATAAATTTGGGCTCATTTGCTCCTATTATTTAAACAATTACTGGTGTATCTTTGAGTTGAGGACAGGATATAAATGGAACAATAAGCTTTAATGACATTAAAATTTTAGTGAAATTTAAATTCTATATTCTGACTTCTCGCTCTATATCTTCACATTTCAAAAATTTGAGAATACATGCATTTTCAGTACACATGCCACACATCACTGCAATTAATTTCTTCCAAACAACCATTTAGCTGTTCAGATGCTGAGAACTTTAACTAGTATTTTGGTTAGGATTTAATAGCTAAAAATAATAATAAAAGTTTTGCCTAGTACCTAATTTTCTTACTGAGCCTCACACCCACAAAAAATTCCATATTCATAGACAGTTGCATTAGTGAGAGACTGAGAATAAGGTGGTGCATTTGAAAGTCTTCTTGATGCAACTTGGGCAATGCGTGGTCTTCTATGGCCACAGTTGGAAAATGAAACATTTCTGTTTGGCAATTTAAAGTCAATTATATGTTTAATTTCCCAGTCAAGCTACATTTGTGTGTTTTAAATGATGTGTAAGTCCTTCCATGAGGCAGAAGAGCTCAGACACAGAGAAACACCAGGAAAGAGAGCAGAAGCATCAGATCTGTCCTCAGCCATAGTCGGTCTTGTTCCATAGATCAAGTCGGAGGACTCTTGGAAGAAAAGGGAAGAGGGGTGACATCCCATAATCTGCCTACTTTGCACTAGTTACTTTAAACATAGCCTTGCATTGTAGGGCTTGTAGCTCCAATGTTATAGATAAAGGAGCTGAAGCTCAAATGAAGCAATTTGTCCAAGTCAAAAACCTATCAAGTGACAGAATTTGAGTTTATCCTAGTTTGACCTCTAACCCCATACTCTTTCTTCTAGAGTTGATTCATTTCTGCAAAAGCAGTGGTTTTCTACTTTCATTGCACATTAGAATTACCTGGTTAACTTCCAAATTGCCAAAGCCCAGGATGTACCACTAGGGGTGGGACTCAGGCTTCTGTATTTTTTAAAGCTCTCCGGGGGATTCCCATAGGCAGGAGAGTCTGAGAATGATGGAGACACATTAAAATAGGCTGAATGGAAGGCTGCCCGGATGGTCTGATTTAAGAAGCATGAAAGGACTCCATGCCTAGTAATATCTCCCCAAGTGGCCATCTATCTTGCCTAATATTCCTATCATTTGCATCATTTCTCTGGGTAAAGATATCTATTCTCCAGAAGGCCACTGCTAAAATGCAAATAAATCACCTAATAGGAGAAATGCATTAATATATTATTGTCCAAGCCTGGATTACACACGTTGGAGAAAGTCACACAAAGCTCTCTCATTAACTTGGCCTCAGACATCGACCTGGAAGAGCTCATTTGTTAGTTTGAGATCAGACCTTTCTACGCTGTCCCCGGTCTCCCAGTAAAAGTCTCCAGATGCTGAAACACTGGACTCAGATGTAGAATTAAAGTCTTGAATGCAGGTTCAAAATATAAGTGGCACAAAAACCTGACTTCAAAATAACCCATGTGGAGGGGAGGGTATAACTCAAGTGGTAGAGTGCATGCTTAGCATGCAGGATACAATCCCCAGTACTTCCTTTAAGAATAAAATAAATTAGTAAACCTAATTACCTCCCCCAACCAAAAAAAAAAAAAAAAACAAACAAAAAAAAAAACAAAAAACAAAAAACAAACAAAAAAAGAAAAAAGAAAAGCAAGAACAAAACAACCAATGTGGAAAAAATTCTTAAATACACTTTAAGCTGTATATGGACCAGTTATGACCTGGTTGATAAAAATGCTGATAAAATATTAAAGTAGAATAAATAAATGCTGATGAAATAATAGAATTGAATAAATACATAGAGTAAAAAAAATAGAAGGAACACATTCAGGTAGACTGTTTAATAATATTAAGAGATTTTTCCATTGTATACAATGATACTGCT